>NW_026068073.1:1103834-1139671 GCF_014885135.2 Alexandromys fortis
TCTCTCTCTCTCTCTCTCTCTCTCTCTCTCTCTCTCTCTCTCTCTCTCCCTCTCTCTCTCCTTATCAGTGTTGCCTGGGGGACTGGGCAGAGGGAGGCTATCTTAATCCATTTTCTTTGTTTTGTTTTGTTTTTGTTTGTTTGTTTGAATGAAGCCTGTCCAGGGACTCCTCTGTCAGCTGGGGTTCCTGCATTGGGAGGATGCTAAGGCTAAGGAAATATCTGATGAAAGGAACTGAGAGAAACACGGGATAGAATCAGGAGGTCTGTTTGGTTATGCCCAAATAGCCAAACAGCCCAGAGTTGATTCCAGGACTAGCTTATAAGCAAAGGCAGAAAATTGCACAGCACAGATGGTCAGTATCTAAGACAAGACCATTCTGGTCTGAGCAGCGCTTGCTGCTCAGAAGCAGCCTCACTTTCTATCCTGATGTTCCTGAGGTTTGGCGTCGGCTGTATTCTTTTGAGTAGATAGAATGCTCTTTTCTCATGGGCTAAATCAGAAGTCTCACAGCCCTCAAGATTATTGTAAAAAGCGGCCAGGCGGTGGTGGCGCACACCTTTAATCCTAGCACTCAGGAGGCAGAGGCAGGAGGATCTTCGTGAGTTTGAGGCCAGCCTGGTCTACAAAGCAAGTTTCCGGACAGGCTCCAAAGCTACAGAGAAACCCTGTCTCAAAAAAAAAAAAAAAAAAAAAAAGAGAGAGAGAGAGAGAGAGAGAGCAGACAAGCGTGAACTCAGATGATTTATAAGTCAGAATCGACTCCAGATGGAAAATGAGTCACACGTGAACTCCCACACTCTGTAGACCAGGCTGGCCTCAAACTTACAGAGATCCACGCATCACTACCTCTGACTGCAGGGATTAAAGGTGTGCACCACCGCCCAGCTGATTGTATGTGTCTTAATTAGGGCTACTTTTGCTGTGATGTAACACCATGCCCAAAAGCAACTTGGGAGGGAAAGGGTTTAAGTTTACACATTCCAAATCAAAGTTCACTGAAGAAAGCCAAGGTAGGAGCTGATGCAAGGGCCATTTACTACCTTGCACCACATTTGCTCAGCCTGCCTTCTTATAGCACCCAGACCACCAGGCAGGGTCGGCCCCTCTCACTGTGGCTGTGCTCTCCCACTCACTATTAAGAAAATGCCCGCCGGGCGGTGGTGGCGCACGCCTTTAATCCCAGCACTCGTGAGGCAGAAGCAGGCGGATCTCTGTGAGTTCGAGACCAGCCTGGTCTACAAGAGCTAGTTCCAGGACAGGAACCAAAACCACAGAGAAACCCTGTCTCGAAAAACCAAAAAAAAAAAAAAAAAAAAGCCCTACTGGCTTGCCTGCAGCCAGATCTTACGGAGACAATTTGACGACTGAGTTCCCTCCCCTCCCATGACTATAGCTTACATCAGGGGATCTCTAGAGTTCCAGGACAGTGAGGGCTACACAGAGAAGCCCAACAAAACCCAGCCAGCACAATGTTTTCTCTATTTTTATTATGTAAGTGGATATGGGCACATGAGGCCAGAAGAGTGTTGGGTGCCATGGAGTTGCACCCACCATGGGACAGGACTCAGATCCTGTATGTGATTTTATTTATTTTTTTTAAGATTTATTTATTATGTATATAGTATTCTCAGTATTCTGTCTACAGGCCAGAAGAGGGCACCAGATCTCATTATAGATGGTTGTGAGCCACCATGTGGTTGCTGGGAATTGAACTCAGGACCTTTGGAAGAGCAGGCAGTGCTCTTAATAACCTCTGAGCCATCTCTCCAGCCCCCTGTTTGTGATTTTAATCTTGAGTCATCTTTCCAGTCCCATGTTTTACAGTTTTCTGAGGCAGAGTCTTGCTGGGAGTGGTAGCGCAGACCCCAGAGGCAGGGCAAGAGGGTCTCCTTGAGTTTGAACGCAGCCTTTTCTATCTTGTTCCATGCTGGAGCTACGCTACATAGTGTACGTAGTAAGGGTGTTGTGGGAGTTCATTCAGCCAGCAGCCTTTGGGTGCCAGCCTGTTAGGACGTGGTCTGAGGTAAGTGCAGACAAAAAACATGCTTGCTCTCCCTTAGCTGATGGTCTGGATTCTGTTAACCAGGCCCACAGAGGCTTTCTTATTGTGAGTGTTCCCCAGTAAACATTTGCTATCTTTTATTCTGGGTTCTCGTAAACTTCCTTAACTACTACATAAGACTCTCAAAGAGAGTTTGACTAACACTGGCTGAATTGGAACTCACTGTGTAGCCTAAGCTGTTCCAGAATTTACTGTGATCCTCCTGCCTCAGCCTTCAAGTGCTGAAATACCAAGTCTAGTGTATCACTGTATTTAAGCTCCAGCTAGAGATGCCAACAGTGTGAATGTGGGGTTCAGTTTCCAACACACGAGAAAGTTAAGGCAACACAGTCACAACGCAGGCCCACTCCCCACACCCATTCCCAGCCTATGGCCTTCACCATGAAGAACCTTCACTTAAAAAAAAAAAAGAGAACTTTCACTTTCAATCTCAGGTCATTGGCCAAAGAAAGATATACATGCCAGAGTTCCCAGGAGGGACCTGTAGAGCTGCAGACCATCTACCTCCGGCAGGTGGACCAAGGAAGATACAGAAAACTCTACAGCGTTTGAGGTGTAGGCCAGCAGTAGAGCTCCAGCCTAGTATCCCCCAGTAAGACTCTACAGCGTTTGAGGTGTAGGCCAGCAGTAGAGCTCCAGCCTAGTATCCCCCAGTAAGGGGCTGGGACATGGTTCAACAGCAGAGCCCTGCCCAGCATGTGTGAGCCCTGGTTCACTCACTAGAGCTACAACACAAAGAGAAGCTACATTGTATTTTTGTCCAGTTTACTACCTCATCTCCCAGTTAAGGGTAGACAAAAACTTCAACAACTTATAGAGGACTAGGGGCTAGCCAAGCTCTCACTGTGACAAAGCCAGCACCTGTGACAGATTCCCTGGTGCTCTAAGAACATGCTAACCACAATCTATACAGCAGCAGTCGGGACTCGGAGCACAGGGGAGCCTGGGCAGACTGGAGTTGGAGATGCAGGGCTGGTTGTTTTGCAAGACTCGGGCTGGCTTCAGTCTCAGTGAAGGATGGTTTTGCTGGCATTACAGGTGTGCACTGCCCAGCCTGGTTTCTGCTGTGCTGGGGATGGAATAAGGGGCTTTGTGCTTGCTAGCCAAGTGCTGTATGATCTGCGTCAGCAGGGTCTTGCCAAGCGCACAGCGGCAGCAGTGTCTTACTAGCCAAGCGCTGTATGATCCGTGGCAGCAGGGTCTTGCGATGCATCACCATGCATTATCGAAGAACAAGGAGCCTGTGACTCATCGAAAGGACACAGTAGAGGCATGTGCACGAGGAGAGCAGTGACCAGACTGAGGGAGCTGGCGCAAACCCAAGAGCACCAGGAGCCTCCAGAGCTGCTGTCCTAAAGCTCTTCTCCCCTGGGTCCTGTAGAGGGAGCCAGTTGGACTTCTAGACTTTAGACCTAATGGAGATAAACTCCCCACTTCCACCACCACCCCCCCCACACACACACACAAACACCCCACACACAGACACACACACAGCATTTCTCTGTGTAGCCCTAGCTGTCCTGGAACTCCCTCAGTCCTGTAGACCAGGTTGGCTTCAAGCTTGGAGATTCATCTGCATCTGCCTCCTGAGTGCTTGTGTGCGTGCGTGCTTGTGTGCGTGCGAGCGCTGTCACTGCCTCGCTGGAGATAAGGTGTTGTTTCCAGCCACTCAATCTCTTGTTATATCAGCAGGAAGCTAAAATAGGAGTTGCCCCAGATCACTGTGGTCTCAAACAAAGAATGGTGGGAAAAGGGATACAGAGACCCCACATCATCTCTGAGACTGTGGTCCAGCTTGGGGGCTTTTGCTGGAAAGACTGGGGTACTGGAGACTGAGACCAGCATCATCTTCATCATCATTACTGGCTTTTTGAATCAGGGTCTCATGTAGCCAGGGCTAGGCTGCAGTACAGGAGAGGACCTCTTCGGGGGTGGCACCTGTAGCTGGGCAGAGTCCTGGACCACCCAGCAGGGGTGAGTTCACTTGAAGTGCTACCACAGTCAGTCCTACCCTTAGCCACTTTTTCCTTTTCAAATTTTATTTATGTCATTTGCCACAGTTTGCACATGGAGGTCAGAGAGCAGTTTTTGGAGGTGGCCTCTCTCCTCTCCTGTGGGTCCCAGAGATTTAATTCAGATTATCTGGCTTCGAAGTTACCTGCTGAGCCACCTTGCCAGCCTGGCTTAGTTTTGTTTGGTTGGTTGGGTTTTCTTTTGTCTTATGTTCCTGAGACAGGGTCTCGCCTTGTAGTCCTCCTGGACTCAAACTCACAGAGATCCTAGGTGCTGGGGATTAAAGGTGGCATCACCATGCCCTGCCTTTTTTGAGACAGGGTCTTAAGTAGCCAAGGCTAACCTTGAACTCCTGGTTCTCCTATACTCACAGTGCCACAGTCTTCATTCTCAGCCTTTCAGGAACAGTGTGCTCCTTTCTGAAGGGGCAACTCAGGTGCAGCCCAGGTGCCAGCCCTGATAAACAACGGCACTCCCCATACTTGGAAAATCCCGAGGACTTATCTCCCAGGAACCAAAACCAAACCCAGACACCACCTGTGCTCCACAGCAATGATGGACAGGAAGAGTCAGGGCCTACTGGACAGTCTGCGTGTGGTTGACGCTGCAAGCGGGCAGAGTTCTCAGAGCAAGGACTTTTCAGGGTGGAGACAGCCACTGAAGAGGCCAAGACAATGGATAAGATAAGGGAGCCACAGGGCATGTTCAGTGCTGATAAGAGCAAAGTGGGGGTCAGTCCGGTAATGCAAGGGGTACAACCTGGAAGAGGGAGTCACGAAGCCTCCGCCTTGTGTGTTTAAGACGGAGGCAGACATAGGTATCTGGAGGGGAGGGTGTCCCCCATGCTGAGTCAGTGCAAAGACCTTGGGGTGAGAGTAAACCCACCTCACACACAGGGCTAGTGTTGGATTCGAACAAGGTTAGCCCAGCACAGGACCAAATTCTGCAGATCTTTGTGGCACTCTTTTTTGGAGTCAAGGGCCTGGAGCATGATAGACAAGTACTCTGCCACTTACTCGTGGCTTCAAGGCAGCTGCTCTCCGACTGAGCTGTGTATCTGACCCTCTCTTTATACTGCTTGAGACAGAGTCTTAGTAAATTGCCCGGGCCAGCCTTGAATGCGCTCTGTATCCAAGGCCAGCCTCTAATCTCCAGTTCTCCTGCCTCAGGCTCCTTGGTAACTGGGGTGACCGATCTGTACCATCACCCCCGCTGAAGCCGGGACTTGTATCTTGAAAGAATCAAGATCCCAGAGACTGGAGGAACTTGGCTGGAAGGTTCACAAGTTCTGAGTCCCTGCGAGCAGTTGGGGAAGTAGGAAAGGCAGAAGGAAGGCCACTGTGACATTCTTTGTGGGAGATGGTGGCAGCTGATGTGATGGGCACTGGTCGGTACTGGAAGGCCTGGTTGCAACCTTAGGTCTTTCATGCTGTCCGTGAGCTGTCCTAGCTGAGGCCTGCGGCCGCACCACTTCTCACCGCTGGGTGGCGCGTCCCGCCCGGGCACGAACTCACCCCTTGCCCTGTCTACCCCAAAGCTTCTTTCACTTTCGGTCTTTGGCTGTCACCAATTTGGTCTTTCCACACCCAGCTGGGGCAAGCCTGGTGCGTGGGGTGAATGGCTTTCTAGGTCCCTGAGGGGCGGTCCCAAGGTCCCCATTCCCGGACCGTGAGAGCAGGGTGCGAGGCTGGGGAGGATTCTGGGGCAGGACCGTCGGTCGGTCGGGGTTCTTAGAAGGGGAGATGACTTTTCACCGTAACTGGGGCTCATGCAGGAAGCCTGAGGGAGCAGGAGGCGGAAACGCACCCACATCAAGGGTGGCAGGGCGGGGCGGCGGGGCACAGGGGCGAGTGGGTAAGGGGCTGCAGGGTGCGAGGTCTGCTCTTCTGTCCCTCCCAAGACCCTGCCACAGGCATGAGGGGTCCCCGGCCGAGATGACAGTGCTGGTACCAGCCTGGAGTCCAAATGTGCGTATACCTGAGGGGTGATGGAGCAGGGCGGAGAAGGGAGATGGGCAAGGGATGGAGGCATGGAGAGAGAACCCGGGACAGGGTTAGAAGAAAGAGGACGGTGCAGGATGAGATAGCGAATATGGACATAGGTTTGTCACAGCAGCCAAGGCGCAGGACAGGCAGAGACAGGGAAGATGACACCCAGTTAAGGAAGGAGCAGGACACAGGGAGCCCCTGCGTGGAAGTCAGGTGCTGACACGACCTCCCTGTAGTCCTCCCTGCTGCTGCTGCTGTTGCTGCTGAGTCCTTGTCTGCGGGGGACACCTGACTGCTACTTCAGCCACAGTCCTATCTCCTCCAACTTCCACTTGAGGATCAGGGAGCTGGTGAGCCGGCTCCTGCCCAGGCCAGACCACCGTACTGGTCCCACCCCACACCTCTGCCCTGCCCTGCCTCTCACAGTGTCTCTGTGGGCTCGCTCTCTCTGAGTCCCTGTTCTACTGTCTGTCTCTGCTTCTCTCTGGGTCTCTCTCAATTTCTGGGCCCGTGTCCCTCTGTTCTTTTTCTCTGAGGGTCTCTTTTCTACTCTATCTTGGAGTCCCTTCTTCTCTATGTGGGTCCTGTGTTCATGTTCCCTTGTCTCGGGGTCTGTTTCCAACTCCTCCGATCCTCTCTAATTTGTCGTCTCTCCTTGTTTCTCCCCACAGACTGACTACTTGCTTAAAGATTACCCAGTCACTGTGGCCATCAACCTTCAGGACGTGAGTCACTGTCGGGAGGGCCCTGGGATGGAGGTGGGATCCAGACTCAAGATGCGCCATCGTTCAGGGCAATGCTATGGGGCCACCTCCTGCTTCCTCAGATCTGGCGATTTAGACCCTCGCCTCCCCGCATCAGACCCAGGCGTCCTATCTCGATCTTTCAGAAGTCTGTCCCGCCATCCTCCCTCTCTCAAGCTCTCAAGACTGGCCTCACTGTTCATTTCTCCCTTAGGTGTAGTGGGCCCCTCCCTTTCAGGCCCCTGGCCCCGCCCCTCCGTCAGGGATCTTCAGACCTGTAGCCACTTTTCTCCCCTGGTATCTGGCCGGGTCCCATCTCAGGGGTTTGGTTCTGTCCCTCCTCACATAACCCCTTCTGGTCTCTAGCAAGGCCCCACCTCTTTCAGTACCCTGATCCCACCCAATCTACCTTTGATATCTGGCCACGCCCATCCTCTTCAGCCACCTAGCCCCGCCCTCCCTCAGTCATCTGGCCCCACCCATCCCTTTCAGCCATCACCCACCCACCCTCCCTCAACCTTCTGGCTTGGCCCATCCCCTGTTAGTCATCTGGTTCCGCCCCTCTTCCCTGTGATTTGGCTTGGGTTTTGGTCGGCAGGAGAAACACTGCAAGGCCTTGTGGAGCCTCTTCCTGGCCCAGCGCTGGATGGAGCAACTGAAGACTGTGGCAGGGTCTGAAATGCAAACACTTCTGGAGGCTGTCAACACGGAGATACATTTTGTCACCTCATGTGCCTTCCGGGTTAGCACTGGAACTTGGTAACAAACGAAAAGAGCCAAGTCCCTCCCCGGGCCTTAAAGTACATTCAGCTCTGCTAGGTCTTCTGGGGGGAGTTCTTTTGCCCACAGCATACCGCAGAGGCAGAGCTGGAACCTCCGAGCCCGGGGGTCACCTGGGGATCCTGGTACTGGGTCTGTGCCTCAGTAGGTGAAGAAGGCATTACTAAGGGGTTCTCTCCTCTAACAACTGGAGGACCCTGGAGTCTTTGAGACCTGGGCCCGCTGGCTCTGTGTCCTCTGCATGTCAGGGCCCTGGGTTGGTGGAGACTCTGGTGTGACATGGTGATGACCTGTCCATCCCTACTCCCAGCCTCTACCAGAATGTCTTCGCTTCGTCCAGACCAACATCTCCCACCTCCTGCAGGACACCTGCACGCAGCTGTTAGCTCTGAAGCCCTGCATGGGGAAGGCCTGCCAGAATTTTTCTCGGTGCCTAGAGGTGCAGTGCCAGCCAGGTAGCAGCAGCGCCGAAGCCCAGCACCCCCAGTGCCACCAGGCTTGCTTACTGTGTGTCCTTGAGGCTTCTGCTTCCACTAGCTGGATCTTGAAACAAGGTCTTTCTCCTTTCTCTTTTCTCTTTATTTTTTCTTTCCTCCTCCTTCTCTTTCCAGCTTACTTATTTTTATGAGTGCTTTACCTACAAGCTGCAAGTGCACTGAATGTGTGTCTAGTGCTGAAAGAGGCCAGCAGAGGGCATCGGATCCCCTGGACCTGGAATTACACAGTTGTGGATCACCATGTGGGTGCTGGGAAATGAAATCAGGTCCAATGCAAGGGCAGCCAGTGCTCCTAGCTGCTGAGCCACCTCCCCAGCCCCTTTTCTCTTCTTCTGAGGTAGGGTCTCGTTATACAGGCTAAGCTGGCGTTGAGTGCTGGGATTGTAGGTGTGAAGCCATCACATCTGGCTTCATAGCACTTGATTTTTTCATGTTACCACGTATTAATTATATATAGTAATTGGAGCAGGCTTTCTCTTTGGGCCACCAGTCATCTCCCAAATAAAGACATAGAGACTTGTTTTTTTAAAGATTTATTTACTTATTATGTATACAATGTTCTGCCTGCATGTATCCCTGCAAGCCAGAAATTGGCACAAGATCTTATTACAGGTGGTTGTGAGCCACCATGTAGTTTCCAGGAATTGAACTCAGAACCTCTGGAAGAACAATCAGTGCTTTTAACTGCTAAGCCATCTCTCTAGCCCCACATGGGATACTCATTAATAATTATGAATTCTTGGCCTTAGATTAGGCTATATTTTTGGTTGTGAGCCTATCCTTTAATGGCTGAGCCATCTCTCTAGACCTAGGCTTGTTTCTAACTAGCTTTTTGTTTGGTTGTTTGGTTGGTTGGTTGGTTTTTTGAGACAGGGTTTCTTTGTAGCTTTGGAACCTGTCCTGGCACTCACTCTATAGACCAGGCTGGCCTTGAACTCACAAAGATCTGCCTGCCTCTGCTGGGATTAAAGGCGGCACCAGCACTGCCCGGTTCTAGCTAGCATTTTTTTTTAACTTAAATTAACCATTTCTGTTCATCTGTGTGCTCTTGTGTGTGCGTGCGCATTTGCGTGTGTGCATATGTGTGTGTGTGTGTGCGCGCGCGCACGTGCACAGAGCTCAAAAGAGGGTATTGGATTGATAACTCCTGGACTAGAGCTACAGACAGTTGTGAGCTGCCATGTGGATACCCAGAATTGAACCTGGGTCCTGGAAGAACAGCCAGTGCTCTTAACCACTAAGCCATCTCTCCAGCCCCAGGCTCATACTTTTTATATCCAACTTGGTTTATTTTTGAAAGTGTTTCACTAAATATCCCTGTCTGTCCTGGAGCACACTATGTAGACCATGCTAATCTGAAATCCACAGAGCTCCATCTGCCTTTGTCTCTGGAATGCTTGATCAAAGGCTTGTGCTGCCCACGCCTGGCTCGTCCTCACTCAGGTTTTGACCCTGGTTGTTGGAGGGCCCCTCGTGCACTGTCAGCCGTGGTCCAGAACACTCAGTGTTTGCTCTGATGAGTCCCCTCTGTTACTTGTTCTGCTCTCTCCCCAGAGTCCTCTACCCTGCTACCCCCAAAGAATCCTGTAGCCCTAGAAGCCACTGGGCATCCAGAGCCTCCGTCCAGTCATCTGTTTTTCCTGCTGCTGCTGCTGCTGCCTCTCACACTCGTTCTGCTGCCAACTGCCTGGTACCTTCACTGTCAGAGGGCAAAATGGAGGAGGACAGTGCACCACCCTGGGGTGAGTCGAGAGTCCAGGCAGTTGGGTGGCGTGGGTGGTGAGGGATGAGGGTGGCAGGTGGCCTTGCAGGTGTACTGAGGCTGACTTTGTGGGGCCTCAGGTGCCCCTCACCTCCCATCCGTAGAATATGAAACTTGTGCAGCGTTGACTCCGCCAAGGTCTTATCTCGGTGAGTCTTCTGCTTCTACCAGAGCATGGAATGGCCAGGCTTGGGGGATACAGAGTCAATCCAAGATTGGGGGGCTCACTATGTCATAGGAGGGGCAGGGATTCTGGGGAGTGGTGTGTGTTGGGGAAGAACAGTCTTTGATAAGCTTCCAGTGTCACAAAGCTCAGGGGGTTTCCGAAGCCGTCACTATCACAAGGCAGCAAAGAGCCATGGAAGTGTGAGGGAAGAGTCCGGCATGAGGAGAGCAAGCGCGGAGGCAGGCAAGCAGGCAAGAAGGTGGGGCCCCCTGCAGGCACCCATAATCCCTCTCATATGAGGCCACACCTGTAACCCAGCACTCGAGAGGCCAGAGCAGGGGGATTGCTGCAAGGTCTGGCCATCCTGGGCTACACGGTGAGTTCAAGGCCATTGTGAGACACACAAAGAAACTCAATCAGTGACCCTGATGTTTTTGCAGATGAGGTCTCACTATGTTGCCCACCTGACTCTGAACACCTTGGTGAATCTTCCTGCCCCTGCCTTCCTAATAGCTGGGTCCACAGGCATGTTACATACAACAAGGCTTTTCTTTTTCTTTTTTCTTGGTTTTCTCAATGTTAGAGTTGGGAACCAAACAAGGAAAAAGCTAGGCAAATACTGTACTACTGAACTCCATGCCCTGCCAGAGGACACAATGTCCAGGCACGGTGATGAACATTCCAGTACTTCTGAGCTGGCGATGCTGAAGCTGGAAAATACTGACTTTAAGAAAAACAAAAAGGAAGAAAAAGAAAGAGAGGACACTGTAGCGCTGTGTGGCTGCTTCTGTCATCCCAGCTCCTTAAAATAAAAAATAACTGCTGGGCGTGGAGCTGCCTGCCTGAAATCTTAGTAGTCGAGAGGCTAAGGCAGAGGAGTTTAAACAGCAAGGCCAACCCTGGGAACTTAGAACACTGAAGAGTAGCAGTGCTGGGCGGGGCTGGGGAGTGCTGGGCGGGGCTAGGGGGGAGCTCGCACAAGAAAGGCTCCGGGTTCCATCTACAGCTGCAGCCACACAGCCACTGGAAACATTGTATCTGCACTAATATTCCCACTGCGGGGAAACCGGCTCCCTGCTAGCTTAGTTAAAACAATTAGATGGAGGAACAGTGTCTAAACTTTGTGGTTTCCTATTTCTGGGCTTGTTTCTGAAACACACACCATTTATCAGACATAGTGGCACATGTCTGTAATATCAACTCTATTTACTATTTTTTGAGATGGTGTCTATGTAGCTCAGGTGGCCTGGTACTCCTGGGTAATCCATCCTCCTGCCTCTACCTCTGGAGAGCTGGGACCACAGGTGTGTACTCTCACAACTGAGAGTAATTGCTCTTTTTTTTTTTAAATTACACTCAAGCCTCCCCAAAATAAATAAAAATTTAAAAATAATTCCGCATGGTGGCCTATGTGCACCACTGTGCCTGTGCACTAGTCGGAGGACAACTTGCTGGAGCCACTTCTCTCCTTCCATCAGATGGGTCCCCGGGGAACTCAGGGTGACAGGCTCAGTGGCAGAGGCCTTTTATCCTTTAAGTCAGCTTGAGGGCCATGATTTGTTTGTTTTGAAACAGGGTTTCAGGTAGCTCTACCTGACTTGGACTTGCTGTGTAGACCAGGCTGGCTTAGACAGATATCCACCTGCCTTTGCCTCCTCAGTGATAGGACTAAAGGTGTGTGTCACCATGCCTGGCTGTGAGACTCCCTTTGGAAAGACAAACAAACAAAGAACAAAACAAAAACCCCTTGGAACAGATTTTATCTTATTTTATTTTAAATATTTATTAAATATTATTATGTATACAATATTCTTTCTGTGTGTATGTCTGAAGGCCAGAAGAGGGCACCAGACCTCATTATAGATGGTTGTGAGCCACCATTTGGTTGCTGGGAATCGAACTCAGGACCTTTGGAAGAGCAGGCAATGCTCTTAACCGCTGAGCCATCTCTCCAGCCCTGGAACAGATTTTATAGTCAAGTCAGTAGTCCCCGCACACTGGAGAAGAGGCAAAAGGGCAAGGATTCTGGGTTATCTACTAGTACATAGAAATCCAGACTAACCTAAACCGGGTGGGGAGGGGTGGGAGTGGGAGAAGTGGGGAGGGTTGGGAGGATGTAGATTAGTGGTAGAGGGCTTGCTTGAAAGGGGCGTGGTTCAAAGGTGGAGTGCGGACCAAACGCCAGTCCTCAGACTATTGATCGATTTTACAGAGGAGGATACTGAGGCAAAGCAGGACTCACCTGACAGACGCCGCACAGCCTGGACACAAGGAAAGCTGGGTGGAGGTTGGCCCCCTCTTGGACTGCGCGGCTACTCCAGCTCTCTCCCCAGGATGGAGTCAACATCAGAATCCAGCAAAAGCCCCACTCACCCCACTCAGTACAAAGGCCTTGCCCCCATTAACTTGTATATAAATGGTTTTTACAAGCTCTTCCGGACCTGTCTGTGGATGGGACAGGGAGGGGGGGCTATTTTAGGTTTCAGGATTTTGCGGTGCTTGGTGATGCAATCCCATCTCTCCAGAAGCTGAGGCACTTATCTCAAGCTTAAGACCAGCCTGAATTGCAGAAATCCTACGTCAAAAGCCAAAACCAACGACAAAAGGTCCTGTTTGTTTTCTGAGGCCTCCAGTGGCCCTGCTTCGGCGCTGGGTAGTGCTCCATAGAACCCTGATGTGAGGCAGGAACAGCCCAGTTCCCCAAGATCATGACAGCAAAGTGGCAGGAAAGCCAAGTGTTGGAGACTCCAGGTAGAATCGACTCAAGCTGGGATGTGTCACGGAGACTGCCAAATCGACTTGTTTGGCTTTTTGTTTGCTTTGGGGGGCTATAGGTGCAGAGCAGGGAGGGTATCGCAGATAATGTGCACAGCTAATGCAAAGCCTTTGGAAACAGAAGCAGGTGGATGCAGCTCAGGAACTTTCCCCCAACTCTTTTTGTTTGCTTGCTTTGTTTTCGAAACGAGGTTTCTCTGTAGCTTTGGAGCCTGTCCCGGAACTCCCTCTGTAGACCAGGTGGCCTCGAACTCACATAGATCCGCTGGGATTAAAGGTGTGCCCCCACCGCCCGGCTCCCCGAAGTCTTATCTTCGATAACTATTTCCACCTGTTTAATACTGGGAGACTGCTAGGCTCAGAAAAGGCCGGCAATTGTCTTGCCCACCATGAGGGTGAAAGGAGGAAACGCTAACCGCTATGGTTCAAACGCAACGCGGGCGAGCCGGCCAGAACTGATGCACGCCCCCTTATGGCCACCACGTGTTCTGCAACCGCCGTTACGGGAGGGGAGCAATGGCGCCCCACACAGCGGCCTTCCAAGTGGAGAAGAGCACTCCCTCCAAAATATGGCCGCCGGGGCTGGACGGCCTTGTCCCGGGGAAGCCTCCTCGGGACCCACGTGATCTCCCGCCCCGCACAGTCATGGCCGCCAAGGGCTAACTCAAACGGTGTCCTGATTGGACAATATAAAGATGACCCACCTTCCAGTCTGCGCATGCACACCGATTCGACCAATGAGAAGACGGAAAGCCTTTGGTTCGGCCCAGCTTGCGTCACTTCCTCCGCCCCTGCAGCAAGGGATAAGAAACCCTGCGCCAAGACCTCCTCCTTTCCCAGGCGGCTGCCGAAGATGGCGGAGGGTCAGGTCGGGCTCTGCTTGCTGGGCGGTGAGGGGGACTGGTGGGTTTCGGGCGGGAGCGGCACGGGGCCTGCGCCCCACGCCTCCTGTGCCGTGGGACTTACGAACGGCAGTTAAGCAAAGTAGAAAGTTTCTTGTCGCGAGGGGAGCGTGTAACGTGGTCATAGCAAGCCGCGATGTCTAGGTATGGGGCGCCGAGAATGCTACGGTTTCCCTGGGGAAGTCGGGAGTGGGGCTTGGGTTCCCAACACCCGCAAAGAATTCCTTCAGGCTCTATCCCGGGCGGTTGGGATGCGAAGAGCGTAGGGTGCACGTTGCTGTGTTTGTACATTCATGTGGTTCCTAGGTAATGGGAAATGCTAAAACGGGAGGTGCCTGCTTTTGTGACTTTTGGGGGTGGCCGGTTTCCTTCTTAAAGATCTTCAGTAGGGTAAAGTCAGCTGTTCGGGAGACTGAGCAGAAGCATCGTGATTTTTGTGGCTAGTCAGGAGTCGATTTGCACGTTTCGCGTTAATTTTAGACGTTTAAAAGTTTCCATTTGGAGAAGTCTGATAAATGGTGCTGTGGGACTTTTCCCCTTAGAACTACCTTGAGGATCTGTCTCTAGGAAGAGCAGCAGAGGTCGGACAGTTGTGGAAGGGGGTTCTTGTGTGGCTGTCCCCTGTAGTATGGGCTGGGCTGTCGGCACATGTCAGGCACATGTATCGAGAGTTGCAGACCTCTTCGCTGCTTGCCCGAATTACTAGACAGGACAGCCATTGTTTACGGAGTTAAAAGGATTTGCACGTTGAGACTCTGATGCAGAGCCACTGTGGCCTACACTTACTCAAAACTAAGTCTTAGTGTCAAATTTCGTTGTAGTACAGGGCATTCCCACAGGAGCCAGTAGATCCCAACTATCCAGTAATTTGAGGCTTCGTAGAGAGTACGGTGAAGCTCGTCTAAGGAATTGCAGGCACCTGAAGTCTACCGTGCTGGGCCAGCCGAGGCTGCCTTGGCTTACTCATCTGGTTAATAGGCATCCTGTGGGGAAAGGCGCAGGAGTGGTTGGTTGCTCCCTAAGCCTTTCTGTCTCCTGCAGGTTCTGGTGTTGGACGGCCGAGGCCATCTTCTGGGTCGCCTGGCGGCCATTGTGGCCAAGCAGGTACTGCTGGGTAAGTTTCTTTCAGGATTTCCCTGTTGGCCTGGGAGTCAGTGATGAGCAACAATCACCATCTTTCGTTTGAGTCTCACGACTGTGAGATCAACCCATGCACCGCTCTGAGACTTGCCAGCCCCTCCGTATTCTGGACTCCTGGCTCAAGGGTTTTTTATTTATTTATTTATTTGGTTTTTCGAGACAGGGTTTCTCTGTGGTTTTGGAGTCTGTCCTGGACTAGCTCTTGTAGACCAGGCTGGTCTCGAACTCACAGTCAAGGGGTTTTTAGAGCAGGAGATTGGCTTTCCATTCGAGCTGGTTTTGCTGGGTGTTAGGTGTAACTTTGCTGACTGTCTACAACCCACATTCTCTCTAGGCCGAAAGGTGGTCGTTGTTCGCTGTGAGGGAATCAACATTTCCGGAAACTTCTACAGAAACAAGTGTGAGTTAGGGCTGAGGGATGGTCTCCAGATGGGGCACGGACTTGTCCTGCAAAAACAGATCTCTAGTTAGGATCTGTTTCTGGGACTGAGAAGGCCTCACCCACTTTTTCTGTTGACAGTGAAGTATCTGGCCTTTCTCCGAAAGCGGATGAACACCAACCCCTCCCGAGGCCCCTACCATTTCCGAGCCCCGAGCCGCATTTTTTGGCGCACTGTGCGAGGTGAGTGAGCTGGGCCTGTGGGCTACGTGGAAGGCAGGTATTTATTTGGCAGCCTGTGATGAGGATCTCTCCCACTCGTGTTCGAGTTCCCCAACTGTGAGATGACTCCACATGCACTACCATCTGAGGCTAGCTCCTCGCCCTGCTCTAGGCTAGGGCCGGGCTTTCAGCCCCTCTGAAAAGGAGGCCTTCTGTTCTTCCAGGCATGCTGCCCCACAAGACCAAGCGAGGCCAGGCTGCCCTGGAACGCCTCAAGGTGTTGGATGGGATCCCTCCACCCTATGACAAGGTGAGCCATGCAAGCCTAGCCTCACAGCCTCTGTGCGACCAGCGTCTGTGATGTTCTGCTATTACCTACATTGTTTGAGCCTCATGAAAACGCCACTGGCTGAGACGCCTGCCCCAGCAGCCTCCTTCCCAGGTGTCGCTCACAGGTCTCTGAGCCCTTCTCGTTCTCTAACAGAAAAAGCGGATGGTGGTCCCTGCCGCCCTCAAGGTTGTGCGGCTGAAGCCTACCAGGAAGGTAAGCTCCAAATTGCAGAGTGGGCTGGGGGGACCTCAAGACTGGCACATGATGGCTATTTTCTCACGATGGTCTGCGGATGCCGCTGACGGGCAGTGCCGATAATGCCATGGGCTCAACTGATGCCAGGAGGGGCTCCTGTGGGGGAGGGGTATGTGTCCTTTAATAGAAACTGTAGGGTTCTCTAGCTCATCCTTGTGCTGCCGGGGCACCTTCCATGTCCTTACAGCTTTGTGCCCCTGCAGTTTGCTTACCTGGGGCGTCTGGCTCATGAGGTCGGTTGGAAGTACCAGGCAGTAACAGCCACTCTGGAGGAGAAACGGAAGGAGAAGGCCAAGATGCACTATCGGAAGAAGAAGCAGCTCTTGGTGAGGATGGGGCTGCAGCCCGGGATGAGGGTGCTTCTGGGAGAGGAGCAGGCATTCACTATCACTTGTCTTTACCCCACAGAGGCTACGGAAACAGGCAGAAAAGAACGTGGAGAAGAAAATCTGCAAGTTCACAGAGGTCCTCAAGACCAACGGACTCCTTGTGTGAGCCCAATAAAGACTCTTTGTGTCTCACGCCTGCCTGGCCTACTCTTCCTCCACCGCCGACTAGGGAAGTGGGGACAAAGGTGCTTTAGGCACTGCTTCTGTGGGAAAGAGGGTGTTTTTGTAAAAGCTCTGAGCTGGAATCACTTGGTTGGGCTTTAGTGTTAATGACTGGGCTGCTGCCCATCAATGTATTCTGCAGCTGTGAGGACGGAGACCTAACATCTGGGCTGGGATTCAGAAGTGCACACTGGGAAGCCACGGCCTTTTCCCCTTCCCAGCGCTGCTCAGAAAGCAATTTTACTTTCTTGCTGCAGCATTCTGTTAATAAATTATTTGACTGTTAAAGAAAACTGGTATCTTTGCTCTACGTCGGCTATATAGGCAGGAGCAGAGGGGTACCAACAATGGGACCAAAACTTTGGAATTTTCAGGCTGTGGTCTGCTCTTCTGTTAAAGGCATGAAGGTGCAAAAACCTTCCCATGGGTCCTTCCTGAAATGGTTTTACTTAACTCGAATTCAGCTGCGGAAGTACGGGATTGTCACTAGCAAGCACGTGGGCTTCAGGAACTCTGCCCTAAATGAGTTAAGGCTGGGGAGGCTAGTTAAGGGTACCGAAAATGGGGAGTTGGAACAGTGCCAACCAGGGAAGGGAGGTCAAACTAAACTTTAAAATGGTTCCTCAGATGTAAAGGTATTTAGGGTTTAAGGGACAGCCTTATTGGTGGCTCACAACCATCTAACTCGAGATCTAACCTGGCCCTCGCGGGAATCTCATAAATCCCCACCAGCCTACACCAGATGAGAGATTACAGGTGGCAGTGTAGACCCTCTGGTCTACAGAGTTCCAGGAGAGCCAGGGCTATCAAAGCCTGTCAATTAAAGGTATCCTGTAGTGCAGGCAGTTACCATATGACCAGGAACTTGGCTCCTGAGGTTTGGAGTTTTGGAGAGGGTTTGTTTCTCTAGCTTTTCCTATCCTGGAACCAATTCTGTAGACCAGGCTGATTTCAAAGCTGGAAATACTTCTGTCTCCAGGTGCTGGGATGAAAGGTGAGACCCACCACGCACCTGAGGGCGCTTTAAATGTAGAATTGATAGTGGTTCCCTGAGCCACATCCTCAACTACAGGTTTATTTAATAGACATACTGCCACAGAAAAAAAAGGCCACGTGGTAATGTACGCTTGTAATTTTGGGATGGCTGAACGGGCCCGCCCGGACTAGTTAGCTGGTGCAGGGTAGAGGAGGAATCCTGTCAGTGGTCAAGTTTGTTGGTTTGGGGTAGGGTTGACCTCGCCCTCAGCTTTCGAGGTGTTGGGTGGTAAACAGTTGACCATGAACACGTCCAGCTTAAAATTTGCTTATGGTTTGTCACACACTGGGTCTGTTTTCTTGATGATTTAAAAAAAAAACCATCAAATCCTTGACTTATTAAATCTTTGGCGAAATTGTAACATCCCAGAAAGACATCTAAAATCCCTCTTTATGCTGCCCCAGGTGGATAGAGACTTGTATCAGGAGGTCGCTTGCTTCGCTAGGCAGTCTCACTAGGTGGCCCTAGCTGGTCTGAAACGGAACTGAGTGCTGGCATTAAAGGAATACCAGCACCATTTGCAAAAACGTTATTCTATCTTGACAGTAGCTTTTACTGTCCTGGATCTAGCCGGGAAAATCCTTCTAACTCCATTTGGCACAAAGCTTTTCCTGCCTCCTGAGTTTAAAGATTGGGGTCCCTCCGTTTCTGAGGGGTGTGGTCCTCTCCAAAGGTAGTCAGGATACAAACCCAGAGGGAATGGGGGTGGAATGTACACCCAGCAAGCAAAGAAACTTGGCTCCTATAGCTCCAGTCTGGGTGGTTTGCGGGAGGGCCCTGATGGTGTCAGGAGCGGTACACGTGGACATACACTTTAATAAAGGAATAATGCTATAACGTGAGCCGGAAAACATGGCCACCGCCGCCTCCCACCGGGAATCTGAGCCCACCACGCGGTTCTAAATTCCACGTGACTCCCGTTCCTGAAGAAACCTGACCCCGCCCTGCTGCTCTCCCGGCACCGCAGGAAGTCCCTTCCCAGCCTGCCCATCCCCGGCAATGGCCGCCTGAGATCTCGCGAGATGATAGGCTCCGCTCCGGTCCTCATAGTCCTCCACTATCATGGCGGCGTACGGACGCTTCCAGAATCGCGTGCTCTGCACCGGAAGTGCCCCCTAAATCCATGCAGGGCTGGCCATACGTCACTTCCGCTCCGGACCTCGCGCACTGAAGAAGGAAACCCGGGAGTTGGCCCACCTCTCTTTTCCTCAGGCTGCCGGGAAGATGGCGGACATTCAGGTTCGTGCTGAGGGCTGGCGCCGAGGCTAGCGTGGGTCTCCTTCCCTGCCGTCCCCGTCATCCTCTGAGTTAGCCGGAGCGAGGACGCCTGCCCTGTGCCTCCGACGTCCCGGGCTTATACAGCCGTGGGGTCTCAGGCGCTTTGGGCGTCAGTCCTGTGGGGCAGCGTGGGGGTGGGCGCCGGCTCGCTGGGGTCTGCGCTGTGGACGCGGGGCCGCCCCGCACCCCGGCCCACCATGCTGGGCTGCGTGTCCGTGTGGTGTGGCTCCTGAGGGCGAGCGCGTGTGCTCGGGACGGCAGTACAAAGGCCGGGGTTCGGGCCTTAGGACGGGAAAAGTTTGGACCTGGTGTGGACGCTAGAACAGATGTGGGGTGGTCGTGTGTCTAGGCTGATTCTGTGTCTAGGGTGGTCGTGGCGCTGGCGTTAAGGGGTGGAAGCGTGCCAGGGTGGACAGGTGAGCTCACCGAGCGATTGTCCCTACAGACCGAACGTGCGTACCAAAAGCAGCCCACGATCTTCCAAAACAAGAAGCGTGTTCTGCTTGGAGAAACCGGCAAGGAAAAACTCCCTCGGTACTACAAGAACATCGGTCTAGGCTTCAAGACGCCCAAGGAGGTACAAGACCCTCCAGCAGATGAGACTCGTGTGGCCTTGCGTGTGGCAGCAGGGCCACCGCGCCCTTTTCGGAGTGGCTGCCTCCGGGGCTCCACTGTAGTTTGGTAGTTCAAGCTGCACTTTCTCGTTCTTTCAGGCCATCGAGGGCACCTACATTGACAAGAAATGCCCGTTCACTGGCAACGTCTCCATCCGAGGTCGGATCCTGTCCGGTGAGTAAAAAACTGAGGTTGTGAATGCAGGTCCCCGGCAGATGATGTCTGTTCTCACGATGGTCTTCAGAGAGCCCCAAGGGCACTGCTGAGACAGCCAGTTGGCAAAACTGATGCCAGAAGCAGGGTTTCTTGGGAGCCCCACTCAACAGCTTGTTTGCCTGCGGGGTGAATTACCCTTGGCCTGCTAACACCATCTCCCCGCCTCCCCCACTTCCTCAAGGTGTCGTGACCAAGATGAAGATGCAGAGGACCATTGTCATCCGCCGGGACTATCTTCATTACATCCGAAAGTACAATCGCTTTGAGAAACGCCACAAGAACATGTCCGTGCACCTGTCCCCCTGTTTCAGGTGAGTACAGTTCTCTACTAACCTGGCACAACCTGAGACAAGCACCTGTGTCAATCAGAAAGGGCCGCTGGTGGGGGAGCCCCTTAAGGCGATTTTGGGGAGAAGCTGGGGTGTCCTGTGGGCAGAGCAGAGTGGCTTAGTCGGGTGCTGAGGAACCGGAGGCAAGGCCACTGATAAGTGTCTGGGAGGTTGCTCTTAGCAACCACCTGAATGGCCACTGGTGGGTGGAGCCAAGGAGGGGACCCGCAGCCTTTCAGTGGGGATCCAGGGAGTGCTCGGGGTCCCTCCTGAAGACTCCTTGTGTAACCCCACAGGGATGTACAGATCGGCGACATCGTTACTGTGGGAGAGTGCAGGCCCCTGAGCAAGACTGTGCGTTTCAACGTGCTCAAGGTCACCAAGGCCGCTGGCACCAAGAAGCAGTTCCAGAAGTTCTGACCTGGAACAAATAAAAGTTATTTTCTGGCTACAAAACAGGTGTGGAGTCTTTGTCCTGGGCCACAGTGGGCTTGCCCTTGAGGGCTTCTCTGATCTAGGGGGTCTGCCCTCCCTTCACCTGTTTCCCAGAGGTTCCTCTGTCTCCTCACTCAGTGCTGAGATTAAAGGCGTGCACCATCACCTGAGTTAAGGCTCTTTTTTTTTTTTTTTTTTTTTTTTTGGTCTTTTGAAACAGGGTTTCTCTGTGGTTTTGGAGCCTGTCCTGGAACTAGCTCTTGTAGACCAGGCTGGACTCGAACTCAGAGATCCGCCTGGCTCTGCCACCACCGCCCGGCTTTTTTTTTTTTAAGCCTTGATAAATCTTGCCATCCAAGTAGACATGGTCAGTTAGTTATTTGGTGCTACTGGCCTCTGCCCTTCACCTCCTAGTCCCTGGAGAGGAAGTAAGTGAGGCCACCCCTGACCTCATTGAGGTCAAGCCTTAGAGTGCCCCAGGGGGCAGTCTGACACAACGCCCCCACCCCACAGCTGGAGAGGAAGACAGCCTTGCAGGTGAGCCACCTAGGTAGAGGCAGGCTGGCCACTTCCGGAGAGCCGCTGCCTACCACGGGTTCCCAGGACAGGGAGGACGGAGCGCTGTTGAGATGGGAAAGATGACTTGGTATAAGGGAAGAGGGCTGCAGGGTAGTGGGAGTGGTGGGGATACCCACTCAGGAAAAGGACCCAAGGCGTCCCCAGGTATGTGGGAAGGGGACAGACCTGGAGGGAGGCGCTGGAGCTGCTGCTGCTGGGGTCCCCAGGTCCCTGCCCCCCAGGCCTGTACCAGGGTCTGAAGCTCAGCACTGGTACAAGGGTTGGGAGACAGGGCCTTGGGAAGAGTCCTCTGTCTGCAGAGGTGCCGCACACTGCCTCACCGTGGCCTTCTGCCTTTTACCAGCCTCTGAGGGAGGGGGTTCCTGTCAAAGGAAGTGGGCCTACATCAAAGCAAGCAGGAAGGGGCAGGGACGGGTCAGGGGGGCCACCGCCCAAGCTGGGATCCTGTCAGCCACCCCTGAGGGGAGGGACTGCAGGGGACAGGGACCCTGAGGAATCAGAAGCCAATTGTTGAGAGGTGTGGCCCCTCCAACCACAGGTGCTTCCGTTCGGGTGGGGCCTTGTGTTTACAGCAACCCGGCTCTTATTTCCTCCCAGTGGTAGTTGGGGCTTCTTGGTTCCTGTGACAGGCCATGAGGAGGTGGGAGTGGTGGGGAGAGACCCCTGGCTGCCCCCCTCGCACAGCTGAAGAGCAGTTTCCCTCTGCACTCTGGCTCGCTGAAGCCCCCAGTGCCAGCCAGACGGGCACTTCCACCCTAGGTGGCTTGTGTTTATTTTGTCAGGGTCGTGCTTTGTGTCCCTAGCTGGCCGGAAGCTCCCTCCATTGACCAGGTCGACCTCTAGGTGCTGAGACTACAGATGACAGCCCTTTATGGTCTTTCTCCTTTCTCCAAGCTGTTTTCTCTGGCTGCCCTGGAACCATCCCTCTAGACTAGCTTCAAACTCAAAAAAATACCCTGTCTGCCACCACCATCCAGTCTGTTTTGGTCTTTAATCCTGGGCACCAATGGCATCTGACATGTCCAGCTCCAAGCACTTGTAGACAGGAGGGTAAGCTGAGGCAGGAGGGTCTTCAGAGACCAACCTGGGCAGTTTAGACCCTGGCTTGGTAAACTAAAGAGCTGGTATGGGGATGTGGCTCAGGTGTAGTGCCTGCCTAGACCCTGCCAGCACGATGCTGGGATTGTAGCTCCCAGGGGAAGTGCTTGTCTGGGGTGTGCAGGGTTCTGGGGGCCATCCAGTACCTCAGACCAACTGCAAGCATCCGGGAAACAGACTTGAGGAGAAGCAGAGTTTAAGGCCACAGGAGACCCTGTCTCAAAAACAGGCAAAACATGGTGGTGTACATTTTTAATCCCAGCACTCAGAGGCAGACAGATCAGAGTCCAGCCTTTCTAAAAATGAAAATATTTGAGTGTGTGCCTGCCACAGAACCCCCAGCCCTCCTCTACCCCAGTGAAGGTCAGGGTAATCTGTTCTCTTCATCGTGATTCCCATGAGTCAAACACAGGCCTTCATGCTTGGCAGCAAGTCCCCTACCCACTGCCCACTAAACCATCTCACTGGCTCACACTTCCTTGATTCTCTTATACAGAGAGTTGAACCTACTTCCTGTCCGTCTGTTGCAATGGCTGTAAACCTACTATCTACTATCTGTACCCCTCATCCCTGTAAGTGGAAACACAAGCAGGTAACCCCCAGCTCCAGGGGTCCTGAGACTGAACCCCACTCACCAGCTGTGTGGCCTTGGTTAAGTGATTCCACCACAGACCCAGAGTCACATCTGTAAAGGGTGTCCATCCTCACTAGCAGCTGGGCAGGTGGGACACCACAGCCCTGCAACAATGACCTTTGGTAGGTAGCTGCAGAAGTTTGCTATGGTGTGGGACCTTGGGTCTTTTAGAGCTAGCTCTGTGGAGTTGTTTTAGTATGCTCCTGGAAGATTCTGTGGCATGGCATGTCTGGTGGAGACCATAGGGCTTCTCAGCAGCAGCAGGGTTCTGTTTTTTTGTTTAGTTTTTTTTTTGTTTGTTCATTTGTTTGTTTTTTGAGACAGTTTCTCTCTGTATCCCTGGCTGTTCTGGAACTCACTCTAGACCAGGCTCTTCAACTCACAGAGATCCTGCTTCTGCTTCCTGATTGCCACCACCACCACCGGGCACACACAGGGTCCTGGTTTGTTGACAGCAAAACAGGGCAGGTCTGGCCCTACTGTGGAAGATCACTCGAACACTCTAAGGAGGCAGGATGGCCAGCAGGGGTTGCTGCTACTCCTGTTTGGGTCGTTTCGTTTTGAGACAGTCTGACTGTGTCTAACCTCAGATTCTTACCCGTGCTCCGGCCGCAGCCTCCATAGTGCTGGGATTGCGGGGGCCTGTGACAAGGAGAGAGCCTGTTGGTGTTAATACAGGACTGGTCTCGAACTCACAGAGATCCGCCTGCCTCTGCCTCCCACCCAAGTGCTGGGATTAAAGGCATGCGCCACCACCACCCGGCTATGTTTGTTAGTTTTGAGACGAGGTCTCTACAGAGCCCTGGCTGACGTGAAACTCTGCAGACCAGGCTGGCCTTGAACTCATAGAGATCCACCTGCTTCTGCCTCCTGAGTGCTAGGATTAAAGTCCTGGCTGGCTCTGTTGTGTGTAGGGGTGCGCATTTGTTTTGTTTTTAGTTTTTCAAGACAGGGTTTCTCTGTGTAGCCCTAACTATCCTGGAACTTGCTCTGTAGACCAGGCTGGCCTCAAGATCAGAGATCTGCCTGCCTGTGCCTCCTGAGTTCTGGGATTAAAGGTGTGTACCACTACTACCTGCCTGTTTTTGTTTTTTGGTTTTGTTCTGTTTTGTTTTGAGACAGGGCCTCACTATGTACCTTGGGCTATTCTCAAACTTGCAGCAATGCTCCTGCCTCTCATTTGTGTGTTTTTGGCAGTCTCCGCGGCCCGTGCCTGAGGATGAGCTTGAACTTGTAGCCTTGGTGTTCTCTACCACGCCCTATTTATGTAGAGCTTGGGATCAAACTCAGGGTTGCACATTTGCTAGGTAAGAATTCTACCAACTGAACTACATCCCCAGGCTCAAAACCAGTATGCTTTAAAAGTTTTATCTTTCTTAACCTGGCCGTGATGATGCATGCTTTTATCCCAGCACTGAGAAGGCACAGGCAGGCAGGTCTCTGTGAGTTCGAGGCCAACCTACTCTACAGAGCAAATTCTAAGGCAACCACTGCTACACAAAACAAACAAACAAAAAACCCTATCTTGAAAAACAAAACAAAGCCCTTTAAATTACAATTAGTTAGATATGTCTGCCACAGAGTGACATGGAGGTCTGCTGCATCCAGAATGGCTCTGGAGACAGACATGACTGGGACATTCAAGGAATGAAGAGAAAAGGACACAGAAAACCTGAGCCCCTGGGGAGAGCACTGTTTATTATATAGAGTTGAACAGGAAAGCTGGGCAATGGTATGAGTTCATCTCCACGGGGCGGTCTTCAGGCCGTGAGAGCTACCATGGGTTTCACCCCCCCCCCCCATCAACAGCCACACATGGCCCCGAGAAAGGCTTTGCCATCCTCACCAGCCTCACCCCAGTGGCGGGATTGGGGGTCTTTGCCATTTTCCCATGGGACTGGGACTAAAGTTCTTGCTCTCATCAACTTTGGAATGCATGCATCGCCACTGGGGTGCACGCTGCAGTGGTGGCGCACGCCTTTAATCCCAACACTCGGGAGGCAGAGGCAGGTGGATCTCTGTGAGTTTCAGGACAGGCTCCAAAGCTACAGAGAAACCCTGTCTTGAAAAACAAAACCAACAACAACAAGAATATATATGTGCCTGAGTAGATGTGCATGCATCATGGGCATTGGTAGGGAAAGACATTTAAGGAGAAAACAATGCTCATCCAGGTGCAGCTTCTCAAGAGAGAATCCCCTGTGAGGTTTTTTTTGTTTTGTTTTGTTTTGTTGTTTGTTATTTTTTTGTTTGTCATGACAAAGTTTCTCAGGGTAACAGCCCTGGCTGTCCTGGAACTCTCTCTGTAGACGAGGCTGGCCTCGAATTCACTCCCAAGCACTGGGATTAAAGGCGTGCGCCACCACTGTCCGGCTAAACGTTTTTATTAGATTTATTTAGTGGGTGTCTGTGGTTAGAGGTCAGCTCCCTCCTCCCATCACATGGTTTCCAGGGATTGAACCCAGGTCCTAGGACTTGCACAGCCAGCACCTTTTCCCGGTGCACTAGCTCTTCAGGTCATGCAAACACTTCTAAGGGTTCCCCTACTGCTTTTCTATAAATGAACTCACAGGGTGTTTCCCAAGAGGCACAGGGTAGGGTCAGAGCTGATAAGGACTCCGTGTCCCAGGGCAACACAAGGGCTTAAGATGCTTCCCTACAGAACACACAGTTCGTAGTCTTGTTTGTGAAATTCCTCGGAAATTGTAATTCACAGCTGGGAAAGGAGGAAGATTAATTCAGGGGCCTTAACAGAGTTTGCTGCAATTTTATATTCTTTGAAATATCACTTCATAGAAGGAATGTTGTCCCTTGGTAAGCAACCAACATCATTAATTGGTTAATTACGATGGCTTACTTTCTTTTTTTCTTTTTCTTCTTCCCCCTGACCCCCACCCCAAGACAGGGTTTCTCTGTTTAGCCCTGGTTGTCCTGGAATTCACTCAGTAGATCAGGCTGGCCTTGAACTCACAGAGATTTGCCTTCCAAGCGGTGGGACTAAAGGCAAGCGCCATCACTGCCTGGATCTTTTCTTTAAAAAATTTTTTTTTCATGTGTGTGGGTATTTGGCCTGCATGGATGTCTGTGCACTACCAGTATGTCCAAAGATGTCGGAAAAAAGCATTGGATCCCCTGGGATTACAGAAGATTGTGAGCCACCATGTGGGTACTGGGGAACTCAACCCTGGTCGGTCCTCCACAAGAACAGCAAGAGCTCTTAACTTCTGAGCCTTCTCTTTATTATATTTATTTCTTTTTTTAAATTTTTATTTATTTATTGTGTATACAACATTCTGTCTGTGTGTATGCCTGCAGGCCAGAAGAGGGCACCAGACCCCATTACAGACGGTTGTGAGCCACCATGTGGTTGCTGGGAATTGAACTCAGGACCTTTGGAAGAGCAGGCAATGCTCTTAACCTCTGAGCCACCTCTCCAGCCCTTATATTTATTTCTTATGTGTATGTGTCATAGTGCGTATGTGGAGGTCAAAGAACAACCTCTAACCTTTCAGGAGTCTTTTCCAACATATAGGTTCCTGGGAATCGAACTTGGGATGTCAGGATTGGTTGGCAGCAAGCACCTCTACCCACAAACATCTTGTCTCCTCTTTTTGGTACCTTTTTGTCCTTCTGTTCTATAAAATTTAGGAACTATTTCTCCTGCCCCTGAGGTGGAGAAATGTGCCCCTGAGCATGGGCTGAGTTCACCACTGGCTGACTGACAGGAGGTAGCATGGGAAACTGGTCGCACTGAGATGCAGCCCCAGGACTAAGAAGTGGAGAGACTGTTGTTGACCGCGGGTTCTAGGGACTGCTTCTGGAGCTATCTCCTGTGTCACCGTGCCTGGGTACTTAGGTCTTATCAGCGAGGACACCTGTGGGGCTCATGTCCTGTCCACGTGGACATCTCATTTTGCTGAGGAATAAATAAGTTTGAGGTTGTCTCTTCTGCAAGCATGAGTCACAGGGCTAAAATTCCAGTGATGGGAGTATGCTTGCTTATGGAGGGCTGTGTGCTCACGGAGGGCAGTTTGCTCCCGGAGGGCAGTGTGCTCGCGGAGGGCTGTGTGCTCCCGGAGGGCTGTGTGCTCCCGGAGGGCAGTGTGCTCACGGAGGGCAGTGTGCTCCCGGAGGGCAGTGTGCTCACGGAGGGCAGTGTGCTCACGGAGAGTAGCATGAGGGCCAGGGAGGTGTCAGCAGGTAACCGTGCTTCCACACTGTTATGTCCGCGTCTCTGGAGCTGGATTTACCATGCAAATGACATGAGGGTTTTTATTTCAAACTCGAGTTTGGACCAACACCTTTCCAGCTCCCCCAGCATGGTGGGTACGAAGAGTGTGGCAGGGAGCCCTAAGAGGATTTATTTTTTTGTTATGTATACAGTATTCTGTCTACATGTATGCCTGCAGGCCAGAAGAGGACACCAAATCTCATTACAGATGGCTGTGAGCCACCATGTGGGCTCTGGGAATTGAACTCAGGACCTCTAGAAGAGCAGTCAGTTCTCTTAACCTCTGAGCCATCTCTCCAGCCCAGGGAGGATAGAACTTTTAAAGGGGAAACGCCGTAATCAGGGGAGTTCATGTCCTGTTGCCTTGGAATTGGCTAAGGAAGGCATAGGGTAAGGTAGTTTCTGAAGCCATCGGTCAGTTTTGGGGCGCAAAAACCTAACAAAGAGCCATAAATTACTGACAAGGCATGTTCAAGGACAGGACGCCTCCCAAGAACATCTGGACCTCGTTAAATCTTATGGCCCTGCTCCCTAGCTCCGTAATTGGCCATTTTTAGGGCATCTGTTCAAGTTTCTGCTATGGCAGCTCATTTCTGAAGCTGATCTGCTCTCCCCCCAGCTCGTTATGTGGCTTAAGATGAAGCCCCTTCTTTAAAATGGAGTTTGCAAAGTCAGGTCCTCACAGTGCCAGCCTTACGACCTTCCTGTGAGCCCCAAGAATCCCTCAGTGTAAGGAGAGAAAGGATTCCAAAGAGCTAGCCTCTAACTGCAACTGCACGTGCACACCATGTGTGTACGTTCTCTCTCTCTCTCTCTCTCTCTCTCTCTCTCTCTCTCTCTCTCACACACACACACACACACACACACACACACACACCACATGCACTCAGAGTAAGCTCATGGAAAAAGGGAACCATGCCTGGAGAGAGCTTGGCAGGTTAGAGCACTGACTGCTTTTCCAGAGGACCCGGATTCATTTCCCAGCACCCACATGAAGGTTCAAACATTTTTTTTTTAAAGATTTATTTATTTATTATGTATACAACATTCTGCCTCTATGTATGCCCGCATGCCAGAGGAGGGCGCCAGATGTCAGTACAGATGGTTGTGAGCCACCATGTGGTTGCTGGGAATTGAACTTAGGACCTCTGGAAGAGCAGCCAGTGCTCTTAACCTCTGAGCCATCTCTCCAGCCCAGGTTCAAACATTTTTAACTACAGTTCCAGTGGATCCCACACCCTCTTCTGGCCTCCATCGGGACCAGGCATGCGCAAAGCCCACAGACACGCATGCAAACAAACCATCCATATACAGAACAAAAATAAAGAGAAAACCTTAAAAAATGAGTCACTACTAGGGCTGAGGTGTCACACAGAGAGAGGTACAATACTTCTCTTGAGTCTGTGAGGCCTGAGGTGAATCCTCAGCACTTACAGACTAACAAGCACACATGCATACATCCAGAGTTGAGTGTCCTACAGAGGAGACAGGAAACCCCATGGCAGACTGCAGCCTGGCCTGCTGAGGCACAACTTTGCTCAGAGCCCAGCCTGTTCAAGACTAGATGCGGAACCCTTACCTGTCGGGTGCTCTATGCTGTGTGGGTTGGTTGGAAAAAGAGGTCAGTCCAAGCTGAAATTTTAAGGCCTCTGATGAACTGAGTCCTGAACGGCCATATTTATTTATTTATTTATTGACTGCCACATGTTGTTTTCTGGGTCAAGTATTTCTTCACACCAAGATCCCTAATCTGGTCTATAGGTCCCTCTAAAGGAGAGCATCGCGTGCCCTCGTGACTTTAGTCCTTTACGGCCTACTGTTTGCAGTACCCAGCAATCCAAGAGCCTCAGGTGTGCCAAAGGCGTCTTGTGACCAGTCATGGGGACCCCCGCAACACCCTGTCAGAAAAACAGTTCCACAAATCCCAGAAAACAACCGCAGTTTTCCACAAAGATTCCTTCCTGTTTTCTACAAGGATTCCTCAAGGTCAAAGCACTTCTAGAAAACAACACTCATTCTTCATTCTAATGTTTCCCTGGATCCAGTGAAAATTCTTCATTTTCATGTCTGCCGCAGATACAGGGACTCTGCTGATTCCTACACCTTCCTCCCACCACAGCACAGATCAGCAAGGCCCCATCTTCCCAGTCTTCTTCAGAAGCTGCTTCCTGCTGAGTGGTTAAGGGTGGGTGGATGGGGGCTGGGCAGTGTTCCTGCTCCGCCTTAGGACCACAAGACCTCAAGGTCTAAACAGAGGAACCTTGAGATAGGAGGGAGGGTCTGTCCCAGAAGTCGGAGGTGGGTGGGATCTCCAGGGCCAGGAGGCAACATTGCTGCTGCAGGGAATGTCATTAATAACTCTGGCAGGCAACTGTTGATTAGTAGTTATCAGTGCCACGGATAGACAGGCCACAGCATAGATGGGCTCTGAGGAGTGAAGCCGAGCCTGAGTGGCTGAAGTGGGATCTTTTTTGCACCTTTCTGAGAGTGAGAAAGGTTTCACAGAAAGTCCCTGCAGCCAGGCTCTGGTTCCCAGGCAGTAGGAAGGAAAGTGAGAGGCAAGGAGAGCTGCCTGCGTGGACATTTACACCCACTTCAAGGTGACGTGAAGTGAACTGACTTCCCAGGTGACGGGTCCTGCCTACCCCACCCCACCACAGACCAAGTTCACTAAGCAGGGGCTTTGAAAGCAGCTGCTATGGCCTGAGCAGACTTTTTACAGTCGGAACTGGGGGAGGGGTTGATACAGAGCTTATGGGCCAGCCAGTCCAGCTGAGCTTTGGGTTCCAGGTTCAGTGAGAGACCCTGCCTCAAAACAAAACAACTCAAGGTGAGAGAAAGAACTGTAGCTACAATAGGGTCTGCAGGAGTCCAGAGACGCTGGTGTCCACCGGGTCTGCAGGGTCTGCAGGAGTCCAGAGACGCTGGTGTCCACCGGGTCTGTAGGGTCTGCAGGAGTCCAGAGACGCTGGTGTCCTCCGGGTCCTCAGGAGGAAGCTGTCGTCTGCCTTTTCAGGAGTGGAACAGGTTCACTGGGGCCAGATGGACCCACGGTGGCAGGACTTGCTTGGACCTTGACTGCATTGGCAAGATCGGATAAAGCCAGGCCCAGACAGTGTCTGGTGTCCTTATCCTAGAGGAGGGTTTCAGATAAAGCCAGTCTCCCCAGTTAATGGTGAGGGGCACTCCAGAGAAACTGATCTCAGGCCTGGGGCTGTCGCTATCCTGGGCCTCAGGGACTTAATGAGTGTTCCTCAGATATGACGCGTGGAGTCTAGGGTTCATTGAGAGACCTGTGTGCTGGGCAGTACTCAGAGGCCAAAGGGGCTACACAGTTTACAGTAGCACAGAATTTATCTACTTATTATTATTTTGTTTTATTTTTCGAGACAGAGTTTCTTTGTGTAACCCTGGCTGTCCCGGAATTGCTCTGTAGGCCAGGCTGGCCTCACACTAACAGATCTGACTATCTTTGCCTCCCAAGTGCTGAAACTAAAGGCATGTCCCCCCAGCACCCAGCCAGAATTTCTTTCTTTTTTTTTTTTTTTTTTTTTTTTTTGGTTTTTTGAGACAGGGTTTCTCTGTGGCTTTGGAGCCTGTCCTGGAACTAACTCTATAGACCAGGCTGGTCTCGAACTCACAGAGATCCGCCTGCCTCTGCCTCCCGAGTGCCAGAATTTCTTTTAGATGTGTTACTTGTTTTTATGTGTGGGGGTGATTTGCTTGCACATGTGTCTGTGTACCACGTGCATACCTGAGGAGGGAGGACTCAGCTCCCCTGGAACTGGAGTACAGATGGTTGGGAGGTGCCATGTGGATGCTAGGAATGGAACTAAGGTTCCAGGAGGAATGGCCAGGGCCATTTCTCCAGTCCCTTAATATAGGATCTTAAAAGTATTACTGGAAGGCCAAGTGTGGTGGCGCAGGCCTTTAATCCTAGTGCTTAGGAGGCAGAGGCAGGAGGATCTCTGAGTTCAAGGCCAGCCTGGTCTACAGAGTGAGCTCCAGGATAGCCAGGGCTACACAAAGAAACCCTGTCTCGAAAAACCAAATCAAACCAAATCAACAACAACAACACAAAACAAAACAAAAGAAATCAACTACAACCACAGAGCTCTGTTGGCTGGAGAACTGGCTTGGGGTGACATACTTGTCGAGGAAAGGTGAGGACTAGAGTTTGGGCCCCAGAACCCATACAAGATGGTCAGGCTAGGTGGCCTTCCTGTAATCTCAGCACTGGGGGCTTCAGAGAGAGGAGATCACAGAGTAAGCTGGTCAGCTAGACTGGCCGGAACCGGTAAGCTCTGGGTTCAATAAGAGACCCCACTCCAGTTAAATGGAGAGCCATCAAGGACAACACCTGATGCTAACTCCAGGCCTCCACAACTGCATATATCAGCATGTGCACCCACACACGAACATGAGTACACACATGCAAACAGACAGACATGCATGACTGTTACATGTGCGCGCAGGGAGAGTTCTTTCAAGACTTCCACTGGCCCTCTAGATTAACACTCTTAGCTTGTGGGCTGTGACCCCTTTGGGGGTCAAACAAGCCTTTCACAGGGGTCGCATATCAGACATTTATATTATGATTCATAGCAGTAGCAACATTACAGCTATGGAGTAGCAACAAAAATAATTTGAAGGTTTTGTGGTCATCGCAACACGAGGAACTGTACTGAAGGGTCCAGCATTAGGGAAGTGGGGAAGCACTGGTCTGGGTCTTTCCAGAAAGCTGAGGGTGACAGGTTGCATGAAGAGCCCTCTCTCCCTGGGTGGAGTGCAGCCCAAAGCGAGTATGTTCGCTGTTCGCTCTTTTCTTTTTCTCCTTCTCTCTCCCTCTTTTTTTTTTTTTGAGATAGGGTTTCTCTGTCTAGCTTTGGAGCCTGTCCTGGAACTTGCTGTGTAGACCAGGCTGGCTTCGATGGAACTCACAGATGCCTCTCCCTCTGCGTCCCGAGTGCTGGTTAAAAGTGTGGGCCACCAATGTCTGACTGACCCAGGAGCTCTCGTGGTCCAGGCTCCTTTGAACTGCTTCCACCTCCTGAGTGCTGCTGGGATTGTAGGTGTGTGCCATCTTTTCACTTGGGTTCTGGACATCAAACACTGTCTTCATGTTTGCACCGCAAGCATTTTGCCAACGACCATCCTCCCAGCCACACACAGTTTCAGCCGTGAAGATGGACTAAGACTGCTGCAGAGTTACTCTGTGGGAGACAGGAGGGACCCTTGTCTTCCCTTAACTGTTCCTCTTCCAGAGAGACAAGCGCTGGGTGACGCTGGGTCTTGTTGACTACGTGGCTTCCTTTGGATCACAAGGGCTGTGTATCATGGGCCTCTTCTGTCTCTAGTCTGGAGGAGAGGTGACTTATCAGAGCTGTAGGGCCCTTTCCATGGGGACCCATGGTCCCCGAATCCTGGATAGCTTCAGAGGACAAGGGTCAAAATACTGGCTGGCCTCTTTGACTTGCTAAGGTCTATGTTCTTTTAAATACCAGGAGACAGGATCCCCAGTCTTGAAGAGGAAATAATGAATTTTAGTCTTGGCTGGCTTGGTGCTAGCTATGTAGACCAGGCTGGCCTTGAACCCATAGAGATCTGTAACAGGCTTTCTTTTGGGCCACCAACCAGCTCCCAAATCATGACCCACAGACTTGACTCTTAGTTATGAACGCTTGGCCTTATCTTATGCTGGTCCCACTTGCTCTTGTAAATTAATTTAACCTGTTTCTCTTCATCTACGCTTTGCATGGAGACTTTTTACCTTTCCTTCATTCTGTTCTGCTCCCAAGTCTGGCTGGTGGCCGAGCCAGGTGTCTCCTCTTTCTCCCTGTTCTCTAGATTCCTGCTACTTACTCTCTCTGCCCACCAGCCCTGCCTGTCCCTCCACTACCTAGCTGTTGGCCATTCAGCTTTTTATTAAACCAATCAGGTGCCTTAGGCAGGCAAAACAACACATCTTTACATAGTTAAAGTAACAGAGATCTGCTGCCTTGCCTCCCAAGTGCCAGCCTGATCTACACAGCAAGTTCCAGGCCTGTTAGCACTACACAGTGAGACCCTGTCTCAAAAAATAAAAAAAATAAGCCAGGTGGTGACGAGCATCTTTAATCCCAGCACTAGGGAGGCAGAGGGAAGCAAACCTCTGAGGGGCCAGCTTGGTCTACATAAGGAGTTCTAGGACAGGTTTCAAAGCTGTCTCGAAAAACCAGAAAGGAACAAAACTAAACCGATGTTTAGTTTAGTTTAGTTTAGTTTTTTAAATGGTTTTTCAAGGCAGGGTTTCTCTGTAGCTTTGGAGGCTGTCCTGGAATTAGCTCTTGTAGACCAGGCTGGCCTCGAACTCACAGAGATCTGCCTGCCTCTGCCTCCCGAGTACTGGGATTAAAGGCGTGACCCAAAGATTTTTTTTAAAAGGAAGAAGTACCACACCAGCTGCTGTAATTGCTGCTCAGCCCAGCATCCCCAAGGATGGGGAGCTTCATCTCCACCCACAGGCAGAGCAACCCCACCACTAGGAATTATGGCTCTTCCAGTTAATATGAGACTATCCATGGGCTCCCCCCTGTAAGAGGAGCCTGTTCGTCCCTGCCATCCAAAACCGAAATAATCACACAGAAACCATATTATTTAAATCACTGTGTGGCCTATTAGCTCCAACTTCTTATTGACTAACTCTTACATCTTATTTAACTCATTTCTATTAATCTGTGCATCACCACAAGGTTGTGGCCTACTAGCAAAGTTTCAGCACCATCTGTCTCCAGTGGTGGTGGCTTCATGGTGTCCCCTGACTCCATCTTCTTCCTCTCAGCATTCTGTTTAGTCCCCCCCCTCGCCAGCTCTGTTTCCCTTTAGCTCTGCTATAGGCCCAAAGCAGTTCCTTTATTCATTAACCAATCAAAGCAACACATAGAAGGACCTCCCACACATTCCCCTGCTTAAGAGACACCTACGGTCATGCCCCCACCAGGAATGAGGTCCCCTCTATCAGCAATTACAGGCCCATCTCCTGCGGGAATTTGTCCACCAAGAACCTAAAATAAGCTGGGCATGGTGGCGCACACCTAAATCCCAGCACTCAGGAGGCAGAGTCAGGGGGAATCTGTGAGTTCAAGGCCAGTCTGGTCTACAGAGTGAGTTCCAGGGATCTGTAAGTTCAGGGCTGGCCTGGTCTACAGAGTGAGTCCCAGGATAGCCAGGGCTACACAGAGAAACAGATCTAAAGAATAGCAACTGAAAGAGCCCAAGATGGCGGTGATAAGTATCACCTTCTTTTCCTGGCACCACATCTCACGAAATTGTGTTGTGGGGCTCTGTGTCCCCTCTCACTGCACTAAGTACAGCTAATCACAAACCCTGAGTAACTAAACTGAAAGAAAAAGGAACGCCTGGCAGCTTGGAGTTGGTCCCGCAACCCATGCAGAGGTGGGGAGCGAGTCCACAGTAGGCCTCTGACATCTAGGTCAGGAAAGCAGCTGAGCCTGGCAGGCGTCTGGTGGACGGAGAGGCGGAAGGATCAGGGCTGTGGGAGCTAAGCTACCAGACACCCCACCTCAGAGCAGCAGGCAGGGGACAGCAAAGGATCCAGTGAGTGAAGGTGCTTCTCGCCAAGCCTGGGGACAAGTCCAGTGCCCACACGCCGAGGAAGGGGGGACTGACTCCTGAAAGCTGACCTCTGACCGCCACAGGTGCCATGTTACACATGCAGATGCAAAATGAATAAACAGCATTGTTGTTGTTTCGAGACAGGTTTCTCTGTGTAGCCCGGATGTCTCTGTTGGCATCCGCCTGCCTCTGCCTCCCAAGTGCTGGTATTAAAGGCGAGCGCCACCACATCTGGCATAAACATTGTGTTTAAAAAGTAAAAATCTTTGATTTTTTGTGAGAAAAAACTGTGCAACACATACATTTACCAACTTTTCAAAAGAAGGTTGAGCTAGGTGATGGTGGTGCACGCCTTTAGTCCCAGAATTCGAGAGGCTGAGGCAGGTGGATCTCTGCAAGTTCGAGGCCTATCTGGTCTATTGAGTGAGTTCCAGGACAGTCAGAGCTGTTACACAGAGAAACCTTGTCTCAAAAGAACAAAAACAAAAAAATCAAAAGAGGTTGGCTGTAGACTGTCTCATCCGTGGTGTGCTTAGCCCGTTGTCCCATCCACACCCTGACTTCAGGGGTCACGTCCTGTGCATGTCCTAGGTAGCCTGTTGTCCCATCCACACCCTACTTCAGGGGTCACGTCCTGTGCATGTCCTGGGTAGAATTTATTGCTCCTTGGGTCTTGTTTTCTAGGAAGGCTCCTCTGTACACTTGGACCTCACAAGAATCTGAGAGTTACAAAGTTTTACATTCCAGAAAGATTGGCCAAGATAATGACTGGTGTGGTTTAGGGAGCCTAGCTCAGCAAGAAGAGAGATCCCACAGAAAGCTGGGGAGGTTTCCATGTTAACCCTGAAACTGCAGGTTTGGATGCAAAAGAAGTGTGTTCCCCTGGGGAGCAGAGGAAGGAGAGGGGCTGGGGAAGCGACCGAGTCTGTAGAATGCCTGCCCACTGTGCTTGAAGTCCCAAGTTCAGTCCCAAGCACTGCACCACCCACGCTCGGTGGGGCCCACCTGGAATCCCAGGACTTGGGGCTCATTCTCGATCACTTATCGACTTTGAGAGTAGCCTGGGCTACACAAGCTGTTTTTTTCTTTCTTTCTTTCTTTCTTTCTTTCTTTCTTTCTTTCTTTCTTTCTTTCTTTCTTTCTCTCTCTCTCTCTTTCTTTCCTTCCTTCCTTCCTTCTTTTTTTTTTTTTTTTTTTTTTTTT
>NW_026068073.1:1139778-1161429 GCF_014885135.2 Alexandromys fortis
TTTTTTTTTTTTTTTTTTTTTTTTTTTTAAAGACAGTATCTTTGTGTAGCACAGCTGTCCTGGAACTCGCTCTGTAGACCAGGCTGGCCTTGAACTAAGAGATCCGCCTGCCTCTGCCTCTGAGTGCTGGGGTTAAAGGTGTGCACCACCACCACCACCATCGCACAACTAATGTATTTATCTTTATTTTATGTGCAGTGGTGGTTTGCTTTCATGCATGTTTGTGAGGATGTTGGATCCCCTAAAACTGGAGTTGCAGTTGGTTGTGTGCCACCATGGGGGTGCTTGGAACTGAATCCTTGTCCTCTGGAAGAGCAGCCAGTGTTCTCAACTGCTGAGCCATTGCTCCAGCCCCCAGAGGCTGTTCTGAAAGGGGTGAGGAAGAGGGGGCTGGTATGAGTAACCGTGCTAATGGCCAGTCCTGCTGATCTGAGGGTGTCCCCAGGGTCCACGCTGGAGGAGAGAACCAACTGTTGAGGTTGTCTTCTGGCCTCTGCACGTTGGCCATGGCGGGCCTGGCTCCTCGCCCCCCCCATGTCCCCCAGGGCGGGCATGTCCACCTTGGTGGGCCTGCCTCCCCCATAATTAACATAATAAAAAAAGGGGCTGAAGCCAGGCAGTGGTGGTGCACGCCTTTAATCCCAGCACTCGGGAGGCAGAGGCAGGCAGATCTCTGTGAGTTTGAGACCACCCTGGCCTACAAGAGCTAGTTCCAGGACAGGCTCCAAAACCACAGAGAAACCCTGTCTCGAAAAACAAAAAAAAAAAAAAAAAAAGAAAAAAAAGATAAAAAAGGGGCCGAGAGGGAGAAAGACAAAGGCTGAACTGTAGAGTCCTGTTCAGTGGAGACCTACGGACCAGGGATGGCAAGCTGGGTATTTGGAACAGGTCAGCCACAGAGAAAGTTGTTGTACATTATTACTTTAAATATATAAAGGTGTGTTGAATTTGTTTATACTGCATTTTTTTAATTACGTAAAGATGTGTTGCTGTTACACCTTGCCTGCCTAAGGCACCTGATTGGCCTAATAAAAAGCTGAATGGCGCTGGGCGGTGGTGGCACATGCCTTTAATCCCAGCACTCGGGAGGCAGAGGCAGGCGGATCTCTGTGAGTTGGAGGCCAGCCTGGTCTACAAGAGCTAATGCCAGGACAGGAACCAAAAAGCTACGGAGAAACCCTGTCTCGAAAATCAAAAAAAAGCTGAATGGCCAATAGCTATGCAGGAGAGGGATAGGTGGAGCTTGAGGGCAGAGAGAATAGAAAGGAGGAAGAATCTAGACTCAAGAGAGAAGAGAATGAGGGACAAACAGAACAAAAAAAAGCCCCAAGGCATAATGTAGGTGAAGAGAAACTGGCCAGGTGCTGGTGCAGGACGGGAGGATCTCTGTAAGTTTAAGGCCAGCCTGGTCTACAAAGTTCCTGGACAGGTTCCAAAAACCTACAGAGAAACCCTGTGTGGAAAAACCAAACCAACCAACCAAACAAACAAACAAACACTCAACAACGAAAGACAATAAAAATATGGGACTAATAAAAAAAAAGCTAAAAAAAAAAAAAAAGAGCTAGACAAGCGTCCTAAGATAAGACAGAACATTCATAATTAATATTAAGTCTCCATGTCATGGGGGCTGGCGGCCCGAGAAAGTCTGCCCCAGAAGGGGACACATCCAAAGATCCCCTCCTGGCCACCTTGTGTAGTGGAAAGATGTTCTCTGAAGGGGTGAGGGTTGCTAGGTGTGGTGGTACACCTTTCATTCCAGTCCGAGAGGCAGAGGCAGGCCAGCCACTGAGAATTCTGAAGCCAGCCTGGCCTACAGAGAGTTCCACCCAGGCTGCATAGTGATACCGTGTCTCAGGTAGGCAGCTAGACAGATGATAGACGGGTAGAGAGACAGTAAAGAAATAAGAAAGACAGGGCCAGGAGACGGCTCAGCAGGTGAAGAGTCTTCTGAAGAGCCCTGGTGAGCTGAGCTCACCCCTGGGACTCACAGGTAGGAAAGAAGCAGACCCGTGAAACTGCCCTCTGACCACCACCGTCGCTGTGGCGTGTGTACTTGTACACACATTTCATAAGCACACAGTAACAGTTACAAATAAAACTTTAATAAATTAGTAAGTAAGCTTTTGGAGACCAAGAAAGTGGCTCAGTGAGTAAAACGCTTGCTACGTTCACATAGGGCCTGAGTTCAATTCTGGAGTCCCCAGAAGACAATGTGTTCCTGGAAATCATTCTGCGACACACATACACATAGACACACACACACACACACACACACGCAGGCACACTCTCGAATATGTGCGCATGTGCGCAGGCACTGATAATAAGTTAAAGTTAAACAGCTTCAGCAGTGTGACATTGAACGTGTGTGCTGAGGATGAGTGTGGAGGGTGTGCAGAGAGGCCCGGATGTCTTCTGTATTTTCTGATGCAGCGTCTCTCACTGAACCATTTTCGCTCGTCACCAAGTTGATCAGCAAGCTCCAGGTATCTTCCTGGCCTCTCCACCCCAGTTCTGGGGAAACAGATGAGTGTTAATGCATCTGGCTTTTTATGTGTGTGCAAAGAATCCAAATTCAGGTCCTCAGATTTGTTTACTAGACACTACCCTTTGGACCATCTGCCAGACACTACCCATTTGATGTGGGATTCCCCTCTATGTGCTATGAATATGTTTTTGTTACCATTACTTAGTAAAGAAGCTGTTTTGGCCAATGACTTAGCAAAGTCAGGTAGAAATCCGAACAGAGTTATAGAGAGAAAGTAGGCAAAGTCAGAGAGAATCTGAAGAAGAAAGACGCCAGCCAGAACATTACCTGGTAAGCCTTGTGCCAATACACAGATTAATAGAAATGGATTAATTCAAGATGTAAGAGCTAGTTTAGAAATACGCCTAAGTCATTGGCTGAATAGGGCTGTAATTAATATAGTTTCTGTGTCTGGGCAGCCAGGAATGCAACGGCAGACTCCCTTACACCCACCGAACCATTCCCCCAGACTTTCCAACTGATAGCCTAGACCTCTTTCTATAGACCAGGCTGGTCTCAAACTAACAGAGATGCTGACTTCCTCTGCCCCCTGAGTCCTGGTGTTAGAGGTGCACAGTGTTATTCCTTCTCCTAGTAAACCGGAGAAATGAACTTTGGGTTCTGGGAGTCACACTCTTGAAGCTTTGGTTATGAAGCTTGCCCTTTAATGACTGAGCTATATTTCCATGTCCTTACTTTTTTAATACTTATTTATGTTTGGCTGAAGAGATGGTTCGGCAGTTAAAAGCATCAGCTGCTCTTCCAGAGGACCTGGGTTCAGGTCCCAGCACCCACATGACCCATTACCCACAGCTGACAACTGTCTGTAACTCCAGTTCCAGGGGATCCAGCACCCTCACACAGACACACATGCAGGCAAAACACCAATGCACGTAAAATAAAAATAAATTAATAAAAATATATTTATTTACTTTTAAAAACTTTTTAAAATTGATATTTATTGAGCTCTACATTTTTCTCTGTTCCCCTCCCTGTCTCTCCCCTCCCCCTTCAATCCTCCCCCAAGGTCCCCATGCTCCCAATTTACTCAGGAGATCTTGTCTTTTTCTACTTTCTACTTCCCATGAAGATTGGAGCTATGTAAGTCTCTCTTAGTGTCCTCATTGTTGTCTAAGTTCTCTGGGATTGTGGTTTGTAGGCTGGCTTTCTTTGCTTTATGTTTAAAAACCACCTATGAGTGAGCACATGTGATAATTGTCTTTCTGTGTATGGGTTACCTCACTCAAAATGATGTTTTCTAGCTCCATCCATTTTCCTGCAAAATTCAAGCTGTTGTTGGTTTCTTTTATTCTGAGTAACACTCCATTGTGCTAATGTACCATATTTTTCTTATTCATTCTTCAATCGAGGGGCATTTAGGTTGTTTCCAGGTTCTGGTTATGACAAACAATGCTGCTATGAACATAGTTGAGCACATGTCCTTGTGGCATGACTGAGCATCCTTTGGATATATACCCAAAAGTGGTATTACTGGATCTTGAGGAAGGTTGTTTCCTAGTTTTCTGAGAAATCGCCACACTGACATCCAAAGGGGCTGTACCAGCTTGCATTCCCACCAGCAATGCAGAAGTGTTCCCTTTTCCCCACAACCTCTCCAGCATAAGTTGTCATCAGTGTTTTTGATCTTGGCCATTCTTACAGGTGTAAGATAGAATCTCAGAGTTGTTTTGATTTGCATTTCTCTGATGACTAAGGATGCTGAACATTTCCTTAAGTATCTTTCAGCCATTTTAGATTCCTCTGTTGAGAGTTCTCTGCTTAGGTCTGTACTCCATTTTTTTTTTATTGGATTATGTGGTCTTTTGGTGTCCAATTTCTTGAGTTCTTTGTATATTTTTGGAGATCAGACCTCTGTCTGATGTGGGGTTAGTGAAGATCTTTTCCCATTATGTAGGCTGTAGGCTGTCGTTTTGTCTTGTTGACCATGTCCTTTGCTTTACAGAAGCTTTTCAGTTTCAGGAGGTCCCATTTATTAATTGTTTCTCTCAGTGTCTGTGCTGCTGGGATTATGTTTAGGAAGTGGTTCCCTATGCCAATGCGTTCAAGTGTACTTCCCACTTTCTCTTCTATAAGGTTCAGTGTGGCTGGCTTTATGTTGAGGTCTTTGATCCATTTGGACTTGAGTTTTGTGCATGGTGATAGATATGGGTCTATTTTCATTTTTCTACATGTTGATATCCAGTTATGCCAGCACCACTTGTTAAATATGCTTTGTTTTTTTTCTATTTGATTTTTTTTTTGCTTCTTTATCAAAGATCAGGTATTTGAAGATATGTGGGTTGATATCTGGGTCTTCTGTTCGGTTCCATTGATCCTCCTGTCTGTTTTCAACACCAGGCTGTTTTCAGTACTGTAGCTCTGTAGTAGAGTTTGAAGTTGGATTTTGATGCCTCCAGAAGTTCTTTTATTGTACAGGATTGTTTTGGCTATCCTGGGTTTTTTGCTTTTCCATATGAAGTTGAGTGCCATTCTTTCGAGGTCTTTTAAGAATTTTGCCAAAAAAAAAAAAAAAAAAAAGAGAGCAGGCAGATCTCTGTGAGTTCGAGACCAGCCTGGTCTACAGAGCTAGTTCCAGGACAGGCTCCAAAGCCACAGAGAAACCCTGTCTCGAAAAACAAACAAACAAACAAACAAAAAGAATTTTGCTGGGCATTGCATTGAACCTGTAGATTGGTAGATTGTTTTTGGTAAGATTGCCATTTTTACTGAATGTTATGTGGCAAGAGGACATTTTTTGGATCCAGTCTATTTGGTGTTCTGTAAGCTTCTTGTATCTTCATAGACATATCTTTCTTTAGGTAGGGAAAGTTTTCTCTATGATTTTGTTAAATCTATTTTCTGTGCTTCTGAGCTGAACTTCTCCTTCTTCTGTACCTATTATTCTTAGGTTTGGCCTTTTCATGGTGTCACATATTTCCTGGATATTTTGGGTTAAGCTTTTGTTAGATTTAATGTTTTCTTTAACTGATGAGTCTATTTCCTCTATTCTATCTTCAGTGCTTGAGATTCTCTCTATCTCTTGTATTCTGCTGTTCATGCTTGTGTTTGTGGTTCCTGACCTTTTGCTCAAGATTTCTCTTTCTATAATTCCTTCGGCTTGTGTTTTCTTTATTGTTTCAGTTTTCAAGACCTGAATAGTTTCTTTTATATGTTTGATTTCTTTTTCTTGGTTTTCTTTAAGTGATTTGCTGATATGTTCCAATTTTTTGTTTGTCTTTTCCTCAATTTCTTTAAGGGAATTTCTCATTTCATCTTTAAGAATTTCTAACAATCTCCTGAAGTTATTTTTTAGTTAATCCATATTTGGTTGTTCAGGTCCTGTTGGTTTTACTGGTTTTGTGCTGCTCTTTGTGATATAGCGTGTGATCTGTGATCTTACCTTTTCTACTCATCTTTTTCTCTAATAGGTGTGGTTGGGGCTGTCTGAGATTCTGTTGAATAATCTTCTAGGTGTCAGTGAATCCAAAGCTCAGTTGGTTGTTCCTTGTGGTACAGTCAGTGTCACAGTTCTAGTTTCCCCATTGGTTACTCCTGTTTCTGGAGATAGCTCAGGGCTCCTGTGCTTTGCTCTGCTCCCTTGCGCAGTCTCAGGCCTACTTTGGCCTAGGCTGCTGGCTTTGATCTGTTTCTGTAAATCCTGGTCTGGATCCCCTCCTGCAGAAGTCCCTGGCTTGGAGTTGAACCTGTTCTGGTGGAGATCGCTGACTCTGGATCTGGTCCTATTGACTTTATCGTTTTTATAACCCAACCACAATTTCTCCTCCCTCCTCTCCTCATCATTTCTCCTGCCACACCTCCCATCTCCCTACCTCCGCCATCCACTCCTCCTCATCCCTTTCTATTCATAAAAGGGCAGGCCTCCCATGGATATCAGCCACCATGGTATAACAGATTGCAGTGAGACTAGGCACCTCCTCTTCTGTTGAGGCTAGATGAGGAGGAAAGGGCCCCAAAAGCAGGCAACACAGTCAGTCCCATGGAAGCTCCCTGGATAGAACCAAACACAATTGGGGAAAAAAAAAGTCAATGTAATGATTCCTAATGGTACTCTGCTATACTCATAGGTTGGTGCCTAGCCCAGCTGTCATCAGAGAGGCTTCACCCAGCAACTGATGGAAACAGATGCAGAGACCCACAGTCAAACATTAGGTCAAGCTCAAGGAATCCTGCTGAAGAAAGGGAGGAAGGATTGTAGGAGCCACAGGGGTCAAGGACATCACAAGAAAACCCACAGAAACAACCAACTTGGACTCCGAGAGGCTCACAGAGACTGAATAAGGTCCCGATGTCATATTATGTGTCTGAAGGTTGAATCAGAGGAGATAAACCTTGTTAGGTTCTGCTGAAGATGTACCTTCCACTGAAGAGGCATTTCTAGATGGTATGGGTTTTCCCTAACACCAGGGGTGAGACCCAGGCTCACAGCACTGACTTGACTGAGCTGGGCCTTAGACTGGGCATCCCCTGGGAATGACGGCCTCCAGCCTCACGGAAGAGAAGCTCGGCACCAAATGAACTCAGTGCCTCAGGCTGCAGTGATCTCGAAGCAAGATTGATGAACTAGAACTGGCCACCAACAGGTCACGCGGAGGAGCTGGGGAACCTGTGTGGGAGGAGCTGGCATGATGCCCATCAACTGCCTCCTCCCGCAGTGGAGGCCAAGAGGAAATGCTGTCCCAGAAAGAGAAAGGAGATGTAGGTGGTCAAGTGCTCAGGCAGCAGTGCCACAGAAGTTGGGCGTGGCGGTTATGGCATTAGTTCTCATCAGTTTGACAAAAGCTAGGGTCATCTGGGAAGATGGAACCTCAGCTGAGACAATGTCTCCATCTGATCTGCCTGTGGGGGCATCTTCTTGATTTTTTTTTTTTTTTTGATGTCAGAGGCCCAACCCTCTTGGGCAGTGCCATCCCTGGGCAGGGAGCAGCCTTCCTCTACGGTCTCTGCCTCCAGGTTTTCTGCTAGAGTTCTTGTCCGGACTTCCCATCATGAAAGAATGTGAAAGACGAAACAAAGCCTTTCCTCCCCAGGTTGCTTTTGGTTGTGGCTTTTACCACAGCAGCAGATGGCAGAGTGCCACTCACTCTAATACTGCACTTGGGCAAAGGCTCAGGGTGAACCTGGGCTACAGAGGAGCCTTTCTCAAAGCAAGAAGAAGTGAGAGGAGAGAAAAGACAGTTTCCTCTAGAGGAGCTGCCACGGTCAGTAACACCACACTGAGGGCAGGAAGAAAGTGTCCCCTTACCCTTGTGGCTACAATGAGCCATCACCAAAGTATCCCTCGGCCAGTGCCTGTCTGTGCAATTATAACCTATGGCTCTTTACAAAAGGCTGAAAGGAACCCCTCAGCTGCTTGCACCCTGTGAGGGGACAGCAGTCCAGGATAACAGCCTGCCAACCTCCGGTCTCTTTAGAGAGTGAATAAGAGCTCCCAACATTTCACTCAGTGACCTCAGGCACCCTAGGAAGAAGACAAAGGAAGAGAGGTCCCATTCAGGTCACAAAACACCATTCCAGGCACAGCACTGTCAGGCTGTGAGTTCACCAAGACAGCAGAAGGCTGTGGTAGTTTATTAGATACGCTGAGCTGAAGCCACAGTGGGAAGTTAAAGAGACCATGCCTTGTAGAGGTGATCTCAACTTTTAACACCCCCTCCCCAAAAAGATAGAAAAACCAAAAAAACTAGCTATGGAGCCTGTTCTGGAACTCACTCTGTAGACCAGGCTGACCTTGAACTCAGAGTGCCTCTGCCTCCCGAGCACTGGGATTAAAGGCGTGCGCCATCACCGCCCAGCCCCGAGTTTTGTGCTTTCTTTGCTGTAATAAGCACCATGACCAAAGCAGGTTGGGGAGGAAAGGGTTTATTATTTTATATATTTTATATATATATTAGCTTATACCTCCATAGACCTGTCCATCACCGAAGGAAGGCAGGGCAGGAACTCAGACAAGAACCTGAAACACAGAGGAGTGGGCTGCTTACAGACTCGTTTCCATGGCCACCAGTCTGCTTTCTTATATAGCCCGGGACGTCTCCTGCACTGGGCTTCAGTCAAGAAAACACCCACAGACATGCCATGTGAAGTTCCCCATAGTCTACAGACATGTCATATGAAGCCCCCCATAGTCGACTTTGCGTCTAGTTTATACAAATCAACCAGCACAGGTGGTAAAATGCTTGCCTGTTGAGGACTTGAGTTTACCTCTCAGAATCCAAGGTGGTGTGGGAAGGGAACCTAGGCATGAAGGTACATAAGTCTAATGCCAGCCCTGGAGCCAGGGACACAGGAGGACACCAGGGACTCACTGGCTGAAGAGCCTAAATAACTATAACAGGTTTTCTTTTGGTTTTGTTTTGTTTCATTTTTCAAGTCAGGGTTTCTCTGTAGCTTTGAAGCCTGTCCTAGAGCTAGCTCTTGTCAACCAGGTTGTCCTCGAACTCACAGAGATCTGCCTGTCTTTGCCTCCTGAGTGCTGGGATCAAAGGTGTGTGTGTGTGCCACCATGGCCTGGCTCTTGCTAGCTCTTATAACTTCACCTGTTTCTCTTCACCTACATTTTGCCCTGAGCTTTTTACCTCTCTTTCCTACTGTATGTCCTATTCCATGTCTGGCTGGTGGCTGTCTCCCTGGCTGGCTCGACCCAGGCATCTCCCTCTCTTTCTCATTCTCTTCTCTCTGGAGTCTAGATTCTTCCTCCTACCCTTTGTCTTGGCCTGCCAGCCCCACCTACCCCTCTACTGCCTAGTTATTGGCCATTCAGCTTTTCACCACACTGATCAGATGGCCTTAGGCAGGCAAAGCAACAAATCTTTGCAACATTAATTACACAAATGCAGCATAAACAACACAATTTTATGTAAATAGTCCACAACATAGACCAATGTAACATACCTTTACATAGTGGAAGTAATATTCCACAACACCTAACCAACTCTTTGAGGGCCTTGTCTCAAAGGAGGTAGACAGCTCTTCTGTGAAGGCCCTCTGCCTCCACATTCAGGTGCACACACATACACTCGCATGCTCACGAACACGCAGAGTGAAATTGTCTGCAGTAGAGCCAGCCCCACAAACAGACGGTAGCAGGCTGGTTAAGCCTCACTCTGCCCCTCCCCAGGGGCCACTTCAGCCTCGCTCTGGGCCCCTTCTGCCTTGAAGCCAAGGCAGGTTGGTTCTGGGGTAGAAATGGTTCAGCACAGCCAACTGCCTTAAAGGGCGCTCATGGTGTCTTTCTCTCTTTTGCATTTCATTTCCTTTTTATTGCTGGGTATGCATGTGTGAACACGGATCTGGAAGCTCTCACTATTTAGCTCGGGCTGGCCTCTCCTTCCCGAGTGCTGAGACTAAAGGTGTGACTAGTTGACTGGGCCACCCTTTTTTAAAAGAGTATTTTTAGTTTTTGTGTAGGAGAGATTTATCTGCATGTATGTATGTGTGTGTGTGTGTGTGTGTGCAGCGCATGCGTGTCTGGTGTCTACAGGGCCCAAAGGTGGCTTCAGACCCTCTGGAGCTGGAGTTACAGACTGGGCTTCATTATGAGGGATTCTGAGGGTCTGGTTTGTGATGAGATCCTTTCATCTCAGCACTTGGAAGGTAAAGGCGGTGATCCCTGAGAGTTCCAGGTCAGCCGGGGTACACAGTGATGGCCGCTGTCGTGTCTGTAATGCTAGCCCTGGGGTCAGAGACAAGCCGGTCCTTGGAGCTCAAACAATAAGGCAGGCAGCAACAGTGGAAGACTCCAGACTCCTCCTCTGAGCTCCACAGGGTGTGCAAACTATGCATGGACCAAACACCTCAAAAAAGTGAGGGATTAAAAACAGAAATGTTGCCAGACGGTGGTGGCACACACCTTTCATCCCAGCACTTGGAAGCAGAGGCAGGTGGATCTCTGTGAGCTTGAGGTCAACCTGGTCTACAAGAGAAACTAGAGGCCTACACAGAGAAACCCTGTCACAAAAACCAAACAAATAAAAAGTTCTTTTTTGTTTACTTGTTTGTTTGTTTTGAGGGAGGTGTGATTTCAAGACAGTATGTAGCCCTAGCTGTCCTGGAACTCACTCTGTAGACCAGGCTGGCTGAGAGATCCGCCTGCTTCTGCACCCCAGTGCTGGGATTAAAGGTGTGCACCACCACCACCCGGCTCCTCTTAGTGTTTTAACACCTGTATGGTTTTGGAGGCTTCTGAAAGTAAGTTTTTATGTTTTTGAAAAGACATCTCTTTCTCCTCTCTTTTTTAGTGAGTGAAATTACAGAGTGTTTCCTGGAGGGCATTGGACAGGACTGCAGCTGATGAGGTAAAAGTCATGACTGTAAGATTGCACAAGGGGGCAAAGACAGCTTTTCACTGTGAACAAAGGTTCTGGAAGTTTTGTGTTTCCATATGGGGAAACAGAAAGGCTGGGACTTGATGGTGGCCATTAGCATAGCTGATTGCTGTGTTCTGTTCTCTCTACACAGAAGGCCTTTGTCTCCAAAGCCGCGGCTGCACAGCAAATGCTAACTGTGCATAACTCTCAGCTGTCTGGAGAATGGAGACTCTGGGTGAGAGGCAGCTTTGGTTTCCCTGTCAGTTTTCTTCCTTCCTTCCTTTCTCCCTTTCCTCCCTCCTCCCCTCCCTTTCTTCGACAGGGTCCTTTGTAGCCAGCCTGGTTTCAAATTCACTATGTAGCTGAAAAGATGACTTTTAACTCCTGATCCTTTTGCCTTCAGAGGACTCAGACCACAAGCACGCTTCACCAGGCCTAGTTTATACCGTGCTGGACACTGGCTTCACCAGGCCTGGTTTATACCAATGCTGGACACAGGAAAACCCACCCCATGCCTCTTTCCTTTCCTTTTCTTTCTTTCCTTTTTCTTTATTTCTTTTCTTTTCTTTTTTTTTTCTTTTTGAGACAGGGTTTCTCTGTGCAACAGCCATAGCTGTCCTGGAACTTGCTCTGTAGACCAGGCTGGCCTCGAACTCACAGAGATCCCCCTGTCTCTACCTCCCATGTGCTGGGATTAAAGGCGTGCACCACCATCACCCAGCTTTTCAGGGCCTTTTACATGCTAGGTAAGAACTCCATTAAGTGAACCAAAGCCCCAGTCCTTATGTGGTTTTTGTTGTTGCTGTTGACTTTTTTTTATTATTATTATTATGTATACAATATTCTGTCTGTGTGTATGCCTGAAGGCCAGAAGAGGGCACCAGACCTCTTTACAGATGGTTGTGAGCCACCATGTGGTTGCTGGGAATTGAACTCCGGACCTTTGGAAGAGCAGGCAATGCTCTTAACCACTGAGCCATCTCTCCAGCTCCCTTGACCTTTTTTTTTTTTTTTTTTTTTTTTTTTAACAAGGTCTCAGCACCTAAGGCTTGGGACCTCCTATGTAGGCCAGGTTGGCCTGGAACTCAGAGATCTGCCTACCTCTGTCTCCTGTGTACTGGGACTAAAGGCGTGAGCCGCTATGCCTGTTTTTTTTTTTTTGTTTGTTTGTTTGTTTTTTAGTTACGTGTATTCTAAGGACTCCCTGTGTGTCTGTGCAGGTGAGTACAGTGCCCTCAGAGGCCAGAAGAGGGCGTCAGCTCTCCTGTAGCTGGCATACAGGTGGTTGTGAGCAACCATGTGGATGCTGGGAACTCTTTTGGAGGGAGGGGTTGAGACAGGGTTGCTCTGTGTAGCCTTGACAGTCCTGAAACTCTCTCCCCGGTAAACCAGGCTGGCCTTGAACTCACAGAGATCCTCCTGCTTCTGCCTCTCAAGTCCTGGGGTTAAAAGTGTGCGTGTGCCGCCACCACCATCGCCGAGCCGTCTCTCTAGGCCAGCTTTTTACATGACTGCAACTGCAGTCCCCACACTTGCAAGGCAAACACTGACTGACTGACTAGTTATCCTCCTAGCCCATGGGAGCCTGTAATCCCAGCACTTAAGAGCTGGAGGCAGGAGGATCAGGAGTTTACGGTCAGCCTGGGCTGTGTGAGTCCCTGTCTTGCCCCCACCCGCTCAAACACACAGAATACAAACCATTTGAAGAGGAGGTCGAGACAGCAGCCTGGTTGACTTTCTACTCTCCCTTAACACAACTTTCTTAGATCTATTTATTTTATTTTTGCCCGCAAGTATGCATGTGCCCCACTTTCCTGCCTGGTGTTCCGGGAGATAAGAAGTTGACCCATCAGCCAACCACTCATGGCTCACTCAGCCTCCCTCTGCACCTGTCTGTGGACTTGGTTAGCCCAGGTTGGCCTTGAACTCCTGGCCTCCTGAGTGCTGGGATTACAAACTCAGGCTACCGCCAATCCCCCTTCTACTTAACTGTCTGTTTGCCTGTCAGCCTGCGGACTAGTGTCCATATTTCTGTGTCCTGGCAAGATCGTGGGTGGGCAGCAGGGTGGGACAGGGCATGATAGAAGGTCCTGTGCACAGAGTCTGCAAGCGGGCCTGGGCTGCCTCAGGGGTTCACAGGAAAGTAATTCGAGCAGACTACAGCTGGAAGAGGGCTGTAGCCAAACCTGGGGCATTAGGCAACCACTCCGTGACTGAGCCACACCCCCAGCCTACAAATCCTGGGGCGTCTTAAAGCAACAGGCCTTGTACAGGCCTTTCCAAGCCTGTGAGTCCACGAGGAAAACCCTAAACATGGAAGCTGCTCAGGGAGGCAGGCTAAACTGGCTATTGCCCCAGAAGACTTCCAACCAAAATACCAGTAAAGTAGAAGGAGGTTCTAGAGAGGCTGGGCAGAGGCCCAGGGGCGTGCCTAGCAGCTAGGGGGTGGAGCTGGATGCCCTCAGAGTTCCACAGTTCTGTGTACTGACAGGATGTAAGAAAACCAGGGGCTCCAGGCAGAGGCTCCGCAAGCTGCAAGCAAAGAGGGAAGCAGGCTTCTGCAAGCCATACAGGCCCAGGCTGAGGGTCGGAGGAGGAGGCCGAGGCCTGGGTTCCTAGGTTTGAGGGGCCAGCATTCCAGGGTCTGAGGGAGGAGGCTGGGGCCTATACCTCTGGGTCTGAGGGAGGAGGCTGGGGCCTGGACTCCTGGGTCTGAGGGAGGAGGCTGGGGCCTGAACCCTGGGTCTGAGGGAGGAGGCTAGGGCCTGGAACCTGGGTCTGAGGGAGGAGGCTGGGGCCTGGACTCCTGAGGGATAGAGAAGGGGCTAGGGTCTGAGGGAGGAGAGCAGGAACTTGAGCACTTGAGCCTGAGGGAGGAAGGCTGGGCATAGATTTTTGGGTCTGAGGGAGGAATTCATGCAACTGGACCCCTGGGTCTATGGTATGGGGTGAGGTCTGAACCTCTGGGTATGAGGGAAGAGGATAGGGCCTAGAGCTTTAGATCTGAGGGCAGAGAAAAGGAAATAGCAGAAATCTGAGACAAATTTTGGTCTATCTAGTTCTGTAATTAATTAACTAAAGTGGATCAAATGAGGAGGTGAAAGTTCACACAAGAGCGGGCACTCCTGTCATCTTGGACTGGGTCCTCATCCCACCACCTAGCGTCCTGGTCTATGCAGAGTCTACAGGGACCTTGTGAAGAATCAGCAAGGCTGGGTCCAGAGGAGTCACGTGTCCCTCCCACTTCAGGTCGCCCAGTCAGGATGGGGATGCCCCAGCCCTGGGTCCTCAGCCTCTTGTTGGTCCTCCTGCCTCGGACCTGGGGTGCAGGTAAGAGGCCACCTGGATCTGGAGTAAGCACAGAGGTTGGGAGGAGAGCCAGAGAGTGGAAAAGAGACAACGAGCCAAGCCGGGAGGCGGTGGCGCGCGTCTTTAATCCTAGCACTCTGGAGGCAGAGGCAGGCGGATTTCTGTGAGTCTGAGTACAGCCAGGACTACACAGAGAAACCCTGTGTCGATGAACCAAAAAAGAGAGAGAGAATAAAACCGCTTTTCCTGTGGCCCTCCTGGAAACCTCACCGTGACATCTTTCCTCAGCTTTTGACTCAAATACTCATGACAGTAGTGGAGTATCTGTTCCTCCTTTTCTGGGTCTCTGTTTCTGTCCATCCGACTCTCTCCCTCCTGGGTCTGTTTTCCCCTCTCTCCACTCAGACCACTGTGCATCTCAGTGGGGTGTAGCCCATGCCTTACTACCTCCCCCTCTTTCCTCTGCACAGAGACCCGGCCCCCACTGCTGTACCACCTCACAGCTGTGTCCAACCCATCCAAGGGGGTTCCCTCCTTCTGGGCCACAGGCTGGCTGGGACCTCAGCAGTATCTGAGCTACAACAGCCTGCGGCAGGAGGCTGAGGCCTGTGGTGCCTGGATGTGGGAAAGCCAAATGTCCTGGTATTGGGAGAAGGAGACTGTGGATCTGAAAAGCAAAGAACAGCTCTTCCTGGATGCCATCAAAACCCTGACAACCAATGTCAATGTGCCTCAAGGTGGGGTGGCCTGGGACTGAGGAAGGAGGATGGGTTGAGGAAGGAGGCTGGAGCCCTAGGTCTGAAGGAGAGGGTGAGGTCTGAAGCCCTAGGAATAAGTGTGAGGGCTGGGTCTGAGCCTCTAGGTCTAAGGGAGGAGGCTGGGGCATGAGCCCTGAGTCTGAGGGAGGAGGCCACAGGAAGGCTGCCCTTGCCCTCAGCCTGCTCACCTGCGTCTTGGTGTCTAGGTAACTTCACACTGCAGGGCCTGCTGGGCTGTGAACTGGCCCCCAACAATTCCTCATTGCCCACGGCTGTGTTTGCCCTCAATGGTGAGGAGTTCATGGCGTTCGACCCAAGCGTCCGCAACTGGACTGGGGAGTGGCCTGAGACGGAGATCATCGGCAATCTGTGGCTGAAGCAGCCTGAGGTGGCCAAGATGGAGAGCGAGTTCCTGCTGACTTCCTGTCCTGAGCGGCTGCTAGGCCACCTGGAGAGGGGCCTTCAGTACCTGGAGTGGAAGGGTGAGCCATCTCCTGCCCGCACTCGGGGTCCTCCTGCTCAGTGCAGGAGCTGTTTAAGACTAGGACTCATGTAGCTCAGCCTAGCCACTATGTAGCATGATCCTCCTGCCTTCTTCCAAGTGCTGGTTGTCAGAAGTGTGCTGCCTCACCCAGCTAAGGTTTGTAGACCAGGCTGACCTTGAACTCACAGTGAACCGCCTGCCTCTGTCTCCTGAGTGCTGGGACTGAAGGGGTGTGCCACCATGCCCGGCTACTTTTCTTTTCTCTTCTCTTTTCTTTGTTGTTGTTGGTGCTGTGTTTAGAGACCAGGTAACCTCAAACTTTCCGTCCTTTTGGTCTCAGCCTTCCAAGTGCTAGGATTTTCTGTCTTTTTCTTCTTGTTAACTTCTGAGAGTTCCTTTATATATGATGGACCCAACCCATCACCAGATAAGTGTTTCAATGATTTATTTATTTAACTTTATGTTCATTGGTGTGAAGGTGTCAGATCTCGTGGAACTGCATTTTCAGACAGTTGTGAGCTGCCATGTGGGTGCTGGGAATCGAACCCAGGTCCTCTGGAAGAGCAGTCAGTGCTCTTAACTGCTGAGCCATCTCTCCAGCCCCTGGATAAGTGTTTCAAACACACACCCTCCACCGTTTTTCTTTTGTTCTTTTAAAGATATCTTCAGAAAGCAGAACATTTTCTTGTTTTGAAGGTTTATTTGTTTATGCGTATGAGTGCTGTCTTTGTGTCTGTCTGTATGCCCGCAGGCCAGAGGAGGGCATCAGATCCCTTACAGGTGGTTGTGAGATGCCATGTGGTTGCCAAGACTTGAACTCGGGACCTCTGGAAGAGCAGCCAGTGGGACCTTTTCATTCATCTCTTTTCTCTCTGGAGGGCTGTGCTTTTGTTTGTGTCTGGGAGGTCATTCCCAGCCCAGGGTGACTAGGTCTCTCTGTGTGTCTGGAGGGTTTTACAGCTTTTTAAGTCTATGTACATGTCGGCTCCCTCTTGCTTTCCTTTCTAACAAACTGAATGTGGAGAAGTTTTGTCATTTTCCACCGAGGTTTCATCCCATCTGGATTTGGGTGCGTGTATGCATGGGCATGGAGCTCAGAGCACAGCCATCTTGGTCTGAGGACATTCCACCTTTTTCTTAGGGCTGGACATGACTCGGTAATTAAGACCACATAGTGATCTTGCGGAGGACTGGAGTTCAGATCCCAGAACCCACATCAGGCAGCACATAGCCACCCACAACTCCAGTGCCGAGCCCCACGTCACTGTCCTGCATGGCCATCTGCCCTCGTGTGGACACATACATGTGTACATAATAAAAACAAAGCATAGACATCTTATTTTTCATACGGGTACTTGTGCGTCTGTGTGCATGAGTGCAGCCGCTCCTCAGGGCCAGAAGAGGCTCTATGTCCACGTAGCTGGACTTAGACATAGTTATGACATGCCCAGTGTGGGTGCTGGGAACCGAACTCAGGTCCTCTGGGAGAGCAGCAAGCACTCTGAACCCTGCAGCCAGCCTCAACCCCTTTTGGTTTTTATTCTACCTCTCACTTCGTTGACTCTTTGGGGATGGAAATCAGACCCTGTCTCTGTCCGGGCAAGAACTCTGCCACTGAGCCCTACCTGTCTTCCATCTTTTAGGGTTTGTTGTTGTGTTTTCTTGAGACAGGGTTTCTCTGTGTAGCCCTGGCTGTCTGGAACTCACTCTCTAAACCAGGCTGGTCTTGATCTCACAGAGTTCCACCTGCTTCTGCCTCCCGAGTGCTGGGATCAAAGGCGTGCGCCAACACTGCCCAGCCATCTTTTAGGTTTATAAAACATTCTTTGAACTTACATTCATTTATTTATTATTTTGTGTGTGCGTGTGGTGTGTGCACATGTTTGTGGTGTGTGCACATGTGTGTGGGGTGTGTACGTGTATGGGGTGTGTACCTGTGTGTGGGGTGTGCACATGTGTGTGGGGTGTGTACCTGTGTGTGGTGTGTACCTGTGTGTGGGGTGTGTGCACCTGTGTGTGGTGTGTGCACATGTGTGTGGGGTGTGTGCACCTGTGTGTGGTGTGTGCACATGTGTGTGGGGTGTGCACACGTGTGTGGGGTGTGCACACGTGTGTGGGGTGTGTGCACCTGTCCACATGCACAGAGGCCAGGACAGAAGTGTCCTCCTCGATCATGCTCTGTCTTATTCATTTGACATGGATTCTCTCACTGAACCTGGAGGTACACTGGCAACCAGCCAAGCCCCCAGGGGCTCTCTCTTCTCTGCCTCCCCCCAACCCCAGTGACAGGGTCGCAGTTGCAAAGTGCTAAGGATTGGAACTTGGGTCCTCTTGCTTGTGCAGTAAGCGCTCTTACCCGCTGAGCCATCTCCCCAGCTGGAGGAATTGTGGCTGGACCTGCGTCCCCTGTCCTCATTCGTCTGCTGCTGGGTGTTTAGGGTGTCTATGTTATATTGGCTGTTCTGGGGGGTACTGCAATGCAGATAGGAGCCAGTATTTCTATGGGACCTAGATTTCAGCTTTTGGATAAGTGCCCACAAGAGTGATGGCTGGGTTCATTTTAGAAAAAAAGGAATAATTATTTTTATTTTGTGTGTGTGTGTTTTGCCTCTGTGCATGTCTGTGCACCACGAGTGCTTACATAGGATAGAAGAGGGCATCAGATCTCCTGGACTTGGATAGAGATGGCTATGAGTTACCTACCATGAGGTGGTGCTGGGGATTGAACCCACGTCCTCTGGATGAGCAGCCACGACTTTTGCCTGCTGAGTCTTCTGTTCAGCCCCTGGGCTCATTTAGCCAGGAAACGCCCTGGTGGCTTAGTGTGGTGGTCCATGCATTCCAGAGGCAGGGCAGGGGGATTTCTGAGCCAGCCATGACCAAGAAGACAGGAATATAGTGTAGCCACCTTGTTCACATGGCCACTACAGTTGATCCTTTCTGTCTATATGGGGTTTGTTTCTCATAATAGCCTCTGTCACCAGGCTGTGTTCCCTTCCTTCCATACTTACCAGGCAGCGGGCTCCACCACAGAGCCGTCCTCAATGAGCAATTCTAGCTCTCCCACCCAGCACACCTCTTAAAATTTTACTTTAAAAGATTTTTTTTTTTTTGAGACAAGGTTTCTCTGTGTAGCCCTAGCTGTCTTTGAATTTTCTCTGTAGACCAGGCTGGCCTGGAATTCACAGAGATCCCCCTGCCTCTGCCTCCTAAGTGCTGGGATTAAAGGCGTGCGCCACCACTGCCCAGCCACCAGGCTAGTTTTGAACTTACTCCGTGGTTTAAGCCTTGAACCTGTGATCCCTCTGCCTCAGCCACCTGGCTGCCAGGCTCACAGGCTTCCCGGCTTAGTGTCTCTGGTGGTTAAAAGGCTTCCTTTTTCCTGTTAAGCAGAAGCCAAGGCTGGGCTGACTCTCAGTCAACCCTGGAAAACAGGAGGAACATGGGTGTCCCTCACTCAGCACCACCCACAGGAAGTCATCTTCCCTAGAAAACAATAGCAACCCGGCAGGACACAGAACTGCTGACCTAGGTCCGGTCTTCTGTGGCAGAGCTGATGGTGCCCCAGGTCTCACCAGCTGCCAGTGAGGCCCCTCTTTCAGGGAAGCTGCCTGGCTTCCTCTTCCTAAGAAACTGTCAGCTTATTTTCTGCTGAGTACCTGCAGCTGGGGACCCAAACAGACCCACCCCGGATGGAGGGAATCTGCCCATCTGCCCGGCAAGCCCTGCTGGGTTCTCAGATCCCCGTGGACTGTAGCTTTGTGTAGGGAGGTTTATTGCTAGGGGGGTTTATTACTGTTGATTCAGGGTCTTGTGTAACCCAGGCTGGCCTCAAACTTTTTTCCTTTTAAAGATTTATTTATGTATGTAAACATGCATGCCCGCAGAGGGCACCAGATCTCATTTAGATGGCCATCAGCCACCATGTGGTTGCTAGGAATTGAACTCAGAACCTCTGGAAGAGCAGCCAGTGCCCTTAACCACTGAGCCACCTCTCCAGCACTTGCCTCTCTAGAGCTGGACTTGCTATTCATGAGACCTGAATTCCCAGCACCCACATGGTAGCTCGCAGCAATCTGTAACTCCAGTTCTAGGGGATCTGATGTCTGTTTCTGGCCTCTGTGGGCACTGTGTGCATGTGGTACACAGACACACATGCCAAAAAAACACCCTTCCACAGAGAGTGGAAATAAAGGGGAAAGGCAGGAGCAGAGGAGGAGGACAGCTGCTCTGGAGCTCTGGCCTCCACCCCTGCATAGCCACATACACACCAGAGCAAGGGTGGGAGGGGAAGAAGGGGTGTCCTGGTGGGGTCAGAAGTGGGTATCCGTGCATGCCCTTGAGGGGTGACAGCCCAGCTGACTGCTGGCTCATCCCATCTCCCCACAGAGCCACCCTCCATGCGCCTGAAGGCCCGTCCTAGCGACTCCAACTCGGGCTCCTCCATACTGACCTGTGCTGCCTTCTCCTTCTACCCACCTGAGCTGAAGCTCCGATTCCTGAGGAGTGGGCTGGCTGCAGGCACTGGGAACAGCAGCATCGGCCCCAATGGTGACGGCTCCTTCCATGCCTGGTCATTGCTGGAGGTCAAAAGAGGAGATGAACATCATTACCAGTGTGAGGTGGAACACGAGGGGCTGCTGCAGCCTCTCACCGTGGACCTAGGTGAGGCTGTCCCTCCAGCCTTCGTGTCTGGCTTCTTCTGTCTCCTGACTCTGCATTAACCCCGTGGCTGGACCTCCCGAGTCTGACCATCTCCCGTCTTGCTGTTGCTGGGCTTCATGGCTTCTGACATCCACTTTTGCTGCTCAGCATCTTGCTGCAGCTGGCCCTCACCTCTTTAGTTCTGCTCTTTCCTCAGCTGGGCTCTACCCTAGCCCACTAGCAGTGTGGCTGTGTTCTCTCAGTACGGCTATTTTGTTCCTGGTTAGGCAGGTGGTGTCGGTGTACCACTCTGATCCTAGCGTATGCATGTACATTAATTTCCCTACATTTTATGTGGGAGGGTGCAGTAGAGGAGTTCCTGTGTCGTGGCACACTTGTGAGGTCAGAGGACAGCCTGTGGGAGTCAGTTCTCTCCTTCCGCCACGTCAGTCGCTGGAATCAAACTCAGTTACAGCGAAGGCAAATGTTTCTGCTCACTGAGCCATCTTGTCGGCCTGGATTTCCGTCAGCTCTCCTGGCATTGGATGTGGGTGCTGGGAACTGAACCCAGGTCCTCAGCGCTCTTAACAGCTGAGCCATCTCTCCAGCTCCACTGTGGCTGGTTCTTATATCCAGTGTGGGAACGTGGGGCCCAGGGACTTCCTCTGCACACCCCCACCCTCAGACATGCTGGCGAGAGGGGGGCCCTCTGTGGGACCCATCAGCTGCTTCTTTCCCCGTCTTCATAACATTTTCTGGGTGCAGGTTCACCAGTCAGATCTTCTGTGCCTGTGGTCGGAATCATTCTTGGTTTCTTGGTGGTCCTAGTGGCTGCTGCAGGGGGCGTGCTGGTGTGGAACAGGATGCGCAGTGGGCTGCCAGGTGCGCGGGAGGGAGGGGAGGGGGGTGACAGAGACCAGAGAGAAAGGCAGGAGGGAGAGATGGGACAGAGACCAGAGAGGGGCCCTCATGGTGTGGGGGGCAGGTGCGACTTTGGTTACAGATTCTGACCTCTGTTCTTCTCTCTTAGCCCCATGGCTTTCCCTCAACGGCGATGACTCGGGTGACCTGCTGCCCGGTGGCAACTTGCCCCCTGAGACTGACCCTCACGGTGCAAATGCCTTCCCAGCCACTTCCTGATGCCAACCAGGGCCGCCAATAACCATTGCAGCATTTGGTGCTGTGTGACCTCCTGAACTCTTGGCATCTCTGAGCCTCCTGAGGGAGCCCTGGGCCAGACGTCCTCCTTGTGGACCCGTCCTTTTGTGGCCTGCCTCAGTTTCCCCTCCTAATGTACATGGCTCTTTTTCATTTCCACATAAATTTGGGCCCAAATCTGTGTGTGCACCGTTATTCTTAAGTTTCAGGCCGTGGGGATAACAGAATGAATTTGGGAAAAATCAGACTCCTCCTGGTTGCCGTGGTAGAGCCTGTCCATTTTATACACTGAGTTGTGTGGTTTTAGAATGTATATGATACCTACACTGTCAAGCTTTCAAGGAATTCAGCTCTTTCTTTCTTTCTTTCTTTCTTTCTTTCTTTCTTTCTCTCTCTCTCTCTCTCTCTCTCTCTCTCTCTCTCTCTCTCTCTCTCTCTCTCTCT
>NW_026068073.1:1161510-1183595 GCF_014885135.2 Alexandromys fortis
TCTTTCTTTCTTTCTTTCTTTCTTTCTTTCTTTCTTTCTTTCTTTCTTTCTTTCTTTCTTTCTTTCTTTCTTTCTTTCTTTCTTTCTTTCTTTCTGAGATAGGGTCTCTCTATGTAGTCTTGGCTCTCCTGGAACTTGCTATGTATACCAGGATAGTCCCGAACTCATCAGCCTGCTACCTAGGTGGTGGTGGCGCACGCGTTTAAGCCTTTAATCCCAGCACTTGGGAGGCAGAGACAGATTTCTGTGAGTTCGAGGTCAGCCTGGTCTACAAGAGCTAGTTCCAGGACAGGAACTCCAAAGCTACATAGAGAAACCCTGTCTCGAAAAACAAAAACAAACAAACAAACAAAAAGTAATAAGAAGTCAACCTGCTTCTGCCTCCCAAGTATTGTAATTAATGGCACGAGCCACCAAGTCCGATCTCCTCTTTTCTTAAAACAATCCGAGAAACGGTTAAAAGAAATACACTTCCCCTAATCCTCTGGGACCAGAGTCAATGGAGGTAGCTGTGCCGGCTTCCCAAAAGCCTCCTGGGAGTTGTAGTTCAAATCTGCCTTATTGACCACCATGCCTTCCAGGCTAGCGCTCAACCTTGTGGACGTGGCGAGGGGCTCCAGGGGCAACTTTGGCGCCCATTGGCTCCGCCCCTGAGGGCCTCCGGCGCCGTCATTGGTCGGAGGGCGGGGGCCTCTGGGCTGCCGGGGGCGGAGCTTGACTGGCGCCGGGCCAGGTTGGGCATCTTTGCGCGAAAGCCGAGTTCATCTTGGGGAGCGAACCCAGGCCTGGTAACCGGGGGAAGGGTGGGGAGCTAGCCCGGGAGGGGTTTTCGGGGTTACGGTCTCGGTCGGGGCGGGACACACAGAGGACCCTGCATGATGCCCTCAGTCACCACCATGCCCTGAACTTTGCGTGGGGCGTGTGCCACGTCTCAACTGAAATACCCCCTTTCTCCTCCGGGACTCTTCCGAGGCACGGATTCTACCCTCATAGGCGGTTTTACCTTCAAATTCCCTATTCTTTTTGCCGACTTTTCTTAAGCCCCAAACTTTCTGTAGCTTGCTTATATCTGCCCTGCCGGAAGCAACTCCCCTAACTTTGAAGTTCACCCCACACTAATGTCTGATTTGGATTTTTTTTCCCATGTGACCCGCTGACCCCTGGTCCTCACCCCTCCCCAGGGACCAATGATGTGGCGACGGTCGCTTCTGTTGCTTCTCTTGCTGCTGAGGTGGTGGGCCCTGGGGAAGCCATCCCCTGACGCCGGACCTCATGGCCAGGCGAGGGTGCATCAGGGAGCCCCCCTGAGCGACGCCCCCCACGATGACGCCCACGGAAATTTCCAGTATGACCACGAGGCGTTCCTGGGAAGAGACGTGGCCAAGGAATTCGACCAACTCAGCCCAGAGGAAAGCCAGGCCCGACTCGGGTAGGAATGGGGGGAGCCGGGCGGAGGTGGGAAGTCGGGGAGAATTGAGCTCACTGAAAAGGTCAGAGGCAGGAGACTGGACACAACTGTGGTACTCGCCTCCTGGGAAAAGACAGAATTAAACCTGAGGCTGCGGTGGACCCGTCTCACCAACACCTGAGTTCCCCCGCTACCTCCTCCGTCTGGACATCCCTGTTCTGACCCTCTTAGCTTCTAAACAGGGTCACCAACTCTTGAAAGAGTCTGAAAAAATTTGAGAGTCCAAGCTCAGAATTCAGGTTGGACTGAGAGGGATGGAGTCGTGACTCAAGCTGGAGGACACAGTTAGCATGACCCAGGGGACAAGAAGACCACTCCGTGTATACATGCTTTTTAATTATTGTTTTCATTACCTTGAGATAGAATCTCACTGAGTACTATGGCTGGCCTGGAACTCACTGTGTAGACCAGACTGGTCTAAAATGCAGAGATTCGCGTGTTTTTGCATCCTGAGTGCTGGGACTAAAGGGGTGCGCACCATGTCCTGCTAACGAATTACTCCTTTTAAACTGGGCAAGAAGTGGCATTGGAAGTTTCACAGGGCTAAGCTGGGGAGGGAGGAGCCCAAAATTGATGTGTCCATCTAGGGAAGTGGGCAGAGCTTGAGTCCACAGGCTGCCTGAGAGAGGGGCGGGCCCTGAGATGGCAAGAGGTGGAGCCTCAGGGTTAGTAGAGATCTGGCACTTTGAAACCGGACTCGCTGTCCTCACTCCAGCTCAGTCCAGCTGTGGTTGAGGTCTGGGTAGAGTTTTGGGGCGGGGCTAGAGTAGAGTGTGCCCTTTGTTTGAGCCAGGCGCTCATCCACTAGGCAAAGAGGGCCTGGTACGAGATTAAATGTGCATCCCATTTCATCTGGCTGCCATTCCAGATGTGTGTGACACTGTCTCTAAGTCAGGGCGGGCAAAGACCTGGAGTGGACGAGACCTACCTACACTCCTCCTGATCCTGGGCTGGCACACAGTTCAATCCCAGCACTTGGGAGACAAATCTGTGAGTTCAGGGCCAGCCTGGCCTATGCAGTGAGTTTCAGGCTAACCAGGGCTACATAGTGACACCCTCTTTCAAAAACAAAACAGAAAACACTAGAAACAGAACACAAGCAATGCCTCTTCTGGGTTCACCTGTGGGTGCTGTGCAGAATTTTCAGTCTTCTTTTTAGATTTATTTATTTATTATGTATAGTGTTCTGTGCCTGCATATGTGCCTCGTCCCCTTCGCAGTCGGATCGTGGACCGCATGGATCTCGCTGGGGACAACGATGGCTGGGTGTCCTTAGCCGAGCTCCGTTCGTGGATCGCGCACACACAACAGCGGCACATCCGCGACTCGGTGAGCGCAGCCTGGCACACCTACGACACGGACCGCGATGGGCGTGTGGGTTGGGAGGAGTTGCGCAATGCCACGTACGGCCACTATGAGCCCGGTATGCCCACCTCACCTTTGTCCTCTTTTACGACCGACGTTGTCACCGATACCTCTCCTCCATTTCTGATCTAGCTTGCTGTCCCTTGTGAGATCCAACCTGTGTGACAAGCTGCTGGAGACTCCACACTCCTGCCCAGAACATTTTCCTTCCATACGCTGTAGTCCTGACCCCTGATCTCTGTTTTCCTTTTGAGACAGTCTCTCTGAGCAGCCCTGGTGTCCTAGTTAACATTACTATCGCTGTGATGAAACACCATGACCGAAAGCAAGTTGGCGAGGAGAATATTTGACTTCCACATCCACACCACTGTGCATCTCTGAAGGAAGTCAGGGCAGGGACCCAGACAGGGCGAGTACCTGGAGGCAGGAGCTGCTGCAGAGGCCATGGGGGAGTGCTCCTTACTGTACTCCCGTGGCTTGTTTGGTCTGCTGTCTTCTTTTGTTTTGTTTTGTTTTGTTTTTTTGTTTGTTTGTTTTTTTCCAGACAGGATTTCTCTGGGTAACCCTGGCCATCCTGGATGGAACTGGCTCTGTAGGCCACGCTGGCCTCAAGCTCAGAGATCCGCCTGCCTCTGCATCTTGAGTGCTGGGATTAAAGGCCTGCGCCACCACACCCAGGACCACCAGCCCAGCGGTGGCCCCACCCGCAGTAGACCAGGTCTCCCACATCAAATGCTCATTAAGAAAATGTTCTAAGCAGTGATTCGCAGCCTGTGAGTTGTGACCCTGTTGGGAGTCACATGTCAGCTATCCTGCATATCCGATATTTACATTAAAATTCACAACAGCAGCAAAATTACAGTTATGAAGTAGCAACAAAAAGAATTTTCAGGCTAGGGTGAGCACAGCATGAGGAACTGCACTGGGGAGGCTGAGCAGCTCTGCATGCAGCCTGCCTAGGCATCTTCTCAGCTGGCCTCTCAGGTACTCTAACCTACGTCAAGCTGACATAAAATTTACCAGCATTCCTGGGTAGCGGTCCTCCTCGGCCTGTGCCGAGATGGGAAGGCAGAAGGGTTACCAGAGTGTGGGCTAGGCACGTAGCTGACTTCTGGGTCCTTCTGTTGTTTCCTAAGCCACTGGGCCACCTCTGTGACCATGCACCTCACCCACATCTGTCATCTGTCCTTCCCCAGGGGAGGAATTCCATGATGTGGAGGATGCTGAGACCTACAAGAAGATGCTGGCTCGGGATGAGCGGCGATTCCGGGTGGCCGACCAGGATGGGGACTCCATGGCTACCCGGGAAGAGCTGACAGCCTTTCTGCACCCTGAGGAGTTCCCCCATATGCGGGACATTGTGGTTGCAGTGAGTGAGGTTGCAGAACACCTGCTTCCCAAATCTGTCCTAGGTTCCCATTCTTTTACATGAACCCCAGGCCACCGACATAGCTGTGGGCACAGCAGCCTCTCCCATGTCCACTTGTCATTGGGTGTCCAGTCCCTGGCCTGTGCCCAGACAACCACATCCTTAGAAGACCCTCAGGTGAACCCCAACTGTGGCTGGGCCCTAGGTAAACATGCAGGTGCTAAGGAGGCCAAAGAAGGTGTGGGACCGCCTGGACCTGGAATTATAGTTGTTTGTGAACTGCCCACTGTGGGTGCTGGCAGCTGAACCCAGGTCTTTGTCAGAAGACAGTTGCTTTTGTTTTGTTTTGTTTTGTTTTGAGACAGGGTTTCTCTGTAGCTTTGGAGCCTGTCCTGGAACTAGCTCTTGTAGACCAGGCTGGCCTCAAACTCACAGAGATCCGCCTGTCTCTGCCTCCCGAGTCTGGAATTAAAGGCGTGCACTACCCCTGGCTGTTCGGGGTTTATAAGTGTGTGCCACCAGGCCTGTCTTGTGTCATCCAGCTCAGGCCTCATGATTGTGTGGCTTTAGTTTGTCAACTGTACTGTCTTCCCTAGATCCGAAAATCATTTTGTGGTATGGTCATGAAATATGCTGTACCTCTGAGCCTTGCCCCAGCCCTCACTGGGGGATTCTGGGTAGGGGTTTTACTGTGAACCACACCTTCAATACTTGCCTTTATCATCTTTTACTGAGTGAGCTTAAATGTAAAAGTAGGGTACAGAGCCATTTTTTTGGTTTTTTTGAGACAGGGTTTCTCAGTGTAGTCCTGGCTGCCCTGGAACTCATTTTATAGACCAGGCTGGCCTCAAACTCTCAAGAGATTTGCTTGCCTCTGCCTCCCAACTGCTGGCATCAAAGGCGCGAGCCGCCACAGCAGACCCAGAAACAAGGTTTTTAATTAGGACAGATAACACGAAGAGTAGACATGATGGGCGTCTGTATGAAAGTGTGGCCAATGAAAAGACGGCTATGGTTAGGAGCACTTGCTCTTCCTGCGCAAGGCCCCCCTCCACCCCTACTCCAGCTCTGCAGGGGCTCTGCATGCACACGGTACAGGGTATGCAGGCAAAACATCCAAACACATAAAAAAATATTTAAAATCTTTAAAAATACATAATTCATGAGCCTCAAGAGGCAGAGGCAGGTGGGACTCTGAGTTCAAAGCCAGCTTGGTCTACAAAGTGAGTTTGACGGCCAGAGCTACACAGTGAGAGTCTGTCTTGTAAAACAAGACAGACAAAGCTGGCAAGGTTGGACAGAAAGCTTTCCTGACTGCCTTCCCCTAGACACATGCCCATCCCTGTCGCATTCAAAGTCCCCAGGTACACTGACTTCCTCCGAATGCCTTTTCCAGGAGACCCTGGAGGACCTTGACAGGAACAAAGATGGCTATGTCCAGGTGGAGGAATACATCGGTGAGCAAGCCCTGTTCCTGCCTGAGGCCTGTCTTCATCACTCCGCTTATGTCTTGCCTGACCAGCCCAGGAGAATTCACTGGGCACCGCGACAGATGCCCTCTGGGGAACAGCCTGGAGTTGTTGTACCAGGCTCGAGATTAATCTTGTTTCCATACAAACATTGTGTCTCCAGTTGTCCCACTTGGAGCTGTTTGAAGTTTTCCAACCTGCACACCTGCTAACCTTCACACCTGCTAACCTTCATACCTGCTAACCTTCACACCTGTTAACCTGCACAGCTGCTAACCTTCACACCTGTTAACTTTCACACCTGTAACCTTCACACCTGCTAACCTTCACACCTGCTAATGAGTGCCACAGCACTGGCCTGGACCTAATTCATTAAAAGTTTCTGGGGTCAGTTGTGCACACCTGTTAACCTGCACAGCTGCTAACCTTCACACCTGCTAACCTACACACCTGTTAACCTGCATACCTGCTAATCTTCACACCTGCTAATCTGCACACCTGTTAACCTGCACAGCTGCTAACCTTCACACCTGCTAACCTACACACCTGTGAACCTGCACACCTGCTAACCTGCACACCTGCTAAGGCCTGCTGCAGTCCTGTCCTAGGCACCAAATTAGTTCATTCCAGAAAGTGCTTTGAAGATAAAACTTGATTTTCTTTTTCCTTTTTTTGTTTTGTTTGTTGTTGTTTGTTTTGCTTTTTGAGAGAGGGTCTCCCGTAACTCAGGCTGGCCTTGAACTTGCTGTGACAGGAAGACTCCTGTCCCCACTCTCCCACCTACACGGGGCTGGGATCACAGGCATATGCACAGTCATGCCCTGTTTATACAGTTCTGGGCACGGACCCCAGAGCTCTGTGCTTGCTTCCAGCTGAGCCATGTTCAGCCCCTTGCACAGAGGCTTTAGCACTTGCAAGGTTCACACATGAAATGGTTCATGCATCAAATATGCACAGGAGAGGTTTTTGCTTAACCGTGTGTTTATAACATTTGTACGGAATGGATGCTTTATCTTTTTCTGTTTTTCTTTCCAAATCTTTTTAAATAACGTGTTTTATCTCCCAAACAAATTCGACAGGTAGAAGATGTCAGGCTTAGGGGTCTGGTGGCTGTGCGGGTGGGGAGGTGGGGGAGAGAGGGTAGAAAGGTGGCTCTTGGGATGCCCCTGACCTTATCTGCCCCACCCTCTCCCCTCAGCGGACCTGTACTCTGAGGTGCCTGGGGAGGAGGAACCTGCCTGGGTGCAGACGGAGCGGCAGCAGTTCCGGGACTTCCGGGATCTGAACAAGGATGGGAAGCTGGACGGCAGTGAGGTCGGTTACTGGGTGCTGCCTCCGTCCCAGGACCAGCCCCTCGTGGAGGCCAACCACCTGCTGCACGAGAGCGACACAGACAAGGTGAGTGTTGGGTCCAGGGGGTTGCGCAAAGATGGGAACCCCAAGTCTAGTAAACCGAAAGCAAACTTTATTCCTGAGACCAGATCCCAGAAAACCAGAAGCAAACTTAAAAATAAAAAAATAAAAAACCAAACACTGCTGGGCAAGAAGCATATGAGCTAGCTGAGACCACAGCCAGAGGTGGTGTTTGTTAGACTGTGGCCAAAGGCCAGTTTCTGAACCCGCCTTTTATAGTTAGGGCACCAGGCATTAGGTCTGAACAAAGGAATTTTTACCATCTTGCCCCCCACCACAGGTCAGTCAATGGAGACCCTAAGGAAGGGAGTGAGTTCTAACATCAGTGGGTAACTAGGCAGCTATCATGAAATATGTTTCTGAGTAGATTACAGCGAAAGTCACTAATTGCAAGAAAATAGGTGTCTTTAGCAATTAGTCAGAAAAGGGACCGCTAGCAATACCAGGAGGTTAACAAATTAGAATGAATTGGTTCTTAGGCTGGGAACTTAGAAGACAGCAGAAAGTTCTTCACACTATTCTCCAGGTGAAACTCAGATACAGACTGCCGTACTTTACAGCCTCCATTCTCAGAGCTCATCGGTCAAACCAGGTGTTTGCACCGTGTCCTCTGTCTCTCCGGTTCCTCCAGGCAGTTATACTGAAGCCCCTGCCTCCCCTTTGGTGGCGCCAGTTTCCCATAACAGACACAGTGCCTAACCCAGAGGTCAGCATCTCTGTCTCCTAGAGGTTAACTCAGTTCCTATCTGTCATTCGTCAACGATGGCCAGGACACTACTCTCAGTTTGCAGAGAAGCTCCTGCCTTGTAAATAGAACAGCCAGTTGTTAAATGAAATGACCTAGGCTGATGGAGGCTTCCTAAGCATCTGAGAAAATAGCTCACTGTGAACGATTGATCCTTGATCCTCTGAGAAAGTTGTTGGTAGTTTACTTAGTTTACAGCTTTATGTGTCTCTCTTCCTCTATCCTAAGCCTCTAGCCTCTACATTCTAATCTTTGGTGCCTGTGTTTCTATTTCTTTTTTTTTTTTTTAATTTTTATTTATTTATTTTTCGAGACAGGGTTTCTCTGTGGCTTTGGAGCCTGTCCTGGAACTAGCTCTGTAGACCAGGCTGGTCTTGAACTCAGCCTGCCTCTGCCTCCTGAGTGCTGGGATTAAAGGCGTGTGCCACCATCGCCTGGCTCTATTTCTATATTTTCATTCTTGTTTCCAGACTTCAGTAAGCTTGGGCCACTGCAGGAACTCAGAAGGGTCCTGAAGCACAGAGAGAGGAGGAGAGAGCCAGAGAGAGCCAGAAGAAACATAGACACACCCAGAAAGAGAGAGGATGAGAGAGAGAGAGAGAGAGAGAGAGAGAGAGAGAGAGAAAGAGAAAGAGAAAGAGAGAGAGAGAGAGACCCAGAAAGAGAGAGGGTGAGGGCCAGAGAGAGAGAAAAACAGACGGGGACTGAGGCCCAGAGAAGAACAAGGCCGAGGTGGGGCCCTGAGGACACTTTGAGTGGGCAGTGTCCATGTGAACCCCTGACCCCCAGGATGGCCGTCTGAGCAAAGCTGAGATCCTGAGCAACTGGAACATGTTTGTGGGCAGCCAGGCCACCAACTACGGCGAGGACCTGACGAGACACCACGATGAACTCTGATCCTAGGTCTGCTCAGCCCTGTGACCCCAGGACTCCATGGGGGCAGTTGAGGGGCCACTGCAGCCAACCTCCAGGGCACAGACTCAGCTCTGGTGTCCCTGGTTCTTGGGCTCTCAGGGACCCACTGAATCACCTTCTCTCCGTGAGACCCTGGCCCCCGCGGCTGGAGCCCCCATCTGCCCCGACACTCAGGCACTCAAGTGACTGCCACTAAAACCATCTCCCAGCACAGGCCTTGGGCCCACACCCTGGCCCACCCCAATCTGAGCCTCAATCACATGGGCTGACCTGTACTGCCCACTACCTGGGAGCAATAAAAGCCTTTGCTGGGGTCCTCTGGTATGTCTGTCTGTCTGTCTGGGGTGGGGTGAGATGCTGTGCCCAAGGAGGCTGTGCTGGCGGCTGCGCTGAGGCCTGGCCTGCAGGAAGGTATCACATCGTGACCCCTTTGGGATCCAACAACCCTTTTACAGGGGTCAAATATTAGATATCTACGTATCAGATGTTTACATTATGATTAGTAACGTTAGCAAAATTACAGTTATGAAGTCCAAACAAAAATAATTTTATGGTTGGGGTCACTGCAACCTGAGGAACTGGACTAAAGGCCACAGCGTTAGGAGGGTCTCGGGCATTTGGACACGTGTGTTGGTGGAAATCTGAGGGCGTTCCCAGCAGCCTGGAGACCACAGAGGAAGGCCAGGCAGGAAGTCCCGCCCTGTAAGTGCTGCAGGGTGGCGAGACGCTCAAAACCACAGTAAGAAAAACACCACGGTTCTCAGATGCCTGCGTAGATGCAGTGTTACCCGTGCGGTGCTGACCGGACAGCTGGTAGTGGGCCAAGGGCAGAGAGGGCCTGGTGTCAGCTACAGTGATACCAGCACTCCAGAGTCTGGGACAGGAGGATTGCTAGGCGCTCACAGCCAGCCTGGGCTATAGAATAAGACCCCTGTTGTTGGAGGGAGGAATGGGGACGGGATAATGATATATTTTAATTTAAAGGGGGGTTAGCTAGCCTAGAGGTTAAAAAAGATCCCAGTGCTGGGGTCCCAGCACCCAGAGCAGGAGGCTCACAAATACTACTAACTCCATCCCTGAAGAGTTAGGTGGGTTTTCTGGCCTCTAGGGCACCTACACATGTGTATACACTCAACCAAATAAAAATGAAAAATCAGGATAAACGAGGTGGGGGCCTAGGTGACTCAGCAGGTGTCTTAGGGTTTCTGCTGCAGTGATAGGAAACTTGGGGAAGAAAGGGTTTATTTCAGGTCACAGCCCATCCTTAGGGGAAGTCAGGGCAGGAACCCTGAGGCAAAAACTGAGGCAGAGGTCATGGAGGGGTGCGGCCTGCTGGCTTGTTTTCCAGGCTTGCTCTGCTGGCTTCCAGAGAGCTCCCGGGACCACCTGCTGGGGTGGCCGCACCCACACTGGGTTGTCCTCAGACAGCTGTCTTCAACCAGGCTCTGGAGGCATTTTCTCAATTAGGATCCTTTCTTCAGCTGCTGGTGGTGGCGCACCTTTAATCCCGGCAGAGACAGGGGGACCTCTGCGAGTTCGAGGCCAGCAAAGATTCTTTCTTCCTGAAACTGGAGAGATGGTTGGGAGTTAAGAGCATCATCTGTTCTTCCGAAGGACTAGGGTTCAATTCCTAGCACCTACAGGGCAGCTTAGCTCTGCTTATGGAATTCCAGTTCCAGGGGGTCTGACCTCTCTCTCTCTCTCTCTCTCTCTCTCTCTCTCTCTCTCTCTCTCTCTCTCTCTTTCTCTCTCTCTCTCTCTCTCTCTCTCTCTCTCTCTCTCTCTCTCTCTCTCATTCTCTCTCTCTCTTTCTCTCTCTCTCTCTCTCTCTCACACACACACACACCAATGCATCTAATAAACGTCAAGTCGACAGAACTAGCCAGCACATAAAAAAGGTGCTTGTTACTAAGCCTGATTACCTGAAATTGAACCCAGAACTTTTCCTTTTTCTTCCTACCTTTCGCATTTTGTTTGTTTTTTTCAAGTCAGGGTTTCCGTGTGTAGTGAACTCTGTAGACCAGCCAGGCTGGCCTTGAACTCAGGACCGCCTGCCTCTGCTTCCCAGTGGTGGAATTAAAAGGCTTGCACCACCACTGCCCAACTGACCCCAGAAACTTTTAATGAATTAGGTCCATGCCAGTGCTGTGGCACTCATCTGCAGAAGTGGTGGCATCGAAAGGGCTTTGACAGACAGCCCAGATCAGGGGACTGAGTCCCCAAGTGCTTGGCGTTCAGGCTGTGCATTCCAGAGCAGGAACTGAATGGCGTGAGCGCCCCCTGCTGACCAGTGCTGGGAATGTGCCAGAGGCACCCACCAGCTGGGTAGTCTCATGCTCTTGATCTGGGGGTAGCTGCTTCCCAGTGGGGTTCAGTCTGTGATAATAACCCAGCTGCCCACGAAGGACATTCGTTCACCCATGCAAGGCACATCTCAAGGCAGCTTATCTTGTTTACTGACAACGTGCGCTTGTGCTTCCTCCCTACCACATGAATTTGGGGATCCAGAGGCTTTGTCGTTAACTTTTGAAGTTAGCAAACAAAGTAATGGTTTTGATTATAGGAGTGGGTCGGGGGTACCAGGGTTAGCACCCAGGTTCTGAGTTCTATCCAGCTCCTCACTGGGGGACTCCAGGCAGGTACCACCGAGTCATACCAACAGCGGCTGCTCTCCAGTCTGCTTCATTTTTCAGAAGAAAACGACTTTTCCCTCATTTTTAAAAATTGTGTCTAGACTAGCCTGGTCTACAGAGCTAGTTCTAGGACAGGCTCCAAAGCCACAGAGAAACCCTGTCTTGAAAAACCAAAAAAAAAATAAAATAAAATTGTGTCTATGCAGCACGTGTGCCGTATCCTCGGGAGCGAGAAGTGGGTGTGGGATCCCCAGGGACTGGTTACAGATGACTGAGCTGCCATGTGGGTGCTCTGGAAGAGTAGCCGGTGCTCTCAACTGCTGAACCATCTCCCCAGCCCCGTTCTTTTTTGCCAAGCAGTCAATTGAGTTGATAAAACTCAGACTGTACCATGAGTTCTTCCTCCTCGATCTGGCTGAGGCTTTAAGGCCCCGCTCGGCTTTTTGGAGTGAACCCCATACAGTCCCTGTGGTCCGGCTGGGTTTAGTGAGCCCAGTTGGGGTACCAGCTTTCTTCCACCCTCTCCTTCTCCCTTCCCAGCTGGCCTTGAATTTGAAGCCATTCTCAGACTTCAGACTCTGGAACTCTGGGATGGCAGGCGTGCACCGCCAGGCCTGGCTTTGAGCTCCACTGGCATTTGGCGGTCACTCGGGGCCAGGCTTGACCCTGTCCCGGGCTAAAAGCAGCACCTCAGAAACTCCCCATCCGCATTCTCCGGCTTCCTGACTGTGCTCTTTCTGCTTACTTTGGTATGTCTCTATCATGAGGTGTGTCCCGAGTTGGGGTCAGAGGCGGGGTGTCCTCCTTGACTACTGTCCTCACCACACAGGTCCTCCTGCCTCTGCACTCTAACAATTGAGCCATCTCCCTAGCCCCAGCGGCTCTGATTTTACCCAGTTTATCTTTGTTTTGTTTCTGGAAACGCTGAGTTCAAATCCTGTTTCCAGCCTTTCAGTGGTGGTGGCATTTTGCCCTCTAGTGGTCACAAGTGGACTTACCAGCCAAAAGGCCCTCTAAATCTTAGGGAGGTTGTATGGTGGACAGAATCTTTTTATTTATTTATTTATTTATTTTTAATTTTTTTTTTTGTTTTGGTTTTTCGAGACAGGGTTTTTCTGTAGCTTTGGAGCCTGTCCTGGAACTAGCTCTGTAGACCAGGCTGGTCTCGAACTCACAGAGATCCGCCTGCCTCTGCCTCCCGAGTGCTGGGATTAAAGGCGTGTGCCACCACCACCCGGCTATGGACAGAATCTTATTACCAAAATAATACACAAAGCAGTAAATTATGCACACAGGAGAGATCGGGGTGCAAAACTGATGCACGCTGGGAATGTGAGACTGGCAGTGACGACAGGAGGATTGAGAACACAGGCACAGAACACCCTGCCTGGAATACGTTTTATTTTTAAATATTGGCAATAGACTTACAGGATGTCAAGGTATAAATACACAAGACACCACATCTAAAAACATCTTCTACCACAGTAACCTTGTTACTGCGCAGCCAGTGTTCTCCATCAACACCTTACCCAGGTCAGGACTCATATATGTATGTTCTTATTTTTTTAAATATTTATTTATTATGTATACAATATTCTGTCTGTGTGTGTGTCTGCAGGCCAGAAGAGGACACAAGACCTCATTACAGATGGTTGTGAGCCACCATGTGGTTGCCAGGAATTGAACTCAGGACCTTTGGAAGAGCAGGCAGTGCTCTTCCTGAGACAAGGTTTCTTTCTGTAGTCTTGGTTGTCCTTGAGATAGTTCTGTAGACCAGGCCTGCCTCCACCTCCCAAGCTCTGGGATTAAAGACATAGCCAGTCTTCTGTAGCCAGGCTAGGCTAATATTTGCAGCAATCCTCCTGCTTTAGCTCCGGAGTGCTGGGATGAAAGCATGGGCCACCAACCCAGGCTACCTGAGATGAGACACTTGGGGCTGCACAGAGGAGCAGAGGTTGCTCCGGAACTCAGGCTCCAGCGGCTCTCATAGGTTATTAGGCTCTGTGCAGGCACAACCTCCCCCACCCTCACCCCCCAGAACAAACATTTTTAAAATTAAAAGATAGAAACTCTTGAACACTTGCTTAGTGTGTGCCCTTCCCCGCACAAAAAGAAAAGGAAACAGGAAGCTACGTTTTACTTGGAGCTGGGGGTGCAGGTAGGCCTGTGTCACTTTTGAAGAAGTTCATGCAGGGCGGTGGTGGCGTATGCCTTTAATCCCAACACTCGGGAGGCAGAGGCAGGTGGATCTCTGTGAGTTTGGGGCCAGCCTGGTCTACAAGAGCTAGTTCCAGGTCAGGTTCCAAGGCTACAGAGAAACCCTGTCTCAAAAAACCAAAACCAAAGAAACAAAACAAAACAAGTTCAGAGGGCTGGGGAAGGGGATACAGATGAAAGCTGGACACACTCAAGAAGTTGGGATTCCTTTTTTTTTTTTTTTTTTGGTTTTGGTTTTTCCAAACAGGGTTTCTCTGTGTAATCCCAGGTATCCTAGGATTTGCTCTGTAGACCAGAGCTGGCCTTGAACTCAGAGATCCGCCTGCCTCTGTCTCACTCTGCCTTAGGACTGCTGGGATTAAGAGTGTGAGCCACCACCGCCCTGCTTTGGGTCTGCAGGGTTGCTTGCAGTTAAGGGCACATGGGGGCAGCTCCACGTCTGGAGGGCTCTTCTACTAGCTGGCCTGGGAATATGCTATGCCCTGAGCCCGTCCTTCCTGGGCAGTGCCCTTTGATCCTGACTGACAGGCTCCTGTCCCTGCTTGGTCACAAGTGGCGGAGTCAGTTTCCAGGAGCTTAGGGCCCAGGACTGGAATAGCCCCTACTACCCCAAGCCCTCTCTTTCTGTATAGTGAGGCACCAGACATCAGTCGGTTCACAGGCAGGTTTATTAGGGCATAGCTCAGGCCTGCATCACTGGCCGGGACATTTCTGCCTGCAGCTTCACTCCTGAGCCTGCAAAGCCTGTCCCGCCCTGGAAAGGAGAAGAACAAGCTGGGGGAGGCTGCTGGGCTCCTATGTGGACCAGGGAAAAATAAGTCTCAGGGCAGGGGATGGAGGGGACCTGGGACACAGGAGGGACTGCGGGGAGAAGTCCCAGGATGGAGGAAAGCACAGAAAAATGTGGAGGAGCTAAAGAAAACACAAGGTGCTGTGGGACCCAAGCGTGTGTGTAGAGGGAAGTGGCGGGAGGAGGGTAGGGTGGAGGACCCGCGGGGCACGGGGCACGACAGGTACAGGCAGGGGCAGGGCAGGGCTGCGCACTGGCAACTCACCCGCTGCAGCACGATGATGTCGCGCTCTGTCAGCGTGTCCCCATTCACGGGGTCCACCATGTCCTTCCGAATCAGTTTCTCCACACACTCCAGAGTGACCACAGCCCCACTGCAGGGAGACACGGCGAAGGTCGGCCCTAGGGCATCTTGGGATGACTCCAGACTCTCCTCCCCAACCCTACTCACGAGGGCCGCAGCACTGCGCACGGCGTGGCGTTGCTCAAGCTGTCTCGGGTCACTGCACACACGTAGCGCTCACTGCGTGTGATGAGCCCCACGCGGTCCACGGAGTCGTCCAGCTGCGTGAAGCGCACCGGCGTCAGGTCTGACATGCGTAGTGGCTTTCCAGACATTGGGCAGGTCACGGTGCGGGACTGCAGGCAGAGGAAGGGTCAACAGAAAAGGAAGGCCAGGGGTCAACATGTAAGGGGCACGAGGGGCTGGGACACAGGGCTCACTGGTTTTTCCAGCTTCGTGGCCTTTGCCTCGGGCGTCAGCGAGGGAATCCAGAAGCTGGGTAGCACTTTGTCCTTCTCCTTCCCGGGGGGACCCGTGCTGGGCCCTGGTTGCTCACCATCTGTGGAGAGAGAAGCTGGGGTACGCACCTCAGGAAGTCATCCCCTGAAGACCCTTGGCGAAGGGTAGGTGTTCCCTGTCACCTGTATTGGGTAAGGTGGCAGCCTTGGGCATGAAGGGGTTGAGGGGCCGGCTCACGATGGCTGCCTCCTTCTCCAGGAAGCCTCGAGCTTGGTCCTCGGCTGCTGCTCGCTGGAGCTGTCTCTGCTCTTCCCGGCGAGCTCCTCGCTGCTTCTCATAGGCCTAGGGGAAGAGGGCCTGGCTCAGCACCAACCAGCGGCAGAGCGAGCAGCTCTGGCAGGGGCTAGCAAAGGTTGCTACTTTTGTGTGATAAGGTGGCCCTGGCCTTTCTGAGTCCTTGGCTTCCTACTCAGATAGAGTGGGACCCAGAATCTTCCTGTTGGGAGGGCCTGCTCAAGGTGAGACAGGGGCTCATGTAGCCCAGGTTGGCCTGGAACTCAAGGGTGACCCTGAACTCCTGATTTTCCACTAATCAAGTCATGTCCCACCACATCTGGTATTAGGTGCTGGGTGTGGGACCATGGGCTTCGTGCACACTAAGCAAGCACTCTACAAACAGCTACATCTCCAGCCACACGGGGTCGCCTCCAAAGTGCTGAGACTGAGAGGCACACAGTAAGCACTCAAGAAAGAATGCGAGCCGGGCGATGGTGGCGCACGCCTTTAATCCCAGCACTCGGAGGCAGAGGCAGGCGGATCCCTGTGAGTTCGAGACCAGCCTGGTCTACAGAGCTAGTGCCAGGACAGGCTCCAAAGCCACAGAGAAACCCTGTCTCGAAAAAACAAAAAAACAAAAAAAGAAAGAAAGAAAGAAAGAAAGAAAGAAAGAAAGAAAGCGAGCTGGCCAGGGAACCCCTGTCCTGCCACAGGGAGCTTGGCTTGGAAGTCTATGACCAGTACAGTGTGCTTTGTCCCGTGTGGCCATAACAGGAAAGGTCTGCTCCTTGCTCAGTCCCCCCGGCTCCCAGCAGGTGTCGACAGTGGCGCCAGGATTGGGGGGGGGGGCTGCCTGGCGACCGGGCTGAGGTGAGGACATGGAGTCTGAGCACGCTGGGGCCAGCGGTGGGTAGCAGGAGCACTGCAAAGGCTCGGCCGGTGAGGGCTGGCTTCCAGCCCTGGCCCGAACAAAAACAAAACAACCCCTCAGTGTCCTGAGCGCCAGAAAGCCAGACCGTGAAGGAAGGACCAGAGTCACCGTGGGCACCTAGAGAGATCTGTGTCTCCCACTTGCTCGGTGGGGCCCTCTGGCGGTCATCGCACAGATGACAGGGCATTGTACATCACACACCCCCGCCATGAGCGGGGAGCCAAGGAAAGCCAAGGAGTGCAGCCCAGCACAAGCACAGCAGAAGGTGCAGGCACACAGGGGTCTCAGGTTCCTAGAGCAGGGTGGGCCCCAGAGATCCTGGCCTAGAGGAGGGCAACACAGATGCTGCCTGGAAACATCTGGACAGAAGTGGGAGTGGATGGTGCTCCAGGCAGAGACCAGCATCACGGAAGGGCCCTCGAGAAAAGGAACTGCCCCCTTGAGTCCCTTCCCTTCTCCTTGGCACCCATCACCTTCATCTGCCGGGCAATCTCTTTCTTCTGGTGTAGGATGTACTCCAGGATTGCCTCCCGTTCATAGAGGTAGCCATCTGGGCTGCAGAGAGGGGATGAGGAAAGTGTGGGCCTGGGCTTCATCACAAGATGGCATCCACTCACTTCTATATCCATTCACGCCCACCCTGGGTACCACCATCGAGCACCCTCACCCCAGCATCCACCCCTTCACACACACCCTGGGTACCACCATCGAGGATCCTCACTCCAGCATCCATCCATGCCCTCCCTACCCTGGGTACCACCATCGAGCATCCTCACCCCAGCATCCATCCATTCATGCCCACCCTGGGTACCACTAACGAGCATCCTCACCCCAACATCCATCCACACCCTCCCTACCCTGGGTACCACTACGCATCCTTAGGTGACATCTCCCATGGTCTCCCTTCAGTGCATTTCTTTTCATTTTATTGTGGGACATGATGTTCTGCAGCTCAGGTTAGCTTTAAACTGCTATGTAGCTGAGGTTTGCCTTGAACCCCCATCCTCCGTTTGTGCTGCCTGAGTGCATCACACCTGGTTTTCTGTGGCACTGGGAACTCAGAGCTTCCTGAAGGCTAGGAAAGCACTCCACCTGCCGAGCCCAGCCCCAGCTGTTAGCAATGTACTCTTTCCACTGGTGGTGGAGAAGCAGCTGCCTGTCTCTGGAGATAGCTCTGCGGCTCTGAGAGGGTGAACCCACACACACCAGCTGCCCTGCTGCCCCTCCCCTGCTCACGTGACCACAGGATCATGACAGGGCTGCAGCGAGAGACAGCAGCAGTCAAAGTCCTTCACAGCATCCCGGCTCAGTCGAATATTCTGGGTCCCATAGCCTGAGGCCGCTGCGGACAGAGAAAGGTGGTGATGGATGCAGACATACCTTTCACTAGATGCCCAAGGAAATGTGGGGGTTGAGTGGAACCTGAGAAAGCCATGGTTATGTCAGCCTTGCTCCCCCACAGTGGGGCAGAGGGGTAAAGAGGGTCATGGCTGGCTCCCCTCTCCTGGAGTGGGGACCACTGTGGCTCTCAGCCTTCCTTTCTGCAAAGGTGGTATCCAGGGATGTGTTAGATGAGCCACATGGCCCTGCTACCTGTGGTCACCATCCTTAGTACACACAGGGCAACGACAGGGCATTCAAGGGCAGAATAGGACAACAGAGGGAAACCAGAGGTGAGAGAGGTCCCCAACGGTACCCGTGTCCTTCTTCTTCTCGTGGTAGGTGTAGACAGCCCCTGCTGTGCAGTTCTTGCCGTGCCGCGTCATCCTGTGGGAGAAAGGGGCAACGGCTGGGCTGGGGTGACCCCAGGATACCCCACAACAACAGCAGCCTGCCCCAGATGCCTCATCAACTCCCCAGGCACAGCCTGAGCCTCAGCAGTACAAGTCTGAAGCAGGGCGGAAGGAAAATCAGGCAGCACCAGCTACTAACTTTTGGTTTTGAGACAGAATCTCATCCTGTAGACCAGGCTGGCCTCAGACTCCACCTGCCTCTGCCTCCTGAGGGCTGGGATTAAAGGCTTGCACCACCGGCTGGTGAAACTCTGACTTTTTTTTTTTAATTTATTTATTATGCATACAATGTTCTGTTAACATATATACACCAGAAGAGGGCACCAGATCTCATTATAGATGGTTGTGAGCCACCATGTGGTTGCTGGGAATTGAACTCAGGACCTCTGGAAGAGCAGCTAGTGCTCTTAACCTCTGAGCCATCTCTCCAGCCCAAACTCTGACTTTTAAACATGTTTTATGTGTCTATGTGTGCTCCTGCTTGTCTGAATATGCATCACCTGCAAGGAGAGCTTCAGAGACCAGAAGAGGGTGACAGGTCCCCTGCAGCTGGAGTTACAGGTGGCTGGAAGTGGCCATGTGGCTGCTGGGACCTAACCCACATCTTCTAGCAGAGCGGCGGTCATTGCTAATCTCTGTCATCTCTCCACCCTGGAGATTTTAGAATAACATCATTCTATTGTTTTTGAAAATGTAGCTGGTGTAATCTAAATACAGTGGTTTGATGATTTCCACTATACATCTGAAAAAAAAAACCCCACATACATGCAAATTCTTTTTTTTTTTTTTTTTGTTTTTTTCGAGACAGGGTTTCTCAGTGGTTTTGGAGCCTGTCCTGGAACTAGCTCTTGTAGACCAGGCTGGCCTCGAACTCACAGAGATCCGCCTGCCTCTGCCTCCCGAGTGCTGGGATTAAAGGCACCACCACCGCCCGGCACACGCAAATTCTTAAACAAGCTGTTTTGGGGGCTGGAGAGAGGATAGAGGCACTGGCTGCTCTATCAGAGGTCCTGAGTTCAATTCCCAGCAACCACATGGTGGCTCACAACCATATGTAATGAGATCTGGCGCCCTCTTCTGTCCTGCAAGCATGCATGCAGAGCACTGTATACATAGTAAAGTCTTAAAAAAAAGCTAGTTCGACAAAAATGAATTTTACAGGTCCTCTTTTCTCCATGAACTTATATTTTCACCACGTTTCCCATTTTAACCCAATATCATATCTTTATATTCAAAACTGTTTTGATAATTACTCAATCACTCATACTTCTCTGCAATAAAAAAATAGAGCTGGAGATGCTCCAGCTTACAAGTTCTGTAACTGCAGCCCCAGGAGATACTCCCTCTCTCTCACACACACACGCAACAAATTAACTCATTATTTTAAAATGAAGAACCAAGCCAGGCCGGGTATTGTGAAGCAGGCACGTCACCTCAGATGTGGCCCGGCAGAGTGCAGGCACAGCACTTCCCTAGCATGCAAGAGGCCCTGGGTTAACCACAGCTCTTCAAGGAAACCAAACACACAAAAACCAAAATAAAAAACAAAGAAGACTGAGGCTCTGCAGCGTGCAGTGGGGCTGACACGGGGTGACACCCTCTCCAGACCCGAGTGTGGGGACACATGACAGGTCAGAAGTCACTCTGCTCTCTGTGTGCTCCAGGGAGAGGTGAACCAGGTTCCCACCCCTGCAATCCCAGCACTCAGAAGGCTGAGGTGGGGGGGGGGGAGTGCGTTGACCCAAGTTCCAGACAGCAAGGGCTGAGAGGGGCCCTGTCTCAGAAACACAAATGGAGGGCCACAAGATGGCTCGGGGTGGAGGGGCTTGCCTTGCAGAGGCAATGAGACAATGACCTGCATGCAATGCCTGTGTCACACAGAAACACGGAAGGGGAGTGCCAGTGCCACAAAGTCACCTGACCTCTACATGTGTGCTCTGGCTGCAAGCCCACACACGTGCCATCTGAAAACGAGAGAACTAAGTAGGGGCTCTTGTCCTCTTGTCAGCGCCCCTGTCGGCCCAGCAGGCACATCCTGACTTTACACTGTCCACAGCAGTCCCTCTGAACACCTGTGGGCCGACAGTCGTGTCTGCAGTGACCAATCAGCCAACAGCACTATACCTGATGTTCACTGTACCAGGGCTCAAAAAGCCCAAACTGGTCTCTGAAGCTATGAGGTTGAGAGTAACCTTGAATTTATCCTCCTGCCTCCACCTCCAGAGTGCTGGACGTTATAGGTAGATGCCACCATGCCTAGGCCATTTAAATTTGGGGGCCAGAACTGGAGGCTAAGAGCACTGGCTGCTCTACCAGAGGCTCAGTCCCAGCACTCACGCGGCTCACAACCACCCATGACTCAGTTCTAGAGGATCAGATGCCTCTCTGGCTTCCCTGGGCACCAGGCACACCTGTGTTGCTCAAACGCACAACCAGGCAAGATTCTTGTAACCAAAAAATAAAATTAATTTTTATAATAAAACAATTTATAGGTGGCATACACCTTTAACCTCAGCACTAGGCAGAAGCAGGCAGATCTCTGAGTTCGAGGTCAGCCTGGTCTACAGAGTGAGTTCCAGGATAGCCAGGGATATACAGAGAAACCCTGTCTCAAGAAAAACAAAAGCAAAAAGAACAAAAAGAAATTTACTTATTTTCTCCTCCTTTCATTCTGTAGACCAGGCTGGCCTGGAACTCACAGAGCTGTCTGCCTCTGCCTCCCAAGAGCTGGGATTAAAGGTGTGCGTCACCATGTGTGGCTCTAATTCTGAAATTCTGAGCATTGGAGTTCCCTGACATCACAGCAGGATGCAGAAAAACCTCCTGGAGGCAATGGCAGGGGCTGTGGAGAAGTGGTGTGCTCTGACTCCATAGTCAAATGTCAATCACAAGCAAGAAACCAGCCTGGGAAACAGGTCTGGGTGACTTTCACACTCACACAGCCTTGAGAACTTGGCCTTGAGGAAGACCATACTGGAGAAACAGCACCTGAAGGAGGTTCGCGGAAGTAGAAAGTTCTAGACCAGTGCTTCTCAACCTTCCTAATGCTGTGACCCTTTTTAATACAGTTCCTCACGTTGTGGTGACCCCAACCATAAATCATTTTGTTGCTACTTCATAACTAACTTTGCTACTGTTATGAACTGTAACCTAAACATCTGATATGAGACCCCGGGGTTGAAAACCAATGTTCTAGCGCCACCTATGGGTGGGTGTGGTTCTTCACAGGGACGACAGTGGGGTGGTCAGGATGAGTCAGGTGTACAGGCATGAGAATAAGCAAGTGCCGGATGGTGGTGGTGCATGCCTTTAATCCCAGCACGTGGGAGGCAGAGGCAGGTGGATCTCTGTGAGTTCAAGACCAGCCTGCTGGTCTACAAGAGCTAGTTCCAGGACAGGAACCACAGAGAAACCCAGTCTCGAAAAAGAAAAAAAAAAAAAAAAAAAGGAAACAAGCAAGTATTATACACAGTACAATGTTACAAAGATTCTAGCAGACTGACAGAAAATAAAAGTCCAGATCTGCTGTCACATGCCTGTCTCTCAGCCACCTGGGAGGGTGAAGAAGTAGGGTCACAAATTCAAGGTCAACCACAGCTACAGAATGAGTAGCGATGGGAGCATATTATGAGACCCTGACTCAAATGTCAAAGGCGAGCGGAAAGCCAGCTGTGGGGCCCTGCAAGCCCAGCACTGGGGAAGTAAGGGCCGGAGAGCGCCTTGAGTCCAGTGTTCAGGGTGCGCTCTAGGAGAGAAAGGAGACTCAAGGGATCAGGGTAGTCCCCGCCATCTTTTCTGGATGCAGGCAGCGCCCAGATGTCCCGGCCACTTTATTTCTTCTGGCTGCCTTGAAACACTTGCCTTACACAGAACTTGTGAGATGGGTACCCCAGTTCTGATGGTCCCCTCTCCTGCTGGCATCGGTTTTTGTTTTTTTTTTTTTTATTTTTTTTTTTTTT
>NW_026068073.1:1183660-1291586 GCF_014885135.2 Alexandromys fortis
AATTTTTTTTATTTTTTAAGATTTATTATGTCTACAACATTCTGCCTCCATGTCTGCTGCAGGCCAGAAGAAGGCGCCAGATCTCATTACAGATGGCTGTGAGCCACCATGTGGTTGCTGGGAATTGAACTCAGGACCTCTGGAAGAGCAGTCAGTGCTCTTAACCCCTAAGCCATCTCTCCAGCCCTCGGTTTTTGTTTTTTGATACATTTACAGAGACTGAAAACAGAGATCTTTTTCCTACTTAAATCTTTTTTTTTTTTTTTCCGAGACAGGGTTTCTCCGTGGCTTTGGAGCCTGTCCTGGAACTAGCTCTTGTAGACCAGGCTGGTCTCGAACTCACAGAGATCTGCCTGCCTCTGCCTCCCAAGTGCTGGGATTAAAGGCGTGCTCTGTACTTAAATCTTTTTTATGAACCAATGAGAGTTGCCTGGAAGAGCAGAAATGCTCTTAACCGACGAGCCATCTCTCCAGCCCCAGTGCAGACCTTCAGCTGGATGCCATCCCCGCTCTAGAGAGGTGATCCTGTACCCTCTGTAGTCAGTGTGCTCCGGGCCAAGCCAAGTTGAGGATGCGAGCATAGGCCATGAGGGGGTTCAAAGGGTGAAAGCACTTTATGAACAAACCTGACGACCTAAATTCTTTCCCGAGATCCCATAGTGGAAGGAGAGAACAGAACTCCAAAAGCTGTTCTTGGCTGCATTGCATGCAGACACAAACACACAATGCTCCCCCATAAGCAAGCATGCATGCATGCACATACTCACATGCACAAAACATAAATAATAAAATGTAATAAAAAATTTGCAAACAGGGCTAGAGAGATGGCTCAGTGGTTAAGAGGAGCACTGGCTGCTCTTCCAGAGGTCCTGAGTTCAGCCGGATGGTGGTGGCGCATGCGGGAGGCAGAGGCAGGAGGATCTCTATGACTTCGAGGCCAACCTGGTCTACAAGAGCTAGTTCCAGGACAGGCTCCAAAGCTACAGAGAAACCCTGCCACAAACAAACAAACAAACAAAACCAACTACAACAAAAAAACAGAGGTCCCGAGTTCAATTCCCAGCAACCATATGGAGGCTTACAACCATCTATAATGGGGTCTGATGCCCTGTTCTGGCAGATACAACACTCACACATAAAATACATAAATAAATTTAAAAAATTATAAATAACTACAAGGCCAGCCTGGGCTAAAGAGAGAATCCAAGGACAGCTTAGGTAGTTTGGCACGATGCTACAGACGCAGCCCACTGTTAAGAGTATCAGTCCAGCATCTACCTGCCTAGCACCTCTCACTTGTGCCCCCTTCCCAGTCCCCTGGGCTTCTGCTGTGTTGACTGTATGGGCCAATCCCCGCTTTATTCTTAGGCCCCAGCTGCCTTGACCTTGAAGAATTTGGCACTGGCTGGCATCTCTTGGCCACAGGGAGAGGATTCTGCTGCGTTAGTGAAACACTCACTCTTTAGATGGGAGGGACAGCTAGAAAGGGAGGCATCTTTTCCCAAGATTTTATTTTTCTTTCTATATATGCCTGTATGTATGTTTTGCCACACATGTGTAGTTGCCCAGAGGCTAGAAGATGTCAGATCTCCTGTAGCTAAAGTTACAGTTGCCTGACGTGGGGGAGGGGAGTCCTGGGAACCGCATCTAGGCCCTCTTACTGCCGAGATACTCTCCAGGCCCAAGGGGCATTTTTCTTTCCTTTCCTTTTTCTTTCTTCTTCCTTCCTTCCTTTCATGAGAAAGGCTTTCTCTGTGTAGCACTGGCTGTCCTGGAACTCACTATGTAGATTAGGCTGGCCTCAAACTCAGAGATCTAGCTGCCTCTACCTCCCAAGTGCTGGGATTAAAAACATGAGCTACTACCACCCAGCTAAAAACTTATTTTAATGTTGAAAATTGAACTTTCATTTTTATTTTATGCGTATGAGTTTTTTGCCTGCACATGTGTCTATCCCCGCTCATGTGTGTCTCGTGTCTTCAGAGGTCAAAAGAGGGTATCTGATCCCCAGGGACTGGAGTTACAGACGATTGCAAGCAGCTGTGTGGGTGCTGGGAATCAAACCCGAGTTTTTTGCAAGAGCAAGAGAAACCCTTAAAGCTGAAACATCTCTTCAGCCTGCAGAGGTGTAAAAACTAGAAACAAAACGAACAGCTGGGTGACGGCAGTGGTGACGCTCATCTTTAATCCTAGCACTTGGGAGTTAGTGGAGGCAGTGGTGGGCGAATCTCTTGAGGCTGAGGCCAGCCTGGTCTACAGAGAGAGTTTCAGGACAGCCAGGGCTACACAGAGAAACCCTGTCTCAAAAAACCAATCAAACAAAACACCAAAGGGAAGACAAAACAAGTAAAAAAGCCTGGCCAGGTGCTGAGACAGCTCAGGGGTAAAGGTGCCGGCCTGACAGCCTGAGGTCAGCCCCAGGCTCCAGGTGGTAGAGTAACCTTTGTGTACACTGTGAAGATGTGTCTTTGTCACAGCACCATCTGATTGGTTTAATAAAGAATCTAATGGCCAAGAGCTAGGCAGGAAGAGGTTAGGCTGGACTTCTGGGCAAAGAGAAAGGAAGAGGAGATGAGTCAAGGTATGAGAGGGGACACAGGGATATGGAGAGGACACAGGAGGTGCAAGAAGGAATAGAGGGCTAGGTGGGGCAGCGCACGCCTTTAATCCCAGCACTTAAGAAGAGGCAGAGGCAGGCAGATCTCTGCGAGTTCGAGCCAGTCTGGTCTACAAGAGCTAGTTCCAGTACAGCCAGAGCTACAGAGAAACCCTGTCTCAGGAAAAAAAAAAAAAAAAAAGATGGAAGAGAGGTAAAAAGCCACAAGGCAAAGGCAAAATGTAGATGACCACAAACACAAACTGGTTAATCTCAGTCAGAAGAACTAGTGGGACAAGACTGAGCTGCAGGCCAAGCTTTTATGTAAGTCTCCATTTGCGAGCTGGTGGTCCACAGAAAAACCTGTCTACAGAATCTGTGCAAGCTGTCCTCTGACCTCCAAGAGTTTATTGGCATGAATGTCTGTGTGCACACATAACATACAGCCAAACAAACAAACAAACAAATAAAGGTAATAAAACTTTAATGGGACAGCAAGACGGCACAATGAGTAAAAAAAACTCGCTGTGCAAGTTGGCAGCCTGAGTTCCAACCCCAGAACTCACGTGAGCATGAGGAGAGACACAAAGATGGCCTCTGAGCTTGTGTGCCGTGACACAATGGCTCCAGCATCACACAAAATGCGTATATGCACACAAACACCATGAACACACACACACCATGAGCGCGCACACACCATGAATACGCACACACACCATGAATACATGCACACACACACCATCAGCACACATACACACCATGAATATGCACATACCATGAACGCGCACACACACCATGAATGCACACACATCATGAACGCACACACACACCATGAACACATGTGCACACACCATGAAAGCACACATACACACCACGAATGTGCACATACCATGAATGCACATGCACCACAATGTACACACACCATGAACGCACACACATATACACACACAATGAATGTGCATACAAACCATGAATGCACACACACACCATGAACACCCCCCCCATGAACGCACACACATATACACAATGAATGTGCACACACACCATTAATGCACACCCACACACACCATGAATACACACACACCATGAACGTGTGCGCACACACACACACACGCACACACACAATGAATACGCACAGATAACAATAAACACTTCTCAAATGAGAACCAAGAGAAGCCTGGCCCCTGTTCGCATTTTTGAGGCTGGGACTTACTATGTGGCCTTGGCTAGTTGGCTAGCCTGGAACTCACTCTGTAGCCCTGGCCGCCGTCAAGTCCCAGAGATCTCCCTGTGCCCATGTCAACCCTGCACTGCTGATGTCACAGCCACACTCTCCTGTCTGTCTTCTAAGTGTCTCTCTGCTGGGGCTTAGGAGGGAAGCAGAGGACCTTGTAAGATGTTACAGATGTGCAGGAGAGCACAGCCAGAGAGTTTGTTACAGATGTGCAGGAGAGCACAGCCCAGAAAGAGTTTATTACAGATGTGCAGGAGAGCACAGCCCGGAGAGAGTTTGTTACAGATGTGCAGGAGAGCACAGCCCAGAGAGAGTTTGTTACAGATGTGCAGGAGAGCACAGCCCAGAGGCAGGGACATCTGGGAGGATTCAGAGTGCACATAACCAGACTGAGCTGTGTCATATGGGAGAGGGGAACCAGTTGCAGCTGCCAGAATGCCAAAGAACAGCGGTACAATTCCCAGCACCTACATGGCCAGCCTACTCTACAGAGTGAGATCTAGGACAGCCAGAGCTACACAGAGAAATCCTGTCTCGAAATACTAAAAACAACCAAAACCAAAACCAACCAACCACACAACCAAACAAACAAAAGCTGGGGCTGAAGAGATAACCCAGGGATTTAAAGTAGTTGCTGCTCTTGTAAAGGACCAGAGTTTGATTCCCAGCACCCATGACTGAGGGCTCACAACCATCTGTAACTCCAGAATACAATGCTTTCTTCTGGCCTCTGTGAGCATCAACATACACTCAGAGATTTCATCCCCAGCACCACGCAAACACAAAATTAAAATAAAAACCACAATGAAGAACCAGTTCACGCCCTACTATTATAACCATGTGCAACCAACAGTTAAGTGAGCATAGGGTCCTGGAGAGAGGGCTGAGAGGTGGTTAAGAACACTGGCTGCTTTTCCAGAGGAGTGGGGTGCAATTCCCAGCACCTACATGGCAGCTCACAGCTGTCTGTAACTCCAGGGGACCTGGTGCCCTCACACAGACATACATGCAGGCAAAAATAAATAAATCGTTAGTAATAATGAAGAGGAACTGAGAGGCATACACATCAATTGAGGAGGAAGTTCTTCCAGAGGACGCCACAAGCCGTGACCCACAGACCTTACTCCCAGGGAATGTCAGAACATATCCACACAAACCTCGTTACATACATGTGCACAGTCGCACACGCATGTGTACAGTAGCACACATATATGCACAGTAGCACCAGCTGCAACAGCCAAAAAGTTGAAACAATTCTAACGGTCCATCAACCGAAGGAGAAGTGAAATGTGCCGTATCTCACACAACAGAATACTGTACATCCACAGTCAGTCAGGATGTAACAGAATACTGTGTACAGACAGTCAGTCAGGATGTAACAGAATACTGTACATCCACAGACAGTCAGGATGTAACAGAATACTGTGTACAGACAGTCAGGATGTAACAGAATACTGTACATCCACAGACAGTCAGTCAGGATGTAACAGAATACTGTGCACCCACAGACAGGCGTCAGGATATAGTATGGAGGGCCTAGAAACAACATGCCAAGTGAGGAAAGCCAGCCACAGAGCCCACACCTGTATGACTGCAGTTAGGAGACATGTGCAGATCAGGCAAATTCATAGGCATTCAGAGGCTGCCAAAGCCTGGGGGTAGGAAAGACTGAGGTGACAAAGAATGTAGGACAGGATTTCTTTGGGGATGTTAAACATGTCCTAAAGTTGACTTGAGACAGCTCAGCTTGGCCTCTGATACTATAAGCAGCCTGAGGATGACCTTGAACTTCTGATTTTGCTGCCTAGGCAAAGGAGTGATCTGCATAGCAGGCTCCTGTCTGGCGCTCTTGGAGGCCAGAAGGGGGCATTAGATCCCCTGGAACAGGAGGGATTACAGGTCTGTGCTACCACACCCAGAGAACATGCTCTAAAATTGTTAGTGGTGATGCCCATACAACTCTGTGAATACACTCCGAATTGTTTGCTTTAAGTGGGCAAAGTATATATTACGTGAAATTATATCTCAATAAAGCTCACTGAAAAATAAGAACAACATGAGCTAGGAGTGGTGACTGCATGCTTATAATTTCAGTACAGTCCTACCCGTCTCAAAACAAAGACAAAACAAACAAAAACAAATGAGGAGGCAGACGAGATTGGGCAGAGGCCAAGAGCACTGGCTGTTCTTCCAGAGGACCTGGGTTTGACTCTAACATACACACGGCAGCTCGTGATTCATTCTAGTTCCGGGTGAGCTGATGGCCCTTTTCTGGCCTCTATAGGCACCGTATTCGAGTGGTGCACAATGCAGCGCAAAATGGTCATTCAAGGTGGCGCACACCTTTAATCCCAGCACGTGGGAGGCAGAAACAGGTGGAGCTCTGTGAATTCAAGGCCAGCCTGATCTACAGAGTGAGTTCCAGGACAGCTAGGGCTACACAGAGAAACCCTGTCTGGCAAAACCAAAACAAAAAATCAAAAACCTCACTCATTCACATAAAATAAGAAAATCCTTTTCCTTTTTGGGATAGGGTCTCACTATGTAGCTCTTGCTGGCCTGGAGCAGCATATGTGAGCCAGGCTGGCCTCACTCCCTGAGAGATCCACCTACTTCTGCCTCCCTAGTGCTGGGGTTAAAGATGTGGCCACTAAAAGTTTCTGCACCCCTACAAACTTCTCTAACAATGCAATCATCTGAATCAGACCAAATCAAACCGAATTAGAAAAAGCCCAGGTTTACTGGATACCAATGCTCCCGGACGGCTTTCCAGTACCCCAGAGAGGAGTTGGGGAAGGAAGACCAGAAAACTACAAGTTTGTTATCTGGGTGGCAGTTTAAATTCCCTGTGGGAGGGGTCTTGTGCATCTCTGGGGAGGGGTCATCCTTTGGCAGGTTTTCTCAGGGGTGGAGTCTGGACTAAGGCAACTCCCAGGGGAGGGGACTTGGAATGGAACTTCCATGCGAATATTCCAGACTCTTAGGCTATATGGATGCCAGGGGCTGGGATGACACTTTCACTCAAACACCCCAGGCTCTCTGGATATAGGGGCGCCACGCCCATTATAAATAAATCTTAATCTCCATACACAGATCCTGCCATCCTGCACGGCATGCAACCCTCTCTCAAAAAACAAATCACCGGCCGGGCGGTGGTGGCGCACGCCTTTAATCCCAGAACTTGGGAGGCAGAGGCAGGCGGATCTCTGTGGTCTACAAGAGCTAGTTCCAGGACAGGCTCCAAAACCACAGAGAAACCCTGTCTCGAAAAAACCAAAAAAAAAAAAATCACAGGGTGGTCCACACCTTAAATTCCAGCACTTGGGAGGCAGAGGCAGGCGGATCTCTGTGGTCTACAAGAGCTAGTTCCAGGACAGGCTCCAAAACCACAGAGAAACCCTGTCTCGAAAAAACCAAAAAAAAAAAAATCACAGGGTGGTCCACACCTTAAATTCCAGCACTTGGGAGGCAGAGGCAGGCAGATCTCTGTGAGTTCGAGGCCAGCCTGGTCTACAAAGTGAGGTCCCTGGTAGTCAGGGTTGTTACACAAGGTTATCTTGAAAAGCAATAATAAAAATAATAAACAAATGGGGGAAAGTGGCTGGGTGTGGTGAACACCTTTAATGCGAACACTTGGGGCTGCAGAGGCAGGTGGATCTCTCTGAGTTTGAGGCCAGCCTGAACTACATAGTGAGTTCTGGGACAGTGAAGGCTACGTGAGACTCTGTCTCAAGTAAAATAATTCACTTCCTTCAAGGATCCTTTAGGGCCTTATCCACTACTGCTGGTAAACTGAAGCGGATTAAGGGATCCTGCCTCAACTCTTCACTATTCCAGGGAATCCCACGTTCATTCCTGCACTGGTACGGACCCTTTTCCACTACGGAACTACATTTTCTAAGAGTGGTCAGGATGAGGACGACATATTGCAAGGCATGCTGGGAGATGTAGTTCAGCTTCCAACTCAAGGAGTCGGAGCGTCTGTTAATGATTAACAGGAAGTCGGAGTGCGAAACCTTATCCTGTGTCCCTCGGAACTTCAAATATCCCACCCACAAGAAGGGACTCTTAGCGACGCGACCCCACACGGCCTGCAGCTCACCTCACAAACGGTTAGCCGATCCGTCGTGGCTTCAACTGTGTCCCGAACCGGAAAAGAGTACTGTTTTTTTTTTTTTCACTACACTCCTCCCACTTCCGCTCGGCAGCAGACACCGGAAATAATACTGCCCCTAGTAGTGGAGGCGCTTCTCGTGGTTTGGTAAGTCCTTTCTTCTTCTCTTCCCCCCACCGAAACGTGAGTGACAACTCGAAGGTTCCGGTTAGCGAAAATGGCTTGACTATCGGAGACCACTTAACCTGTGTTAGGCAGAGTGGTGTAGTTGCTTTGATTCTTTTCAAGTCTGAGTTTAAGGACTAACTCCTTCGCCCAGATATTCTGATGCCCACTTTCCCAAATATATACCTATTTTTCCCATTACATCTTAAGAGACGATTTTGCCTAAATTATAGAATAAGCAATAATCAAAAGATCACGAGGCCAAGCTGTCCACGTCAGTCACCCTCAGCAAACAGATAGGATGTGGTACCGCCCAGTTATTCCTGGAATCAAAGCATTCCGTTCCCACCAGTTTGTAGATCTCTAGAGACTCAAGATTTATTTTCCTGGCTCTGCCAAGCAAATTGTCTGTAGGGAGAGAGCCGGGCTGGGAAAGGAGAGAGGAAGAGACTCTAATAAGGTTCCTTAGATCCCTCCGTAATGTGCAAAGTCTTGCTCGTATGTGGGGCTGTGTCCGTGGAGCCCTTGGTCCTAAGGTTCCTTTAAGTACTTTGTCTCTTACCTGAGTCCCTCCCAGAGCAGGTAACCAGTGGCCCCGCCCCCTGCCAGAAGCCGGGATTGGGCCTTGTTACCGAAGAGAAGCACCCCTCCTTCCTCTCCCCTCCTTCTTCCCCTCCCCTTTTTCACAGCTGGCTACTGTTGACCCAGGGGGTCTTCATTACAGAAGAGAGGCAGGGCTCCCAGGTCTGGGCAGGTAAGTGGATACTGCTCTCAGAGAAACTTGGGGTGTGGAGGGGCACTCTGGTGTCCTGACTTCCCACACCATTGGGATCCAGAGACTTGGGACCCTAAATCCTAGGCCCTGGAGTTCAGGGTCCCGTTCCCTCAAGACCTCAGACCTAGACATTTAGGACCTCATTTGTTCTATAATCTTTGATCTCTGGGGGTGGATGAGGCAACGGCAGAGGGAGGTTGACTTGGAATGAAACCTGCCAGGTTGGAAGGGAGCAGGACTGCGGATGAACCTGTTGAAATTGCTTACTGTGTCACATGGTACTGTGGATACGGCAGAGGGATAGACGAGAGCACACGGACTTTGTGCTCATCATGGGGCAGGCACTGCCATCTCTGAGGTCCTCCCTCCTCTCACATTCGAATACCTGGTGCGTAGGCAAGTCGCTTTACCACCCGGTGACAGTTTTCTCGTCTATAGAATGGCAGGAGAGCCGGGCGGTGGTGGCACACGCCTTTAATCCCAGCACTTGGGAGGCGGAGGCAGGCAGATCTCTGTGAGTTCGAGACCAGCCTGGTCTACAAGAGCTAGTTCCAGGACAAGCTCCAAAACCACAGAGAAACCCTGTCTCGAAAAACCAAAAATAAAAATAAGAAATAGAATGGCAGGAGATTGTTCAAATTGGATTGTTTTGAGAATTAAAATGAGTTGATACAGACCAATAGTGTCTGGCATAGGTTACAGGTTGAGTGCTTGCTTTTTCTTTCATTCACTGACTGCAGAGTCCAGGCAGGGAGTTCTTGCCTCATAACTCTGCTGAGGCATTTGGGAATCCACACAATATGAGGGGCCATCCTTCCCTGCTCTTAGTCTATATGGGATTGACCACCTGCCTGGACACCTTACCTTATGAAGAGCAAAACCAAGGTGAGTGTTTGAGGAAGAGCCTTACAGAGGTTTAATTTCTGCCTTCTTGGGCTGGAGAGATGGCTCAGAGGTTAAGAGCATTGCCTGAGTTCAATTCCCAGCAATCACATGGTGGCTCACAACCATCTGTAATGGGGTCTGGTGCCCTCTTCTGGCCAGCAGGCATACACACAGACAGAACATTGTATACATAATAAATAAATAAATAAATAAATAAATAAATAAATATTTTTTTAAAAAAATTTCTGCCTTCTCCTACCCAGGATACTTCCTGGCTTCCCAGACCCCAGCTCTCCCTCAGACCCAAAAGTCTAGGTCCCAGCCTCTTCCCTCCGACCCACAAGTCCAGCCTCAGCCTTCCTCCTTCAGAAATAGATTTCTAGACTCCAATTTTTCACCCTCATACCCAACTATCCAGACCCCGGCTCTCCTTGCTCAGATCCAGGGGTTTCCAAGCCTGGCCCTCACCCCTCAGAACCCCATAACTCTCTATCTTCCTTGTCCTCAATCCTAAGGACTCTCTGCTTTTGACCCTGATGTCCTTAGTTCTTGACATATTCCTGAATCCTCCGGAGGCCCAGAGTTTCCTAGTTGGCCGCAGGCGGGTTCCTCGGGCTAACCACTGGGACCTGGAGTTGCTGACCCCTGGGAACCTGGAGCGGGAGTGTCACGAGGAGAGGTGCTCCTGGGAGGAGGCCCGGGAATACTTTGAGGATAACACACTGACGGTGAGAGCCTCAGAGGACCCTCTCTGCCTCCCTGGGGTTTCAAATACCAGCATGGACTGGCTGTGGGGACTGCTCCATGTCTAGCTGCTGCTTTCCCCTTCTCGTCCCCTCCTTCTAGGAACGCTACTGGGAACATTACACCTACAATGGCAAGGGAGGTGAGTGGTCCTCGGTCCTCGGTCCTCTCGCTCCATGATGGGGAAGTGGCCCTTAGCCCTAGAGTTCAATGCAAAGGCCCACCTTCCCTCAAATCCCATGCTGTCCAGAGATGACTGACAAGGTGTCCCCTCCCTTTTCGTTATGGCCCTTGTCTGAAAACCCAGCACAACTGCATGCAGATTCATAGGAGGGCCCAACCCCTGGGGGGGGGCATGTGGGTGGGTTATTGTCATGGGCCTATCTATCATAAGGACAAGCTCTGATAGGACAACCTGGGTCCTCCTTTAGATTCCAGAGCCCCAGCCCCTTACCAGCATCTTGGTTGCTAGTGGGGCTGTGCCCTAGCAACGAGCTCGGGCAGGAAGCCTGGCCATTCTCACCTGTCCAGTTTGCCTACCCCAGCCCCTCCTCTGAGTTCTGAAGTCCTCATCCTGGCTTGAGCCTTGTTGCTAAGGGGGGCTGCTCCTTAGCAACAGGCCCTGGCCAGGCCAGACAGAGGAAGTCAGAAGCACTACCTGTCTGGCTTCCCCTCCCCCATAGCCCCATGCCAGCCACAGTCTGCCTGGTTGCTAAGGAGGCCTTCTCCCTAGCAACTGTACCTAGCTGGAAGACCAGAGCCTCCTGCCCAGCTGAAGGACCCCCTCTGGGCACCAGCTGCCCCACCCCCTCATGGCCTGGTTGCTAGGGGTAGATGCACCTTAGCAACAGGCCCTGGGTCTGTACTGTAGTCCTCACAGTGGAACCGGTTGCTAGGGGAGATAGTTCCTTGTCTACAATCCAAGCAAGGCCTAGAGGCTCCTTGGATCACCTGAAATCTGCCTGTCTTTAAAAGTCCTATCTTCTCACTGCAAGCTAAAAGCAAGGTTGGAGGTGGAGATAGGAGGTAGCCAGATTTGATGGCCCCGGCCTTGGCCTCGCAATCCAAGCTACTCCAAAGGCCAAAGTGGAAAGATTGTTAGCACACGGCCAGCCTGTGCTACATATCAAGTTTGAGGTCAGCTTGAGACTCCATGTCTCAATAAAACAAAAACAAGGGCTGGAGAGATGGACTAGTTGGTAAAGTGCTGGCCATGCAACCCCAAGGACCCTAGTTTGATCCCCTGACTCTCCAGGGAAAAGCTGGGTTGTAATCCCACTGTGGGAGAGGAGAGACAGGAGGGTCCGTGGGGCTCCTTGGGTAACCAGCTTGCCCAAGTCACTGAGCCCCTCCTAATGAGAGAACATGTCTCTAAAAACAAGGCACCCCAGTGAGACTGCTCAGCAGGTGACTGTGCTTGTCACCTGGGTACCACATGGTAGAGTAAGAGAAGTAACTTCAGGAAGTTGTCCACACACACACACACACACACACACACACACACACACACACACACACCTATTTAATCAGCAGTAAGGGCTAGAAAGATGGCACAGCACTGAAGAGTGCTTGCTGCTGTTACAGAATACTTCAGCTTGGTTCCCAGCACCCCATTTGAGTGCTGCTCACAACTGGTGATGATTCCAGCAGCTCCAGAAGGTCCAGTGCCTTTCTCTGACCTCTGAGCATCCACACACACATGCACCACCTCCCTTACACATACGCACAAATACAAATAAAATAATAGAATGGATTATTTAGGAAACCAATAGGCGACTAGAGCGATGGCTCAGGGATTAAGAATACTTGCTAGAGAGTGTTAGAGGGCCTAGGTTCAGTTTCTAGACCTACAAAGTGGTCACAACCACCACTTCCAGTTCCAGGGGATCTAACACCCTCTTTTTTTTTTTTTTTTTTTTTTTTTGGTTTCTCAGTAGCTATGGAGCCAGTCCTGAAACTCGTTCTGTAGATCAGGCTGGCCTTGAACTCACAGAGATTGCCTACCTCGCTTTCTGAGTGCTAGGATTAAAGGTGTGAGCCACCATCCCCTTACAAAAATAATTTTTTTTAAAGCTAGAAGTTCATTGGAACAGCAGTGACGCACACCTTTAATCTCAGCACTCCGGAGGTAGAGGCAGATCAATCTCTGTGAGTTCAAAGCCTGCCTGGTCTACAGAGTGAGTTCTAGGCTAGCCAGGGCTACACAGAGAAACCTTGTCTTGAAAAACCAAAAAGAAGAAGAACAACAAAACAAACAAAAATCCTAGTTTCAGTCTCCAGCATGACAAAAAGCATATAAACATATTTAAAAATAAAAAGAACCAAAAGCAAACCACGTCAGACTGAGGGCAAGGATGTTAAAGTCTCCTTTTGCATCCTTAGTTTGTTGAAGGGGTTCGACACCTCCATATTTCAAGGTGTCTGCCAGCTTATCCGTTGTTATCCCTGTACGTGCTGAAGCCGTCCTGTGGAACGGCCCCGTCCTCTTGTGCCGTGCTGACACAGCTCAGCTGAAGTAGAAGATCTGCCATTAGCGTGTTTGCAATAAACTGTCCTCCCTCCCTTCCTCCCTCCCTCCCCTCTCCAGTAGTAGGGATGAACCTGGGCCTGAAGTGCGCTGCCAGCTGTTCTACCACTGAGTTGCAGCCCACATCCAAACCCCTTTTCATTTGTGGTTTTGTGACAGGGTCTAGCTAACTTACCCAGGCTGACCTTGAATTCACCGTCAGACTTCAGCTTCAGCCTCCCAAACAGCTGAGATGACAGGCCAGAGCCATGGCTCCCTACTTAGATCTCAGTGAGTTTTCATGATAGACTGGTAGGGCTCATGTTCCCGTTCTGCAAAGCAAGAAACAGATGCTCTGAGAAAGCCTTAGTGTTTGTTGCCTGAGGCCAGAGTAGCAGGAAGGGAACTCAGAGCAGCCTTGCTTCCTAGCCCATGCCCTTAGGGAAAAGAATAGAGAAGCTGGAGGAGGTAGCAGCCCCTGGGACAGTGGTACCCTCTACCCACAGGGCGTGGACGAGTAGATGTTGCAGGCTTGGCGGTGGGACTCACCTCTGGGATCCTGCTCATCGTCTTGGCTGGCTTGGGAGCCTTTTGGTATCTGCACTACCGACGGCAGCGCCGACTCAGAGTGCAGGAGTCCAGTCAGCAAGAGTAAGGGGTCTTCCAGGAGGGGGGAGTGATGGAGAGCAAAGTGGGAGGGAGGAGGCTTGATCTGAGGGGCAAGACCAGTCTGGAGCCACGGGCCTATGGAGAATAAGTCGATGTGAAGTTGAGACCTAGCAGTCTTCAGAGAGGTCAACACTGGGTGGAATGCAAGTGGGGGCTGTTGTCCATCGCTGTCGGTGGCACTGCCTTTCCATGGGTGCAGGTCACACCAGCAGAGGTTCAAGGGTGTCTGATAGCAGTAGCTGGGTATCATGGCGCTTCCCTCCTGTCATTTCAGGAAGATCTAAAATTTTTCAAGACCTTTCCACTCTGATGTGAGTTCAAAGCTAGCTTGGGGAACTTAAGGAGGACCTTTCTCAAAATAAACTGGAAAGAGAAGTGAAGGTGTAGGATCAGCAGTGGAAGGCCTGGGGAAAGGCTGCCCATGCAGGGACATAGGATGGCCTGGGTTCTGGGGGCCCCCTAGACCTGACAAACTGAAGTTCTAGTCCAAGGATCTGCGTGGTGGAAGGCGAAAACCCTCCCCCAAGTTCTCCTCTGACCATCATTTGTGTGTTAGCATGTGTGCACACCCATAGAATACATAACTGTACTTTAATTATAGAAATTTAGGGCTGGAGAGATGGCTCAGAAGTTAAGAGCACTGGCTGCTCTTCCAGAGGTCCTGCGTTCAATTCCCAGCAACCACACGGTGGCTCATAACCATCTGCAATGAGATCTGGTGCCCTCTTTTGGTCTGCAGGCATACATGCAGACAGAACACTGCGTAATAAATAAGTAAATAAATCTTTAAAAAATCTATTAAAATGTAAAAGAATGGATTTGGAAGCTGGGCAGGGTGGCTCACACATGCAATTCCAATACTTGGGAGGACAGGCAGGATTGTTGGAAGTTTTGAAGCCAGCTTAGGCGACCTTAGCTAAAAGAGTAGATTTGGGAAATTTTAGAACTAAATGTTTCAGAATTGTGTTTCTGTCTGTGTGGCTCTGCTGAACTTTGTCTTGTCTGTCCACCTGATATTCTGTTACTTTGGTGCTCCCATGTTTCTGTGGATGAGAGTGTACATTCGAGGCTCATTTTCATGTCTATCTGTCTATGTCCATCGGGCTGTCCTTTGAGGCACTTTTCTGGGCCATCTCTCTTCCCCTCTGTCCCCTCCTACCCTCAGTCTCTTGGTCTATAACCCCTTGGTCATGTAGGTTTTGTTTCATTTCTTCTAAAGATTTATTTTATGTGTATGGGTGTTTTGCATGCATGTATGTATATGTACCACATGTATGCCTCGTACAATCAGAGGTCATAAGAGGACGTTGGATCCTCTGAGACTGGAGTTACAGATCGTTATGAGCCGCCATGTGTGTGCTGCGAAAGGAACCTGGGTCCTCAGCAAGACCAGCCAGTGCTCTTAAACTCCATGGTAGCTTTTATACTAACTACTCTCTTTCTGTCCGCAGGACCGGGCTCATCAGTCCCCTGACTCCCCCGACGCCCTTGTTTCCACCCTTACCTCCAGGCCTTCCCACTTACGAGCAGGCGTTAGCAGCGTCGGGTGTGCATGACGCCCCTCCGCCCCCTTACTCCAGGTACGGGGTGGGGCTTCTCCAAGGGGTATAGTGCGGTGAAAGGCCAAGCGTGGGAGGGGTGTGTCCCCAAGGGCAGGGTTTGGTGCTTTGGGAATCTACAAGGGGCGGGGCTTGCAGGGCAGGGCGGGCCCTACGCAATTGTCTGTAGGGGCGTGGACCAGCCTTGGAAGAGTGCAGCTTTTCAGGAAGGTGGGGCTTGTGCCTACAGGATCCAGGATTGGCTGAGGCACCAAGGGCGGGTCGGTGTGGTCTTGGTGGAGGGGGCTTGTTTGACTCCGCACTGTACACTCCCCACCCCCACCCCGGGTAGCCTCAGAAGGCCTCACTGAAGACCTGCTCCGGAACGCGGGCTCCCGAATTGTGCCCCTGATTCACAGCGGATTCCGGAAGTCGCTGGGCCTCTTCGACTCCTCATCAGTGTGTGCGTGGGGGAGTCAGGGTCGTCGGACCCGAGGTCTACACGACACACGTGTTTCCGCCACGCACGGATACACGCATGTCCCTGACCATCCTGTTGCGGAGTCCGTGCCCCTGTCTCTCGCCCCCCCCCCCTTTCCTGATCAGCAGCCCTGCCTCGGAGTGGGCAGGCTCCTTTAGAAACTTGGACATGACTCGACTGTCGCCCCACTGGTGTCGTGGGGAGCGTACACACAGAGAACCAGGCCCATGCACACCCCCGTCTTCGTGTGTTTCTCCACTCGGGCACCTGGGCAGTTCATAATCCAGCATAAAGGTGGAGGGCGCGTTTGCTATGTGCTGTAAAAGGGGTGTTAGGATTGTATTGCACTCGGGGAAATGAAGTTGAGCTGAGCGTCTACCTAAAAACCCTTTGAAAAGGAAGAGACTTAAAAGAAAGAAACCCCCCAACTCAAAATTGAAACAATTAGCGAAAAATAAAAATGCAAACGAACTGAACCCCGTTCCTGGGCGCATCTGCGCGCGGTGGAGCTGGATTTCTGTACGGGCGCTGTGCCCTACACCCCCAGGCTCCGCTAGTGCTCGCTCTCTCTCGTTCCTCGCGCGCGCGCTCTCTCTCTCTCTCTCTCTCTCTCTCTCTCTCTCTCTCTCTCTCTCTCTCTCTCTCTTTATCTCTCCTCTCTCCTTTTATCTCTTTTCTCTGTCTTTCTTTCTCCCCCTGCCCCCGCCCCACCCCCCCCCCCCCCACCCCCCCCCCCCCCGGGATTGTGGGAGGAAGCGGAGCGCAGCCAGACACCCCGCCGCCCGCCCCCCTTCCCCTCCCCCCTCCCCCAGCCGCCTTGTGCAAAGATGGCTGCACCGTGAGCGCAGAGGAGGAGGAGGCGGCGGCGGCGGCGGCGAAAGAGCGAGCACCCAGCGCCTGCACCCACTCCGGGGCCGTCCGGGACGCCCCCTCCCGAGTGCGCGTCCCCCTTCTCTCTTGCAAGCGGCGGGGCAAAGGCGGAGACAGCGGGGTCCCTCCTCCCCCCTTTCCCTCCTCCAGGGGGAACCCCCCCTCCTCGGCTCAGCGGCTGCACCCCTCCTTTGCCCGCCCCTCCATCCCTGCCCCCTCCCTCCCCCGCCCGGGGCCTTCCCGGACCTTCGGTGGCCGCGAAGAAAAAAAAAAAAAAAAAGAGGGAGAGGAAAAAAGCAGCGGAGGGAGCGGCGGCGGAGGAGAGCGCGCGCGCGCCCCCTCCTTTCCCCCTCCCTCCCCCTCCCCCCAATTTCCACCGCGGCCAATTCATGGACAGGAACTACCCCAGCGCCGGCTTCGGGGACCCACTCGGCGCCGGGGCGGGATGGAGTTACGAGAGGTCAGCGAAAGCTAGGTAAGAAGCTGAGGGGGACCTGGAGAAACGGGCCAAGAGGTGGGGGGGTTCTTGTCGGGCCTGGGCCTGGGGCCCGCCCGGCGACGCGTGCATCGCCAACTCCCCCTCCGGCTTTTGCAAGGGAGCGGCCTTCTTTGGGTTTGTAACAACGCCGCCGCCCCAGTTTGCAAATTGCAAACTCCGCCAAAGCCAGCTCCGGCTTGCAAAAGAGAAACGAAGCAGGCAAGGCACAAAAACAAATTCGAACCGGGAAGGCCTTGGGAAGATGGGAAGGATTGGCAATGCAAGGCCTGGACTTGCCCCTCATTTTTGGATTCCCGGCTTGCTGACCCCTCCTCCTGGGCGCCCCTGGCTCTGCAACTGCAAAGGTGGGAGGAAAGGAGAATTAGCTCGCAGACCTGGGGGGCGCGCACCCCCTCCCAGGTCCTATTGTTCCGGAGCTGAGCGAGGCTGGGCCACTCGGGCCCTCCCCCCCCTCCAAGAAATTCCGCGCGCAGAGTGGGCACGGGGCCCCGCCCCCTTCTTAAACTAGGTTTCTGTGTGTTGGGGGGGTCCTGGGATTAGGGACACGCCCCCTTCTCCCCACCTCCCGCAAATCCTGAGAATCCTGGATGATGGTACACTGTTTGCCCTCCGGTCCAGGGCCACGGATTTGGGGTAGACTCAGATCTTTTCCTCGTTTGTGTTCGCGTGGTCCCTTTGCACGCGTGGCTAGCCGCATGTTCACCTTCGAACCTGCCTCTTGCCGTTTAATCTGTGTTGCGCGTCCTCACTGTTCACCTGCCCTTCAGCCCCTCCCCCTTAGCACTTGGGTTAGCCCAGGGTGTACAAATTTTTTGAGTGGGACTTCACACTCAGGATCTTTTCTTTTCCACTTGTGAATTGAGCTCCGGTCTGTTCATGCACCTGGCTTTGCCTAAGCCTGTGCACTTGAGCCTCAGCCCCTAGGGATGTACCAAATTCACGTCAGTACTTGTACCTGGGACTTTCCCTGGGTCCTGTCCCCTCTCCACCTTCTCCCCTTGCCATTTGGAACACAAGCTGCCTCCTGCTTCTGGCGTGCCTGAATCAGGGTCTGTGCTGTTCCAGCGGGGCTTGGGGTGTCCATGTGTCCCTGCAGGGTTGGACCTTTGGTTCTGTTGTGGCTGAGGAGGGTGCCAGGGGAGGACCACGCCTTTCACTGGCTACTGTAGACCCCCCCTCCCACTTCCTCTGTCCCTGTATGCCTGTATTTGCAAACGTGGGACTCTTAAGGGCTCCAAAGAATAGGGTCGTTTTTGTGCTTCCTGCATGGGGCAGCTGGATTCCCTTGTGTTATCTCAGGGTTCCTTGGAGTAACACCTCTAGTCAAGTGGGAGGTTCCCCCAGCTCTCTTCTCAGAGGGTAGCTTGAAAAGAGATTCTTACATCTCTCCCTTGCTCTCAGCTTGGTCTATGGCAGCTCCCGGACCTCGCACCCAGAAACCGACATCTTGCACCGCCAGGCCTACGCGGCCCCCCACCCACTACAAAGCTATGCCACCAACCACCACCCGGCAGGTACGGGTCCCCATCCGGGAGGGCTGGGGCCGGCCTGCCCTCTAAGACACCTGATTGGTTGCTAAAAGTTCCGCCCCTGCTAATTGGCCTTGCCCTTGGTCCTGGCCCTCTCTCTCTTTTTTTTTAAAACCACTTCTCTGATTGGTTACCTCTGAGGCTGCTGGTCCCTGCTTTATTTCACACCGGATTCGTCAATCCCTTTATGGGCCCGCCCCTTTCACTCCTATTGGCTGCCATCCATCAAGGGCCCCCAAATCCCACCTTCTCTTCCAGGCTTTTCCTCCTCTCTCTAGCCCATCCCAGTCCTTTCTTTCCCTGTGAGTTTGCCGAGGCTTTTGACTCCTTGGTTCCTTTTTTTCTCTATTGGCTCCAATTCTTTGGCCCGCCCTTTTTTTCTTAGAGTAACCTCATCCACCACCACTGTGGCCATGCCGCCCACCCCTCTGATTGGTTCCCTTCCCTCTCGATTTTTTTTTTAAACCAGTTCAGATTGGCCCCTGGTTCTCCTAATTGGCTTTTGCCCTGTTTTCTGCCTCTTGTCTTTTTGTGGGTGTTTCTGTGGTGCTGGGAATCGAACCTGGAGCCTTACATATGTAATCTTAGCAACACCTTCCTTCCCTCTGGCCCTCCCTTTCTTTAATTCTGAGCCGGGGTCTCAGTAAGTTACTCAGGTGGTCTTTGAACGCCTGATCCTCCTGCCTCAGGACTGCGTTGCAAGGCACTGTGTCCCCTTTGCTTGTGTGCTCCTCCCCCACCTTCCTCTGAACTGAGCATGCTTAGGGCTTTCTCTTTCTCTCTGACCTCCGGTCTCCACCCGGCTGACCTGTCTTCTTGTGTCTTGCCAGGCCTCTCTGGACTTTTTGACACTGGCCTCCACCATGCAGGCTCAGCAGGGCCTGACGCCTCCGTCATGAACCTCATCTCGGCCCTGGAGTCCCGGGGCCCTCAGCCTGGCCCCTCCGCCTCCTCTCTCCTCTCCCAGTTCCGAAGTCCTTCCTGGCAAACAGGTAAGCTAGTGCTAGTCCTCAGGGCTGGAGAAGGGCTGTCTCGTGGTCCGCTCTGACCTGTGATCTTCTCCTTCCCTAGCCATGCACACACCAGGCCCTACGGAGCTCTTCATCTCTGGTGCCCTCCCGGGTTCCAGCACCTTTCCATCTTCCTCTGCACTGTCTGCCTATCAGCACCCAGCTTCCTTCGGCAGCCGCCCCTTCCCAGTGCCCTCATCCCTCAGCCTCCAGGATCCACCTTTCAGTCCTCCTGCTAATGGGCTCCTGTCTCCCCATGATGTGCTCCACCTGAAGCCCTCGCAGGCACCCGCAGTGCCCTCTTCATTGGGTTTTGAGCGCCTGGCAGGGGGTGGTGTCTTGGGGCCTGCTGGCCTTGGCCCTGCTCAGACCCCTCCTTACCGCCCTGGTCCCCCAGATCCACCTCCACCTCCCCGCCACCTCCCAACTCAGTTCAATTTGCTGGCTTCTTCTTCTGCTGCCACTGCTACCGAGCCATCCTCCCCTCAGCTCTACAACTTCTCGGGTGCCGCCCCAGGTCCGCCACCAGAGCGGGCCCTGCCCCGACAGGACACGGTCATCAAACACTACCAGCGGCCAGCCAGTGCCCAGCCCCCACCACCCCCACCACCAGCCCATTCCCTGCAGCACTATCTGAGCTGCGGAGGCAGCTATCCCTCCATGGGCCACCGGGCCAGCTTGGCTTGCAGCCCCCTGGGAGGTGGGGAACCTTCTCCAGGTGCTGGAGAGCCTAGCAAGGGTGGGCCCAGTGGAGCCACAGCTGGAGCAGCTGGCCGGGCCACAGGCCCGGAGACTGCTGGGGGTGGTGGGGCGGGGGGTGGTGGTGGGTACCGCCCTATCATCCAGTCCCCTGGTTACAAGACAAGTAAGGGGGGTTATGGACCAGCTACAGGGGGTGCCACCAGGCCTCCACCACCTCGATCTACCGCTACACCCAAGTGTCAGAGCCTGGGTGGACCAGCGGCTGCTTATGCTGCTGGAAAAGCCTCTGGAGCTGGAGGGGCTGGGGGCCAGGCGTATTCTCCTGGTCAGCCTCAAGGGCTTCTGGGACCCCAGGCCTATGGGCAAGGGTTTGGAGGGGGCCAAGCACAGGACTTAAGCAAAGGCCCTAGCTATTCTGGTGGGCCCCCACAGCCCCCCAGCGGTCCCCCACCTCCTGGTCTGGCTACCTGCCAGAGTTACTCTCCAGACCAGCTCCAAGGCCAGCTCTACGGAGTACAGGGTGAGCCTTACCCAGGGCCAGCTGCCCATTCACAGGGGCTCCCCACAGCCAGTCCCTCTCTCAGCTATAGTACTGGCCACTCACCAGCTCTCTCCGGCCATGGAGGTGGCTGGGGCCCCAGTTCTCTGGGAGGTGGTGGAGAGGCCAGCCCTTCTCATATCATCCGACCCCTCCAGTCACCGCCTGCTACTGGTCGCCCTCCTGGCGTTGGCTCTCCAGGAGCCCCTGGCAAATACTTAAGTTCAGTCTTAGCTTCAGCTCCGTTTCTGGCCCCCCCTGGAGCCAGCAGCTATGCCGCTGGAGCAGGTGGCTACAAGGGAAAAGGAGATGGCTCTGAGCTGCTTGCTGGGCCAGGCGGTGCTACCGCCGAGCGCACAGAAGATGAAGAATTTCTGATTCAGCACCTCCTTCAGGCACCCAGTCCACCTCGGACCTCAGGGGCAGATGGCTTGGTGGGCGAGGATGGGCCAGCTGATGCCTCTAAGGGACTCGGGGGCAGCGGTGGTGCTGGAGGACCGCCGGGCACGCCGTATGAATTGGCCAAGGAAGATCCCCAGAGGTACCACCTACAAAGTGTCATCAGGACCAGTGCCAGCTTGGATGAGGGTGCCACCGCTGCGCTGGAGCTGGGCCTGGGGAGGATGAAGGAGAAGAAAAAGGGGCCCGAGCGGGGCGGTGAAACCCCTGAGGGACTAGCCACCTCAGTTGTTCACTATGGAGCAGGTGCCAAGGAGCTGGGAGCCTTCTTGCAGAAGAGCCCACCTCCCCCACCACCCACGGCCCAGCCAAACCAGCCCACACCCCATGGCCTCCTCTTGGAGGCTGGAGGTCCTGACCTTCCAATGGTGCTGCCTCCGCCTCCCCCCCAGCTGCTCCCTTCTGTACTCAGCCATGCCCCAAGCCCCTCACCCAGTGCACCGAAAGTTGGCGTCCACCTCCTTGAGCCAGCCTCCCGGGATGGGGCTCCCCAGCCACCTCCACCGCCGCCCCCCCCACCACCACCTATGCCTCTGCAGCTTGAAGCTCACCTTCGCAGCCATGGCCTGGAGCCCACAGCCCCAAGTCCTCGCTTACGGCCGGAGGAGAGCCTGGAACCTCCTGGGGCCATGCAAGAATTGCTAGGGGCTCTGGAACCATTGCCACCGGGACCTGGGGACACTGGTGTCGGGCCGCCTAACTCAGAGGGCAAGGATCCTGCAGGCGCCTACCGAAGCCCCAGCCCACAAGGGACCAAGGCGCCACGGTTTGTCCCCCTCACGTCTATCTGCTTTCCTGACTCGTTGCTTCAGGATGAGGAGCGGAGCTTTTTCCCCACCATGGAGGAGATGTTTGGTGGAGGGGCAGCTGACGACTACGGCAAGGCTGGACAGACTGAAGATGATGGAGACCCCAAGACTGGTGCTGGTCCACCCCCTGGTCCCACTGCTTATGACCCCTATGGACCCTACTGTGGAGGCCGAGCATCTGGGACTGGACCAGAGACTCCAGGCCTGGGTCTGGATCCCAATAAACCCCCCGAGCTTCCCTCCACTGTCAATGCAGAACCACTGGGCCTGATCCAGAGTGGGCCCCACCAGTCAGCGCCCCCACCGCCGCCCCCGCCCCCACCACCACCTGTCTCCGAGCCCAAGGGTGGCCTCACCTCACCCATCTTCTGCTCAACTAAGCCAAAGAAGCTGCTGAAGACATCCTCATTCCACCTGCTACGGCGTCGTGATCCCCCCTTCCAGACACCCAAGAAACTGTACGCCCAGGAGTATGAATTTGAGGCGGACGAGGACAAAGCCGATGTGCCCGCAGACATCCGCCTGAACCCAAGACGCCTGCCCGATTTGGTGTCCAGCTGCCGGTCCCGGCCAGCCCTCTCACCACTGGGGGATATAGACTTCTGCCCACCCAACCCTGGTCCTGATGGCCCTCGGCGCCGAGGCCGCAAGCCCACCAAGGCAAAGCGTGACGGTCCTCCCCGACCCCGGGGGAGACCCCGGATTCGTCCACTGGAGGGCCCTGCTATTGCAGGCCCAGCCTCAGCCTCCATAACCACTGATGGAGCCAAGAAACCTCGGGGCCGGGGCAGGGGCAGAGGCAGGAAGGCTGAGGAAATGGGAAGTACTCGTTTGGAGCCCCTGAAACCACTTAAGGTGAGGGGGATTGGGTCTCGGAGGGTGGGCTGGACTGTCTGAGATTGAAGGTGGCGGAGTGCCCTAGGCGTTGAAGTTGGGGTTACCTCGTTAAAAAGCACTAGACAGTTATCTAGATGGAATCCTGGTGTCCCCAGGAAATGGAGTGTTGTAATGGGATGCTCATGAGGGGACCCGGGTCCTAAAGTCTTGTACGTGGACGGCTGGGCCGGGCATACAGATCCCGTGTGCCTGAATATGATGGAAGGTCTGGGTGCTGAAAGAACTGTTAGCCTGGCCTCCTGCCATTTAAGTAAGGTCAGATGGATTGAAATCCAGGGCTCACAGCCTGGTTGAAGGGCTAGAGTGAGGTGGGATGTGGAACTCCAGGGTCTCAGACTCAGAAGGATAAAAGGTGGATCCCTGGATCTGAGGGAGGACGCCTGTGGCTTGGGCCCCTGGACCTTGATTCTTTGCTATCCCCATGTCTAGATCAAGCTGTCTGTACCCAAGGCTGGTGAGGGTCTGGGAGCGCCTTCCAACGATGCCGTCTCAGGTGTAGACCACAATAGCCTGGATTCCAACCTGACCCGGGAGAAAATCGAGGCCAAGATCAAGGAGGTAGAAGAGAAGCAGCCGGAGATGAAGTCAGGCTTTATGGCCTCCTTCCTTGACTTTCTCAAGTCAGGCAAGCGGCACCCGCCACTCTACCAAGCTGGCCTGACGCCTCCGCTAAGCCCCCCTAAGAGCATGCCAGCCTCTGTGCCCACCCGAGGTCTGCAGCCCCCACCACCCACTGCACCCACTGTGCCACACCCTGCATCCTCTGGTCCTTTTGGCCTGGGGGGCGCATTAGAGGCTGCAGAGACTGAGGGGCTGGGGCTGGGCTGCCCTTCACCCTGCAAGCGGCTCGACGAAGAGCTCAAGCGCAACCTGGAGACGCTGCCTTCTTTCTCCTCTGATGAAGAAGATTCTGTGGCCAAGAACCGAGACCTGCAGGAAAGCATTTCCTCGGCCATCTCTGCCCTGGACGACCCGCCACTCACGGGACCTAAGGACACTTCTACTCCTGAAGAGCCACCCTTAGGCACTGGACCTACGGTCTCGGGTCCACCCCCTCTCCCAAGCCTGCCTAGCACCAACAGCAATGGCACACCCGGTGAGTTCTCACAAGGTGGTCTGGGAATGGTGTGAACCAGCAGACACATTGAGGTTACACTAACTGGCTTAATTTAAGGTTGTCTGTTGTGTAGACAAACACGTGTGAGTGACGGGAAAAAAATGCTTTCTGAGAAGAAGCATCTCTCTCTCTTTTTCCTTTGGTTTATTAAGACACGGTTTCTCTGTGTCTTTGGCTGTCCTGGAACTTGCTCCGCAGACCAGGCTGGCCTCGAACCCAGAGATCTGCCTGCCCCTGCCTCTGCTTCCTGAGTGCTGGGATTAAAGATGTGTGCCAACACCTTTTCTTTCTTCCTTTTTAAAAATAATTCATTTAATTTTATGTGCATTGGTGTGAGGGTGGCAGATCCCCTGGAACTGGGGTTACAGACAGTCTTGAGCTGCCGTGTGGGTGCTGGGTATTGAACTCGGGTCCTCTGTCTGGAAGAGCAGCCAGTGCTCCTAACCGCTGAGCCGCCTCCCCAGCCCCTGGAGCATTTTTGGTTTTTCGAGACAGGGTTTCTCTGTAGTTTTGGAGCCTGTCCTGGAACTAGCTCTAGTAGACCAGGCTGGTCTCGAACTCACAGAGATCCGCCTGCCTCTGCCTCTCAAGTGCTGGGATTAAAGGCGTGCGCCACCACCACCCAGGAACATCTTTTCTTATGAGCTCAGAAATGCTACAAGGAATCCTAGAGGTCTGGTTCCGGACCCTAGAGGATGCTGTAGACAGTGTAGGGTGTAAGTGATAGGGACGGGGAAATGGGGTAGCAGAGAAGACTCGGGAACTGATCAGGAATGTGAGCCTCAGAAGTGCTCTGAGGAGTCAACAGTAAATCCTGGGTGTAGATGCAGTGGGAGAGCCCCTGCCTAGAATCCTCATTGAGAGGCTGGGGGCGTGGCTTAGAGGTCGAGTGCCTGTGTAGACTCCACCAGGGAAGGGACTCATGGGGTTTTCCTAATGAGTGAAAAACCTGGGTTCTATCTTTAGTACTTTGAAAAAATAATTGGGGGTCTGGAAAGATGGCTTAGTGGTTAAGAGTACTTACTGGTCTTCTTAAGGACCCGAGTTTGGTTCCCAGCACCCACATCCAATTGCCTGTAATTCCAGCTCTACATCTAGTACCTCTGTAGGTAGCTGCACGTGCTTGTGCGTGTGCACACACATGCGCACAGGAATTCCGCAGATGCGGATGGCATTGGAAATCTATGACAGCAGGTTGCAGGGCGAGCGAGTGTTTGCGGAGGGTGGTGAATGTCCTGGGAGGGAGTGAGGACTTGGGAGACACAGAAGGGATAGCTTTAGAGTTAGGAGACTTTAGGATGTGGAGTTAGAAGTTAGACAAGGGCTCAGAAGGCTTGGAGAGACGGTTCAGACCGGCAAGGACCTTACAAGTTCCATGTACCTGATATACTGGTGGAGAGTGTCTCATCTGCTGCCTTGCTGGCCACCCGTAGTGACACTTGAAACACTCTGGGTATGCTGGGGTCTAAGTGGCAGTTAGGGGCGCAAGGATTTGTATGTGAATAGAGCTAGGCATAGTAGCCCATTACTCATTCTAACTAACTAGCTTTTGACACTGAAGCAGGAAAATCAGGAGGTGACGGTCAGCCTGGGCTACACAGGGGAAGTCCAGAGCAGACCACATATCTGATCTGTTTCTCTCTCTCTCCCTCTCTCTCTCAGAGCCCCCTTTGCTCGAGGAGAAGCCCCCACCCACCCCACCTCCTGCCCCAACACCTCAGCCTCCCCCACCTCCACCCCCACCCCCACCCCCAGTTCCAGCCTTGCCCTCACCTACGCCACTGGTGACCCCTGTGGCTAGCTCGCCTCCTCCGCCACAGCCGCCACCTCCACCAGCATTGCCCTCACCACCCCCGCCGCCGCCGCCGCCACCACCAGCACCCACAGCCGTCCCACCAGTTGCTCCTCCAGAGGAACCTGCTGCCCCGTCGCCAGAGGACCCTGAACCTCCAGATGCCCGGCCTCTGCACCTTGCTAAGAAGCAGGAGACAGCAGCTGTGTGTGGGGAGACAGATGAGGAGGCCGGGGAGAGCGGTGGTGAGGGCATCTTCCGGGAGCGGGATGAGTTTGTCATCCGTGCAGAGGACATCCCTTCCCTCAAGGTGAGTCTCAGTATTGTTTACAAATGGAGCCTGCTTTAACAGCTGCTGCATGACCGGTCAGCTGGGTGGGATGCTTCTGGGTCCACTGTCTGACTTGGCTGATAAAGGGATCGGTTAGGACACCTGCTTTCATTCATTCTGTCCCTGTTTTCCGTGATAGACTCTGAGTCTGTGTGTGGTACTGTTCAGGGCTTCTCAGGGCTTTGACCAATGGGTCTCTGTATTAACGTCTGCCCCTGCAGAAGGAGGGTTGTCTGGCCAAGGCTGAGAGCTGCACCAAACTGGGTATTTATACATGTTTAGAAGGCTGTGTGACACTGTGTCCATTTCACAGAATGACAGTGGTGTCTGCCTTCCCCAGGGCCATATGACTTTTCAAGCCGTGGGCTCTTGCCTCCTATGGACTAGGCATCAGATCCAATCAGAGCAGCTGGTTGCCCCTATAACTTTCATGCCACTACTACAGCAGTAGGCACATCTTGCCTGGCAGGCCAGTGTTGTGGAATATAGGACTCAAAATTATCACTTGGTAATTCCATTTCCTGGGGATTTCCTATCAGGGGAGCCAACCAGAGTATATTCTTTTTCATTTACATATTTGACATCAACCAAATGCAGTTACGTGTATCTTGCAGGTGGTGTAACAGCTCTTTGCTTAGGGATGCTGTCTGTCAGGCTGACTTTAATTTTTTTTTTTTTAAGATAAGGTTTTCCTGTGTACCTCTGGCTATCTGGAACTCACTCTGTTGACCAGGCTGGCCTAGAACTCCCAAGTTCCTCCTGCCTCTGTCTCCCAAGTGCTGGAATTAAAGGTGTGTGCCACCACTGCCTGGTTGAGTTTTAAATTCTTGGTGTGGAAACAGACTTGCTGGTGTCAGCTTGCTGTCTCAGGTTCTGTGGGGGCTGTAAGAGGACCCTAAGTCTAAGACCTTCCTGTGCCACACAACAGATTGAAGGCCAGCCTGGAAAATCGAGTGAGGGGATGAATACAAAGCCAGGAGTATAGCTCAGTGTCCCAGAGACAGGGTCTCTCCTTGGAGCTCTGCCTGGTCTATCTCACTGTGAGGGTCAGGCTGGCCTCAGACAACTCAGAGATCCACCTGCCTCTGCATGTGCCACCATGCCCGGCTTCGAGTTTTGTAAATAAAAATTTATCAGCAACATACCATCTGTGGGTGTTTTTCATATCCAGTGGCAGAGTGAAACTGGACATAGCCAATAGTATTAGCCAACTTCTTGCCTAGGTTGCTCCCAGAGAGGTTGGGTGGCTTTTAGGATGTTTGGTTCATAGGCGTACCTGTCTGGATGAGGAGTGAAGGATCCTGAAGGCCTGGCCCAGGAATAGAATGCTTGCCCAGAATCCCCGGGTGAGGAGCTAAGGGTGTGACTCAGTGGGAATGTGTTGGTCAAGCATTTGTTTGGTTCCGGGCATGGTAGTGCACGTCAGCTGCTCCCACTAGGCAGAGCTGGTGCTCATCTGGGCCGTCCCTCTGCTGTTCTGCGTGTTCTGGTGGGATTGCCTGTTGCTGCTGTCCACGTTATATTGCACTGACCATCAGCTGATTCTTCCTGCCGTTCACGTGGGTGCTGGGTTGGATTCATGACGAGAACAGAAACTGTCATGAAGAATCACAAAAGTATGAGGTGGAGATAACAATATTAATTTTTTTGAGCATGGGGAGTTAGGGCTGGAGTGATGGATCACTTGATAAGGGCACTTGCTGCAGGCAAGGTCTCATGGATTTCCCTAGGCTGGCCTGAGCCGAGCCTCACTTGTGGGTAATCTGGGCAGACCGCAGCTTTCCATGGTTCTTGTGCTGTGTGTTTTCTGATCCTGGTGAACAGGGCTCCAGGCAGTGCCTTTGCCAGCCCCATCTTACAGACCAGGAAAGCCCTTGTGCCTTGGGAAGGGACCATCCACTGACCAGGGCTGGGCCAGGGGCCAGGGCTGTTCATCTGATAGTACCCAGCTGGTGTGGGCCAGGGCCAGGCAAGGACTCAGGTGCTTAAAATACTTCTCAAGTGTGAGCAGTGGCGGGCACCAAGCCCTCGTGTTGCTGGTCGGACTTCTGCACCAGGTTTGCTAGACTCCATTGTTCCCCTCCTGCCTGGGCACTAGGCTGTCCTGTTGTCCCGAGCCTCAGCTTTCTCAGTCAGCGCTGATGTCATGGGCTCCTCCTCCTGGTGGTGTGTTGATAGTGCTCATGTGACCTGGCCTGACCTGGTCTCTGCAGCCCACGCACAGAAGGTGCTAGAAACACTGGATCTGTTGCTGTGATCTTGGGCGGGCTTTTACTCCAAGGCTTGGTAAATACTTGGTAAAATACAGAGAGTGTATTTCGGGCTTTACTATTATTCGCTTTTCTGGCTTTTTTCCCCTTTTGGTGGTCTGGGCAGTGTTTTGAGGCTGAGCCAGGAACGTCCTCAGTTGAGCTTATGACTCTCAGACCAGCCTCGGAAAGCAGCAGACATAGCCAGACACAATGGTGTGACCCTGCAGTCCACATAGCCATGTTGTGAACCTGCAGTCTGCAGCAGACCTAGCCATGGTGTGAACCTACAGTCTGCAGCAGACTTAGCCATGGTGTGAACCTGCAGCCCATAGTACACATAGCCATGGTGTGAACCTACAGCCTGCAGCAGACATAGACACAGTGGTGTGGACCTGCAGTCCGCAGCAGACATAGCCATGGTGTGAACCTGCAGTCCGCAGCAGACATAGCCACGGTGTGAACCTGCAGTCCGCAGCAGACATAGCCATGGTGTGAACCTGCAGTCCGCAGCAGACATAGCCATGGTGTGATCCTGCAGTCTGCAGTAGACATAGACACAATGGTGTAGACCTGTAATCCTAGCGCTTGGGAAATGGAGCCAGTAAGGTCAGAAGTCGAGGTCATCTTCACCAACCTGGTCTACAGGATGTATCAAATGAAGCGAAAGCTAGGGAAATGGCTCAGTTGGTAAGTCCCTTACTGAGCTCCATCCCACAAGCTCTCGGGTGATATCTACCTGTAGTTCTGCAGGTAGAGACAGGTAGACCCTGCGTTCGATCCCTCGGTCTCCCAAGGCAGAAGGAGGAAGCAGATTCCTACGAGTTTTTCTCCACCTCCATAGTTACACTACGGGGTATGAATGTGTATATACACAAATGAACTGATATTTATTAATTTAAAAATCAGGTCCAGTGAGATGATTCTTTAGGTAAAGGCACCTGTCCCAGGCTCTGATGGCTTGAGTTCCGTTTCCGGGACCTTCACTGAAGAGCAGGGGCTCTACTGCTCAGGTCCATCGCAAGCCTGTGTGTAAGATTTTACACTGTCTCATTCCCACAAATAGAAAAAATTCAGGGGAGCCAAACGGTGGTGGCGCACGCCTTTAACCCCAGCACTGGGAAGGCAGAGGCAGGTGGATCTTGAAGACATAGCTTTTGCTGGTGGGGCTCTTGGTCTGCAGGGAGATAAGGAGGTGGCTGGGGGTGAGTCCAAAGAGCCACGAGAGCCGTGTGTTCCTTGTCCCGTCCATGACTGCCTTCCTGTTGTTCGGCCTAGTTTGCTTTTGTTTTGTTGTATGGTTTTGCTCTGTTGCTCTGAGGGGCCTTGAACTCTGGCACACAAGAAATTTTCTTGTCTATCCAAGCATGGTGGCCCCTCCTAGAATCTCTGTCTTTGGGAGTCCGGCAGGCAGGATTACCACGAGTTGGAGGCTGACCTGTCTATGTAGAGAGTTCCAGGCCACTGCATCCAGCTGACCTTTCTTGTCACACAGCTTGTGTGGGTGTGGGCAGCTCACCTGCTACATTCCTCCTGCTTACAGCAGCAATGGTGGCCTAGCTTGTCATAGGTCACATTCTTGGGAGATGATCTGATTGGTCCTAGTCAGCACCAAGATGGGAACCAGTGCTAGTCCTGCCCGGTGAGCTGACTTCCTCAGTGTGGGGTCCATGAGCTGGGCAGCTTCCTCCAGTCACTGGGCGTGGTTAGTGAAGAGAGCCTGGATGGACAGGCCTTAAAGATAGGTTGGGACGGTGAAAGGGTGTGAAATCCGGGTTCCTTCCCTGTCGGAGCCTGTGTGGGTTCAACACAGATTTCCTGACTTGGCTGGAACGGAGTCGCAAGGAATAATCAGACACAACTTACACGGTCATCTTTCACGGGCAAGATCTCTCTCCAAAGATCTCTCATTTATTCTCCAAACAGCTTATATATCCTCACATGAATAGAGCAGGAACACATTAGGCTATCTCCTAGGCAACCAGGTGCCTGGGCTCTGGTAATGTCCACATCTAGCAGTCAGGTAGGCCTTGAATTAGCATCTCTATAAGACATCCTCCAAATTACAAAGGAAGGAAGCACCAAACATCCTGACCAGTTTCAGTTAACACCTCTCCTCAGGAGATCTACATCCTTGCTATTAGTTAGGCAGAGACATCTTGTCTGCAGAGCTACGTGATCAGCTCAGACTGAGCCTATGGCTTTTGTGCCATACAGAAATATGGGCCTACACTTCCCGAAGGATGAAAATAGGGGACCGGAGAGATGGTTTAGCTGTGAAGAGTGCTTACTGCTCTTGGAGAGGACCTGAGTTCCCCACACCCACACTGTATTCCTTAAGACTATGGCTAATTCTAGCCCCAGGATGCTTTGCCCTCTTCTGGCCTCCACTGGTACTGCACTTAAGTGCACATACCCACAGACACATGTAATAGTGAAGGCTAGGAAGGATGTTTTGGAGGAAGACCAAACGCCCAGCTGGGAAAAGCAGAGGGGCAGATGTGGAGAGGGTTGGTGTCTGTTGAGGAGTCCCAACAGGACCTCCTGGAGGTCTCTTCAGAACCAGAACAGTGAGTTTTGTGTTCACACTGGCTGGGCAAGAAAATTCATAGAGGGGGCTGGAGAGATGGCTCAGTGGTTAAGAGCATTGCCTGCTCTTCCAAAGGTCCTGAGTTCAATTCCCAGCAACCACATGGTGGCTCACAACCATCTGTAAAGAGGTCTGGCGCCCTCTTCTGGCCTTCAGGCACACACACAGACGAATATTGTATACATAATAATAAATAAATATTTAAAAAAAAAAAAGAAAATTCATAGACTCAGAAAGTCTGTGACATGAACTGCAGACTTTGAGAGGTCTGATTCCTACAGGGCAAGGTTTGGGATGAGAGAGGACACAGGCATTGTCTCCCTGTCAGGCTGAAAGTCTGTTTGGAGCCCAGGGGATATTCTGGAGCTGAGCAGAAGGTCGTCTGCAATAGACTCATCCTTGGGGGCCTCTGCCCTAGCCTGTGATGTCACAGAAGGGATGGAAGGGAGCTATGTGGAAGCCTGGAAGAAAGGACTGGATTCTGGGTTCCTGCATCCCCGCTGTGTCTCTGTGTACCACTTTATCCAGGACCCGCTGTGTGCTCTCTATTCAGCAAGTGGTTAGGTAACTCCTCCTTTACACCCCCATGGGGGTGGAAACTAATTTCCACCATGAGGGTGCTGGGAATTGAACCCGGATCCTCTGAGCCATCTCTCCAGCCCCATCTGTGCTTTCTTGTGTCATCTAGGACATACTTGATCCATGGCTGGCTTGCTCCCTCTTATGCTTTCTCCAAGCACCCATTTAGACTTCACCTCTGTCAGGAGCACTTTTGTGTGTCTAACCCAGACTGGCCTCGACCTCAAAGCAGTCAAGACTCCCACAGTGCTGGAATCACAGGCATGCAGTACCATGCCTGAGTGTTCTGTGCCTGTCCTTATCTCCTCTGTGGTCCCAGTCATGTGTGAAGGTCATGTGCCAGGTGTGGGACCCTGACAACCCGGGGAATGAATGGAGGACGTCAGAGATCAAGAGGGAGAACCTCTCTTCTGTCCCTGTTGCCCTTCATCTGCCAGCTTGATGACTCTCGTCCCTAATCCCTAACTATATGTTCTGGCAAAGCTCGACTCCTTGTAGTGTTCTTGTTGTTTCCCAGGCCTAAGGATGGGACCCTGGGAAGAAAATGTGCTAGGAAAATGCCCTATGGCTGAGCCACACCCCAGGGCCTCACAGGGGATTCTAGGCAGGGGGTCTACCATTCAACTGTATCCCCTGAACTCTTTTTTTTTTTTCTTATTGGTTTTTCGAGACAGGGTTTCTCTGTAGCTTTGGAGCCTATCCTGGAACTCCCTTTGTAGACCAGGCTGGCCTCGAACTCACAGAGATCTGCCTGCCTCTGCCTCCCGAGTGCTGGGATTAAAGGCGTGCGCCACCAACGCCCAGCTTGAACTCTTTACTTCTTGAGATAGTGTCTTAACTATGTATCTTTGCCTGGCTTTGATCCCTCAGTCCTCCTGCTTCAGCTGCCTGTGGTATTTATTTATTTACTTACTTATTTATTATGTATACAATATTCTGTCTGTGTGTCTGCCTGCAGGCTAAAAGAGGGCATCAGATCTCATTTCAGATGGTTGTGGGCCACCATGTGGTTGCTGGGAATTGAACTCAGGACCTTTGGAAGAGCAGGCAATGCTTTTACCTGCTGAGCCTTCTCTCCAGCCCGTTGCCTGTGTTTTGAATGGCTCATAGAAGGCCTGGTCGTTGTTAATGTCACCTCAGACTGCTGTACTAAATTGCAGTAACCTGGGTAGCAAGAAAAAAATGTCTTGCTCACAGGTCTGGAAGCTGGGAGTTCAAGGTCAGCCTGGGGCAAATTTGGTTTCTGGCAAAGGCTTCTTCCTGGTTCCTGATGGTACCTTCAGGCTATATCCCTACAAGAAGGGGCCAGGTTGAATTGTCTCTGCCTCTTTAAAGATCTATTTTATTTTTATTTCTGTGTAGTCTTTGTAAGTGTGTGTTCTATGTGGGTGGGCCCTCAGAGGCTAGAGCTGCAGGCATTCGTGACCCATCTAATGTGCTAGGGACTGGACCTAAGTCATCTAGAAGACCATTATGCTCTCTTAACCAGCAAGCCGTCTCTCCAGCCCCAACTCTTGCTTCTTAACCTAGTCCCATAGATTTTCTCTTTATATTATCACAAATCATTGATTAGCCTTGTTTCCCTTTTACCTTTGCATTCAGAGGTAGTGTGATCTAGGGTCTATTAATGATGTCTGCTCTGGGTACCAGCTCCAATATTGAGGCCTGTGTGCTAGATAGTGGCGTCTGTTTTTGGACTGGTACACTTTGCTTACACACACTGAATTTTCTGTGACTCTTAGATCAGTCACATGAGTACGAAGAAGGTGTTCTAACAGTCTGCTGACGACGAGGCACAGAGAAGGTCTTGGCTAAAGTCACGTGCCCAGGGGAGGCAGGGATGCTGGTGCTGGAGATGTCCAGGGCTCTGAGTCTCTGCTGCTGCGACCCTGGGTCTAGCGAGCGTATCACTGATGGTGGGTGGGTGTTCAGAGCTTACCTTACTTAAGTAACAGGTAAAACACTGTGGATTACGCAGAAGAAGCCTACTCAAGGTGGCTGGACCAGATTGTGCAGCCTGCCGTCCGAGATACTGGGAGGACTTAGGAGGCTGGCAGGAGTTTGTCTCAGATGACTGGGGTGTAGCTTTCATCACTGAAGTCAGTAGTGTTTCAGCACACACAAGACTCTGGGCTCAACCCCAGCCCTGGGGGAAAAAAAGAGGAAAAAAAATGGAGGATTTGACACTAGGAGAACATGGATAGGGTCAGGCTTATCTGGGGCTGAGGGCCTCGTGAGACATCATGAGGCCAGTGCTGCTCCTAGATGGGTCTTAGTTGTTTAGTTTGTTTGTTTGTTTCTGTTGTTTTTGTGACAGCCTTGCAGTATAGCCTAGGCCACTTACACTTGTGGCAATGCTCCTGCTTCAGTTTCTTGAGTGCTGGGATGAGAGGTATGAGCTACTGTAACTCTCCAACTTGTATTTTGCTCTGTGGAGGGTAACCTTGTAGGCCTCCCTGTTCTCCTCCTCAGCTGGCACTACAGACTGGCCGTGAGCCTCCACCTATCTGGCGTGTCCAGAAGGCCCTCCTGCAGAAGTTCACTCCAGAGATCAAGGATGGCCAGAGGCAGTTTTGTGCCACCAGTAACGTAAGCCTTTCTGTTGGGATAGAGTGCTCAGTACTGGGATCCCTCTCTGGCATGGCCCAGGGCAGGGTGGGAACTCTGTTTCTGGGGGTAGGTTGGGTGAAGTGTGCCGGCTCTCACAGGCTTTGGTCCCTCCACAGTATTTGGGTTATTTTGGGGATGCGAAAAACCGATACCAGCGCCTCTATGTGAAGTTCTTGGAGAATGTCAACAAGAAGGATTATGTGAGGGTGTGCGCTCGGAAACCCTGGCACCGGCCCCCGTTGCCAGTCAGGTACTGACCGTGACAGGGTCTCTGAGAGGGAAGGGTGTATCTCAGGTACCCCGGGGTGGGAGTCAAAATCTTCAACCTGCTGATGGCAGTCACCTCTCTTTCCAGACGGTCTGGTCAGAGCAAGGCCCCTACCCCTGTGGGGAGCAGCTCTGCACCTCCATCGAAAGCCCCAGCCACACCTGCTAAGCCTGAGACCCCTGAGAAGGCAATATTGGAGAAGCCTCCAGAACTGACACCCGAGCCTGCCGTACTCGAGACCCCTGCCCCAGAGAAGCCATCCCCACCCCGACCTGTGGAGAAGGAGAAGGAAAAGGAAAAGGAGAAGGAAAAGGAGAGGGTAACCCGTGGTAGTGATCGGCCCTTACGGAGTGAACGGGCGGCCAGTGGGCGGCAGATGAGGACTGACCGGAGCCTGGCCGCAGGACAGTCTACCACCTCCCGGCTGCCCAAAACCAGGCCTACGAAGGTGAAGGCTGAGCCACCTCCGAAGAAGAGAAAGAAGTGGCTGAAAGAGGCAGTGGGTAATGCCTCAGCAAGTGGCGGGCCTGGGGGGAGCTCATCAGACTCTGAGTCCTCCCCTGGTGCTCCCAGCGAGGACGGTAAGTTCCAGCAGCTACAGGCAGAGGGGGTCACCTAGGGAGGGCACAGGGTGAGTGCCAGCCTGAGGAGGGCTGCTGATAGCCTCCACAAAATGGGGACAAAGGGAACTCCCCATTAGTGAAGCTAACAGTTAACAGTCACACTTTCCTACGTAACAGTGTCTGCTGACCTCAGTATATAATTGCTTAATGTTCAGAGCAGCCCTGAGTGATAGAGGCCAGCCATGCAGGGCTACATAAGAATACTGTATCAAGAAAAATAAAAGAGGCCGGGCGGTGGTGGCGCACGCCTTTAATCCCAGCACTCGGGAGGCAGAGGCAGGCGGATCTCTGTGAGTTCGAGACCAGCCTGGTCTACAAGAGCTAGTTCCAGGACAGGCTCCAAAACCACAGAGAAACCCTGTCTCGAAAAACCAAAAAAAAAAAAAGAAAGAAAGAAAGAAAAATAAAAGAACAGCTGGGTGGTGGAGGCCGTTAATCCCAGCATTCAGAAGCAGAGGCAGGAGGATCAGCCTGGTGGATAGAGTGAGTTCTGGGACATTGGCTACACAGAGAAACCCTGTCTCAGGGAAAACAAAACAGAAAAAAACAAGCCAACAAGACATTTCCAAAATAAAAATAAGGCTGAGATGTATCTCAGTGTTTGAATCTTGAGTATTGCAGAATAAATGAATGTACAAATGGATGTACAAATGAGGGGACAGGCTCCAAGGGCAGCACCTGTCATGGGTGGCTCACTAAGGCCAGCAGTGCCCTTTATGTTGATGGATGGGTGATTTGGGTTCAGCACGGATCAGTTCCATAGGCCTGGGACAGATGTGGGACCAGCCTCTATCCTGGGGCCAGAGATGGTGTTTTTTCTCATTACCTGGGTGACCTTGGGAAAGGCATGACCTTTTGTTTCCTTGTCTGTAGAATTGGTCTCATAATGGGTACAACCTGAGGAAGGATCTTGCCTACAATGGGCACGACAAGGGCTCTGTGTCAGCCTGATGCCCAGCGTGGTGACACCCATACGGGGCGGGAGGACTAGCCTGGCTGCCCGTGTCTTCTTACCTCCAAAGTAACAACAGCAAGGCCTTCTCTGCTAGATAGATCTTAGATGGATAAGGCGTATGCTTCCTCTTGGCCTATAGCTTAGGCTTATTTTTAACTAGCTCTTATAACTTAACTCATGGCTTTTAATCTATGGGCTGTCTACCACGTGGCTTTTACCTCTATCCCATTTGAGTGTCAGACTCGTTCCACTCTGGCTGGCTACCCTGATATCTTGCCTCAATCCTGCCATTTATCTTTTTATTAAATCCAAAGCACTGACCCATCCTCACAGTGCACACAAAGATTCCACAGTACGCACCATGCATGCGTGTGCCTGATGCCATGAAGGCAGCAGGTTTTGGGTCCCCTAGAGCTGCCATTTGGGTGCTGGGTCCTCTCAAGAACAGTTGGTGCTCTTAACTGCTGAGCTGTCTTTCCAGCCCCAGTTTTTCTTCCTCCCTCCCCCTTCATATTTCAAGACAGGGTTTCTTTGTGTAACAGCCCCTAGCTGTTCTGGAACTTGCTTTGTAGGCCAGGCTGGCCTCAAATTCACTGAAATCCACCTGCCTCTGCTTCCTGAGTGCTGGGATTAAGGGCGTGCGCCACTGCTGCCTGGCTCCAGTATAATATTTTAAACTTAAGTCTGTGTTTGACTTTGAAAGCAGTGGGCCAGTGTGGCAATGGGTCAGCGTGAGAGCAGTGTGTCTGTCAGCATTGTTCTTTCCCTCATCAGAGCAGTGGGTCAGCGTGGCAGTGGGTCAGTGTGACTCTTTTCCTCATGGCTTTTTCATCCTTCTCTTTTTTCCTCCTCCTTTTCTTTGCTCCGTCTTCTCTTTATTATTACTATTATTATTAATTATTTTGAGATGGTCTTATGTAACCCAGACTGCCTTGGAACAACTTGCTGTGTACTTGAGGGTGACCCTTGAGTTTTTGATCATCATGCCCAGTTTCTGATGGAACCCAGGGTTGTGTATCTGCTAAGCAAGCATTCTGCCTGCTCAGCCGCTTTCTGTGGAGTCACAGTGGATTAGGCCCAGTGTTCTGCCCCAAATGGTTGTTGTCATTACTCCGTGTGCTTGTGATGTCGTATATGTCATCCCATCCTTAGCAGGAGCCTCCTGCTGTGCCCTTTCACCGTGGGTCCCTGCCACTGAAGTAGTGTCTGTTGCACAGTAGCCTAGGGATAATAAGTCTTTGTCCCATCGTTCCCCAGAACGGGCAGTTCCAGGACGGTTGCTGAAGACACGGGCCATGCGAGAGATGTACCGAAGCTATGTGGAGATGCTCGTGAGCACAGCCCTGGACCCAGACATGATCCAGGCCCTGGAGGACACGCATGGTGAGCCGGACCAAGGAGGAGGGATGGAGTTTAGCACTGGGCACGTGGTTGTTGGCGAGGAAAGCTGGGGCCTGTGGAGAACACTGATTGTGACCTCAGGAGTCTCGGGGCGTAGGAGATTTGGAACTGCAGTCTTCTCACACCCCTCCTCTTACAGATGAGCTGTACCTCCCACCCATGCGGAAGATTGACGGCCTCCTCAATGAGCACAAGAAAAAGGTCCTGAAGCGGCTGTCGCTGAGCCCGGCGCTGCAGGTGCTTGGGGCTTGGGTGGGGCTTGCATGGGGCCAGATCAGGTGTGGAGATCGGAGTTTGGGGTGTGGTTCTTTGAGTACCTTCCCTGGAAGGAGGGTCATTGCAAGGGCCTGCTATCCTGGGCTTGGTTGGGAGATGAACGCTAAGCTGGTGAGGTCTCTGGCTCCCCAGCAGTCCCAGAGGATGTTCATAGAGCAGGGGATGGGCCTGACACTTCATCTGGCTGCACATCCCAGGGCCACCTTGAGAATCTTGAGGCACAGCGCTGAGGATCTAGTTCTGGTATCAGCTGGCAGTGTGCTTCAGGCCCTCTGTTCTATCCCCAGAACTGTCCTACCCGGACCTGGTGGTGCATGCCCGACACTGTTGAGGCTGTAACATGGGAGGCTAGTAGGGGTTCTGGAAGAGGGTAGTCCTGTTTGGATTATTTGGGGTGACTTTTAGATTGTCACTGAGAATTCAAGGGTAGAATATCAGGTTGTTTTTAGATAGATGCCCGGCATCTTGTTAGTCTGACTTGGAAAAGGTAGGGTAAAAATTTTAGTCTGATTCTCAGGATTCTGGTTAATACATTCTTTTGTTTTGGGGTTTTTTGGTTTGGTTTGGTTTATTTGAGACAGGGTCTTACTAGGTAACCTTGACTAGGCTGGCCTTGAATTCAGGACCTATCTGCTCACATCTGTCATCCCAGCTACCTGGTAGGCTGAGACAGGACAAAAACTCAAAGCCATCTTGGGCGACTTAATGAGGCCATGTTTCAAGGCGATGCCACATTCCCGCAGTTCCACCTGGAAGGGAGAGGCAGGTGAAGCTGGTGGGTTCAAGGACAACCAGAGCTACACAGTGAGATCCCATCTTTAAAAGCAATAGCCACAAAAAAGGAGAGCGAGAACTCCGGGATTTGGTGGTAGTCAGATGTTCTGGTTTGCACAGTTCTGGAATAGGCTGGGCTGGCCCTGTGAATTTGAGTGCACAGTTTTAGATAGCTTTATTTTCTGTGTATGAGTGGAGACCAGAAGCTGGCTTCAGAGCCTCCGTATTTGCAGTTGTGAGCCATCCCATGTGGGTGCTAGGAACCGAGCCAGGGCTGTCTGCAGGAACAGGGCTGTCTCCCCATGCCATAGAACACAGCTTGGGTGTTACAGGTGGAGGATAGAAATGTGTTCCTTGTGAGATTTGAGGCCGTGCTAGAGTCATAGGGGCAGGGCAGCCAGGCTCAGGAGACAGGTATGCCTCCGGGTCTCCTAAAACTGTGTTGTTGGGGGCTGGAGAGATGGCTCAGAGGTTAAGAGCATTGCCTGCTCTTCCAAAGTTCAATTCCCAGCAACCACATGGTGGCTTACAACCATCTGTAATGGGGTCTGGTGCCCTCTTCTGGCCTGCAGGCATACACACAGACAGAATATTGTATACATAATAAATAAATATTTTTTAGAAAGAAAACTGTGTTGGGGTACAGCGAGGCCCCTCAAGATTCAGAATGTGAGCACTGGAGTTGGGTGGTGGTGGTCCAGGAGGTAGTCACTGACCCTCCGGCTTTCCCACAGGATGCTCTGCACACGTTCCCGCATTTGCAGGTGGAGCAGACTGGAGAAGGCTCCCCCGAGGAGGGGGCTGTGCGGCTGCGGCCTGCCGGGGAGCCCTATAACCGCAAGACGCTCAGCAAGCTCAAGAGAAATGTCGTGCGGGCCCAGGTAGGAGCTGACCCAGGAAGGGTAGCCCTGGGTGGAGTGGCGCTGGGCTGAGGATCTGAGCGTCTGTCTGTCTGCAGGAGTTTAAGGTGGAGTTGGAGAAGTCAGGGTACTACACCCTCTATCACTCCCTGCACCACTACAAGTACCACACCTTCCTGCGCTGCCGAGACCAGGTGAGCCCCCAGACCAACCCCAGCCCTCCTCCCTCGGTGGGTCCAGGGCCCACTCACTGGCATCCTGCCCCACCCTTCCCTAGCCGTTACGTCCCGCGTAGCTTCAACCTCCGTCTCCCACAGACCCTGGCCATTGAGGGTGGCGCGGAGGACCTGGGCCAAGAGGAGGTAGTCCAGCAGTGTATGCGGAACCAGCCATGGCTAGAGCAGCTCTTCGACTCCTTCAGTGACCTGCTGGCCCAAGCACAGGCCCACAGCCGCTGCGGGTGACTGCACCCTGCCTGGCGAGGAGGGTTCCTCCTCCATGACTGAGAACTGGACAGAACTGTCCTCCAGAGCTGCCTGCCAGGAGGGAAGGGGTCGTCCTCAGCCGGGCTGTATCCACACAGCCCTCCCCTCTATCCCTCTTACACCCTCCCCCATTCGTGTACAGAGAAATTATTTATATATATGTATAAATGTCTATTTAGTAACACTTGCCCTGGCCCAGCCCTCCCAACACAGCCATCGCTCCTGCCCCTCCACTGTGTACATAATGTATAGGAAAATTCTATGTATGGTTGAGGGAGGTGGGGCAACTTGAGAGAACTGGGGGCCCCTCTCCCCTCTCAAGCTTCCCCCTCCAAGCCAACATCTTGGCTAAAGGCTGCTCCCCAGGGGTGTGTGGTGTTGGGTGGGAGGGGCCGAACATCTTGTTAATTATTTTTAATCTTATTTATTGTACATACCTAGGGTGGGGGAGGGGTGGAGAGGGAGGGTGAGAAGGCTCCCCTCGCCCTGCCCCTCCTGTTACTTTTCTACAGCATCTGTCTCTCTGCCCCAGCCCTGCTCCTCTCTGCCCTGTCCCCTCCTCTCCCGGACCTCTTGCTCTTGGGCGCTGTACAGCTCCTCTTGTATACACTGTGTGCACAGAACCAGCCAAACGAGACCCAACAGCAACACTTTACCAGCTGGCTGGAGTGCTCTGTCTGCGGCGGTGCGGCGGGCCTGGGCAGTGCAAGCAAGGGTTGCCAGACAGCCTAGGGTTAGTGTGTGCGTGGCCCTGAAATGTGATGATCTCATACAAGCATGAATTTTGTTACAGTTTGTCAAAAATCAAGGATGTGGGGTTCCTAGGGGGTTGTGGCTGCAGGATCCCCCATGTAAGGCTGTGGGCTGGAGGCCTCAGTTCTTACTGTGTGTATCTCCATGGACCTTCGTGGCTACGCAAGTCATCTGCCCTTGCCATGGTGCCACAAACGCCCTGGAGAGCCTTGGGGCTGCAGAGGCAGCTCAGGAGTTAAGAACGTAGCCGCTCTTGCAGAGCCCATACTGGGTAATGCCTATAGAAGACAGTTGAGCTGCACTCTGCTGGTCTCCGGTAGCCCGAGCTCACCAAGTAACTGTGACTGACATTGAATTTCTAATCCTCCTGCTTCCACTCGACATGTGCCGCTCCACCTGGTCAAGTTCCACTTTTTAAATGCATCAGGATTTTTTTTTTTTTTTTTTTGGTTTTTCGAGACAGGGTTTCTCGGCGGCTTTGGAGCCTGTCCTGGAACTAGCTCTGTAGACCAGGCTGGTCTTGAACTCACAGAGATCCGCTTGCCTCTGCCTCCCGAGTGCTGGGATTAAAGGCGTGTGCCACCATCTCCCGGCTGCATCAGGATTTAAATGAACTATGCAGGCTGATCCAGGGAGAGCAGGTGTCAGGAGCTGGGTAGCAATTTTTTATTACAGAATTGAGGGCCCCCTCCACAACCATCAGTTTCTGGGGATAAGTGACCTAGTAGAAGCACTTGGGACAGCCTAGGCTGGTGTGGAGCGTTGACTGGGAGAACAGGTGAATGTCAGGGTCCATGCTGTGGACACATTTGCTGTTAAAGTGTCCCCGCAGCCCTCTAAGAGCTTGCAGGGGTCAAGTTAAATCGACGCTGGGCATGCTGGCCCTCACATGTGGCCTCAGGAGGCAACTCAAGACCTGCCTGAAAAGGCAGGTATAGCAGCTGCCTGAAATGTAGTGAGGGGCTGGGCTTGGTTCAGTGGTAGAGTACTAACCTAGTGTGGAGAAGGGACTGAGTTCCCCCGGCTCTGTACTGGGGTGTAGGGGCGCACTAGAATGAGAATGTTAGCCCTAGAGATGGCTTTCTAGCAAGGGCTGGGAGTAGACCTTGAGTGCCCATGGGCTGTGGCTTGCAGGCCAATAGGCAATGGTTGCTCTAGGTTATGAATTGGCCCTGCAAACGGAAGCTGGAGATTCCCCAGGGTCAGAACAATGATCCCAGCTCTGAGTTCTAGAACAAAAGTTTGACCTGAAGAGACTGCCCCACCAAAGTAGGAGGACTGTTGCCTTTTGGTTAAAACCCAGCTAAGTTTGAGCCTCAGCTGTTTCTAGTTGAAGCAGGCTGATCGATATATGCACGTACATTCAAAAATAGGAGACAAGCCTGGTGTGTGGGGATCCTGAGGTAGGAAGGTAGAGTGACGGCAACCCTAGCTTCAGTGGGGCCTTTTCTCAATAACACAAAACAAGATACTGCCAGAGCCTGGAAGGGGGCAGAAACCCCGCCACAGGCACAGACCCGTGCCTAGAGGTGCCAGCAAGGCTGTGACAGCCTTTGACTCCTAGAAACTTCAAAAAGCAGTGACCTGGAGCCTTCCAAAAATGGCCTGACAGTTGTCATGCACATTCTTGTGCTGCTTCTGGGGGCAAGCAGTAACCTGTCACCCTGGCATCGTCCCGGTGTGCATCCTGGCCTTCCAAGAACCATGGTGTCCAGGCCAAGAGCTCCACCCTGATGCATGGTGGGAAAGAATTTTGAGGAATGTTTGCTGGGACTTGGGAACCTTGACCAAGAGGATGAGGAGGCTGCAGCCAGCTACAGGTTCTCAAAAGGCTTCCCTCCTTGGGCTGGGAGCGAACATGCTAAGGTGTCTTATCCTTGCTCAGTCCGGGGGGGGGGGGGGGGGGGGGGGCAGGAAGTTGAACACAGGCCAAGGCTCTGTGTAAGGGAAGGCCGGAAAGGGACACTGAGTCGGGACAGGACAGAAAAGCGGTGGGTCATGGATGTTCATACAGAACAGCCAGTAGGGACTGGACTGCTCTGGAAGGGCCAACTGTAGCCTGCATCTTCTCAGAGAAGAAGCATTAAGACAGGCAACTTGCACAGATTGCTGCTCTAGATTTGATTTGCCAGGGGGCAAGGCAAGGGCACAGTGTACCTGGGATCAGAAGGCAGAACTGGCATGAGGTATGAGGGGTTCTAGAATTAGGCCCAGAAGTGTTTAGAGCCAACGTGTTTGATGATAGGTCTTCAGCACAGGAGACACACTGCTAGGATGGAGTGTCAGACTGTTTTACTGGGTAAGTGTTGGTATCAAAGGTACGGAGACAGACATGCTGGCTCACACCTGTAACCCCAGCAGTTGGGGAGCGGGGATAGGAGGTTCAAGAGTTCAAGGCCAGCCCAGGTTACTTGAGACCTTCTCTCAGTAAAGCTAAATAAATAAATGTAAAACAAAAAAAAAAGCAGGGTGGTGGTGGCATATGCTTTTAATCCCAGTTCTTGGGAGGTAGAGGCAGGCGGATCTCTGGGAGTTCGAGGCCAGCCTGGTCTACAAGAGTTCCAGGATAGGCTCCGAAGTGACAGAGAAACCCTGTCTCGGGGGTAAAAATAAGTGGGATCAGATTGGGTTGGAGGTTTCTCTCTGGCACCTTCCAGGATGTCTCACTGTATGGCAGAATTGGCAGGTCCCGACTTGGATCTAAATATATAAAGGTGGTATTTCTTAGACCTGTGCCGGAAGGGAACCCAGCTAAAAGAACTTTCTTAGCATGGAGAGTGGAGGTGGGAGCCTGATAGCAGGGTTACCTGTCTAGAACTTTCTAGACTAGCATTTCCAGGAGGACCTTCTGCAGCCACAGAGATCTTGTATATTTGCTTTGCTGGTTATGTTTCACTACTAGTCACGAGTGAGTATTGAGCTCCTGAACTTGAGGAAATTAATTTTATCTATTTAATTTTTACCAAGACAGGGTTTCTCTGTGTAGCCTTGGCCGTCCTGGAACTTGCTCCGTTGAATAGGCTGGCCTAGAACTCAGAGTCTCACTTGCCTCTCAAGTGCTGGGATCAAAGGCGTGCACTACCACTGCCCAGCTGAGAAAATTAATTTTAATTTCAACAGCCATATGTAGGTTCTGGCTACCATATTGAGCAGATAATACTTTTTTCTCCTGAGACACGGTCTTGTCATAGAGTTTAAACTGGGCTTGAATTTGTGGTCTAATTCTCCTGCCCCAGCCTTTGAAGTGTTGGAGGGAGTTACAGGCATGCACCACCCACACCAGTTTAAATTTTTAAGAGATGTTATTACATTTATTTAGTGTGTGTGTATGTTAGGGCTACTATTGCTGCAATAAACATCACGCCCAAAAGCAAATTTATGAGGAAACAGTTTTGCACAAAAAAAAAAAAAAACCCACTTCCACATCTTTGAAGGAAGTCAGGACAGGATCCTGGAGGCAGGAGCGGATGCAGAGGCCATGGAGGAGTGCTGCTTACTGGCTTGTTCGTCATCGCTTCCTCAGCCTGTTGTCTCATAAAACTGTGGACCAACATCCTAGGGTGGGCTTTCTTTCATAGGTCATTAAGAAATGCGCCACAAGCCGGGCATGGTAGCGCACACCTTTAGTCCCAGCACTCGGGAGGCAGAGGCAGGCGGATCTCTGTGAGTTGAGACTAGCCTGGTCTACCGAGCTAGTTCCAGGACAGGCTCCAAAGCCACAGAGAAACCCTGTCTCGAAAAATCAAAAACAAAACAAAAAAAAAAAAAATGCGCCACAGCTGGGAGGTGGTGGCGTAATCCTTTAATCCTGGCACTCTGGAGGCAAACACAGGCAGAACTCTATGAGTTCGAGGCCAGCCTTATCTACAGCATGAGTTCCAGGACAGCTAGAGCTGTTACATAGAGAAAACCTGTCTCAAAAAAAAAAAAAAAAAAAAAAGATGGGCAACCGGCTTTCCTGCAGCTGGACCTCTTGGAGGCATTTTCTCAGTTGGGATTCCCTCTTCTGACTTAGGCTTGTATCGAGTCGACAGGAAACTACCCAGCACTTGCTCGAGTGCCACCGCATTCTTATAAAGATAGGTGGACAATTGCAGGAGTTGGTTTTTCTTTTCCTGTTCCTCCCCTGCCCCCCCCCCCCACCTTATGGGTTCTGGGTTTTGAACGCAGGAAGTCATGTTTGGTAGCAAGCACCTTTACCTGCTCGGTCATACAGCCAAATGGCCACTCCCACTTAGGAAAATGGAAAGAGCAGAGCATGGAGGTGTGAGCCTTTAATCCCTGCACTTGAGGGGTAAAAGCAGGCAGATCTCTGAGTCTGAGCCTGATCTACAGACTGAGTTTCAGGACAGCCAGGGCTACACAGAGAAACCCTATCTTGGGGGAAGAAGTCTGGGCTGTGGATGCAGCTCAGGTTGAGAAGGAATGAGACTGGGTCCACCGCCAGCAACTCTGCATCCACTCAGTAAAAGGCATCACCAGTTTAGGCAGTGATGTTTATTTCTCTGAAAGATGGGACTTATATACAGCAGTGACAAGGAGCTCCTATCCCACCAGGGGCTTGGGTGGGGAAAGGAGGTTTTGACAGAAGGCACTCAGTGGCCCTGGGAGGCCAGGAAGTGAAGGTCGAGGGTGTAGTGTGTCCTGGGAAACCCAGAGGAGACTGGGGCTCAGCTAGAGCCTCAGGCCACACGAGTGTGAGGCAGCTGGTCCCGGGAGAGCTTGTGCTGGTGGCTGGGGGCTATCTGGCTACAGCAGGACGCAAGGGCAGCCCCCACCCTTCTTCCTGGGAGCAGTGGGTGGGCTAGGAGGGAGTTCTTGCTCCTGGTATTTCCTGTGGGAAGCAGTGTGTAAGTATGGGCTGGAGGGTTGAGGACCAGGAAGGCAGGAGAGGGACACTCACCGGACACTCCGGACCAGCTGCTCAAATGCCTCGTCGACATTCAGACGCAGTTTGGCTGAGGCCTCAAAGTAAGCCATGTGGCGGGCAGCGCTGAAAGTGGACGCTTCAGATCGGAGGACCTGGGAGGAGACAGCACGGGACAAAGCAAGGAGTTGGGGTGGGAGGCTGACAGAAGCAAGGGGTGCTGGTTTTATTACCTGAGCAGGCTCAAGAAAGAAAGACCCAACAGGGAGGATACTGGAGAGTTGAAGCTATATCTAAGTGAGACTTCAGGAAGGCAGGGAAGAAGTTAAGGGTGCTCTTAGCTAGGAGAAGGGAACACACTGCAGCTAGGGTGCAGGAGGAAAGGATTATGTGATGGTCAGGACCGGCCAGTGATGGAACTCCTGCCTAGAATCCCCCAGTGAGGTTAAGGGAGTAGCTAAATAACTATGGCAGAGCACTTTCCAGAATCTCCCAATGAGTCCCTGGGGGTGTGGCTCAGTGATAGATGGTTCCATTTGTGGGTCCGTCGAAGTGACAGTTCTGACAGTGAAGGGACCAGGGACCAGAGAAGGAGAGGTTTCCCCGAGAGCCTCCTAGGTCCAAATGGGGCCATCAAGGAAGGGGGCATCCCAAACCTGGCGCTGTGCCTCCAAATCTGCTTTGTTCCCAACCAGCACGATGGGGAAATCGTCGCGGTCCTTGACTCTGAGGATCTGAGTGAAGAGCTTGCCTACCTCATTGAAACTGCAAGAGAAGCCGGTAGTGTGAGGCCGCCTCAGGGAGGAACCTGCCCCGTGCTCAGCCAGGTCTCCCAGCACCTGCCCTCACCTCTGCCGGTCATTGATGGCAAACACCAGCAGGAAGCCGTTGCCAGCACGCATGTACTGCTCCCGCATGGCACCAAATTCCTCTTGACCTGCAGTGTCCAGGACTGCGGAGACAGGGAGAGGAATATGTGGGTCCCAGGCTGCCCAGTTACCTGCCTCCCATCCGAGCCCAGCCGTCCTTACTGTCCAGCCTTGCGGGGATGCCATCCACAGAGCAGATCTTTGTGTAGGAATCCTCAATGGTGGGGTCATAGTCAGACACGAAGTAGGACTGCGGGACAGAGAGGTCACTGTCACCAAAGCACTCTGTGACTCTGTGTGTGTGAATGCACGCGTGAGCCCTGTCCCTAGATCTTCCCTTCTGTCCCTCTCTGGGTCTCTGTCCTGCCTCTCTAGCGTTCCGATTCCATCTTTCTGACTGACTGTCCCCAGTCACCAATGCCCGCCCGCATGACCTCTCAGCCCGTTTTCTTCTGTATAAAGTGTCCTCTTTGCCATAACCCCCCTCGGCTGCGTCACTCTCCCTCCGAGAGTCTCAGTTTCCTCTTTTGGAGAAGGAGGATGAAAGCACTGAACCATCTCAGCGTTTGATTTGCAGGAATTCTCTGCTCAACATTTCACACTTGCCTGGTGATAGTTAGCCATCAGCTTCTGAGAGCTCTTGTTGACCAAAGTAACTGCCTATCCTGCCCATCTCTCTTCCCTTCCTCCCCCATCTTTCTTCCCTCCTCCATAAGCAGACTCCAGCGTCTCCTCCCTGGGGAAAGTCTAGGTTCCAATCCTGCTTCGGAGAGGCGCCCCACCCTCAACCCGCCCCTCCCTTCCTGCCTGGGTCCTGCGACTCTGGCCAACTCTGGGTTTGGCCCTGGGTGCCAAGTGCTCAAATTTGGGCTCTTCCTTCCCTTGTAGGCTTCTCAAAGGCACAGCTGGAGGCGCCTTGCATGTGTGTCTACTACCCAGGAACCTCTAGTGCAGCAGTAAATGGACTCTCACTTTCCTAGTGTTGCCTTGGGAGGGGGAAGGGGGGGCCACCCGTGGGAACTGGGTGGAGGTTTCCGGGGCTGGGCTGGATTTTCAGAACTTGGCTGCTGGGGCTGAAGGTGGCTTCCTCTCTGGAGACTGTTTGCTGAGGGCTGGGGCTGGAGGGGTGTAGGCGCAGAGCCTAGGAAGGATGCGGCTTGGTTTGTGTGGGGAGCCGCTCAAGGATGGGCACAGCCTGGGGCATTCACAGCCTGGGGCATTCTTGGAGGGTAGGCTTACGATGTTGAGGAGACCTAGAGGTGCATTCAAGGGTCCTAAACCTTCCAAGTATTAGGTCTTTGGAAGTTGTGAAAAACCTGAGGGTTTTGTTTGTTTTTGTTTTTGTTTTGACGTGGAGATGACTTGGGAGCTATCCAGAGTTACCGGAGGTGAGGGTGAGGGCAGGGCATTGAAATAGAGTGGAGAATTTAGGGTGGAGAAATGGTTGGTTTTCCTTGGGGGTGGGGAGGAGGATGAGGGTCTGCATTTAGCAGAATATGGTACTGCCAGATATTGGCGTTTTCCAAGGCTAGTCATGTGGCAGAATCTTCCTAAGCTCGGAGGGGAAATCCTCTTCAAGCAGGGGTTACAGGGTGCTTCTTAGGACTGCGCAGACCCAGTAGAGTCCTAGAATCACGATCTTGGCAAAGATTTCCAAAGTCTGGGGGAGGTCCCTGAACAGAAGGACCAGGGTTCCAGTTGTGGAAAGTCAAAAGTCCTGAGCGCAGCTGCTGGGCCAGTGGGGCTCTTGAGTGGCTAAGGGGTGAAGAAGCTGGGACTTCAGACAGACAGGGTTCTGGGATCGGGGACTCAGGGAGTGCTTAGGATCTGAATGGAGCAATTGTTAGAGATCTAGGTACTCCCTCCCAGGAGATGAGCAGGGCCAGGTCCCCTGGAACAAGGGCTCTCAGGTACCGAGCTCTGGGAGGGTGATATGCCTCAGGACGTATGAGGAGAAGGCTCCCCCGCAGGAAGTGGGTGGAGGTCCTGGCACTTTGAGTAGCAACCTGCAGGGATCTTTTAGGATTAGAGACCCGTTTAGAAGAGTTTCAGTGATGGTTCTGAGAAAAGTAAAAGTTTCAGGGAACCCCCAACGGACTCCTCGGGGACACCCTCCCCGGAGAGGGCCCACTACCTGGATGAACTGGATGGTCAGCGCGCTCTTGCCCACGCCGCCGCCGCCCACGACCACCAGCTTGTGAGTCTCGCCGGGCGGGGGGTCCCTGGGTCCCGGCCCCCCGCCCCGGGGCCGCCCCCGCCCAGTCCCGGACGCCGCCCCGCTGCTCATGTCGCCACCGCTGCTGCCGCTGCCGCTACCGCCTGGGGGAGTCAGGAGAGACTAAGGGGTGGGTTATGCTAATGATACTGCATAAACATGAGCTCCCGTCTGTCGGACGCGCGTGTCCGGATGCTTCAGGAGGAGGCGAGGTCAGGGGAAGGGAGGAGCTATACTAATAAGGGTTGGGAAAACAAGTTTGCAAATAAGGGGAATTCCAAGAGGGGCGGGGATATGCTAATATAGATCAGTGCCCGCCCGTAGCCCAGCCACGCGCTCCCTCCAGGCATTCCGCCTTTGGGAGGAGCTATGCTAATAAAGCCCCATTTTAGGGCGAAAAGTTCTTTCGGGGCGGGGATATGCAAATAATATACTCTTTTTTTTTTTTTATCTAAGGACCACCCCTGAGCGTATTTCTGATAGGTGGGGCTCGTGGACTCCAGCTCAGGGCCGTATATAGGGTGCTCTTAGGAAGCACAGGTCTCGAAAAAGAAGCTCCGCCTCTTTTCTGAGATCGTCGCCAATCTCTGTGCCCCGTCGTAGGTCTAGACGCTGGAGTCTTCGTCCGCCAAGGGACTCAGGCTTCCGGTTCCCCATGTCCCAGCCAAACGGAAGATAGTCTGGGAGAGGAGCTGGGGCCCTGGAGGGGGACAGCAGGGTAACGGGGCAGGACGGGCTGTGAGATCACCACATTCCTAATTCATGAGCCAGCTCATCCTAGTCGGGAAGTCCGAGGCCAGAAGGGCCTACAGCCAGGATTTCTGGGGTTTGGAGGTGGTGACTCAGACACCTGGTTCCTACTAGTGCATCGAGTTGGAGACGTGCATTCCCGGGTCCTGGGGAGAACAGGCGTTCAGGAGGGGCTCTTTACTACCAGATTAGGTACTGGGGAAGCTGAGAGCCTGAACTCTTGGGGCTCGAGGATGGAGAGTCTGGGGGACTCAGAATTCTGGGTTCGAGGACGTGAGTGCGCGCGGGGAGGGTTGCGGAGGAGTTTATCACTTACGTTTGTGTAAGGTATAATATTGATGCCCTGAAAGGCCTAGGGAAGAGGATTGAGATTTCCGAGTCCCGGAGAGGAGGGAAATGAGTTTTCCCTCTTCGGTTCTAAGTCAGAGGACTCAGATTTCGGACCTAACTGTCCTGGTCTGACGCCTTGTTTCTAAATTTAGTGGAGGTTATTGTAAAGTCAAGGCTATCCTTGACATTCTAGAATGAACCTGTCTCAAAATAAAAAACAAAAAGAGGGCTATAGGTAATGCTCAATAATAGAGTGCTTGCCTAGCATGTAAGAGGGTCTAAATTTAACCTCCAGTACCCCCAAAATGAATCGTTTAAGCGGGGCATGGTGACGGATCACAGTCTGCAGCAAGTTCCAGGTCAGTCTGAGCTACATAGATACCTTCTCAAAAAACCTTAGGACTTCGAGGGGTAAAAAGTTAGAAGGGTCTCATATTCGGAAAGGCAGAATATGGGCGGGGTAGTGTCCAGTTCACTTCAATTCCCAAGGATCTCAACATCGGAGCGCCTTTTGTACGTCACTTCCTGATCCGCCGCCCTTTTCCCCGCGCACGCAGGGCACTGTGGGGGGCCTCACCGCGCGCTCCTACAACCCCGCCCACTTCACCTTTCACCTCTACACTGTCTCCGCGTGACGGAGTTGACTCGCGGACTACGTCTCCCGGCGTACAGCGCGCGCACCCCGCCTCCACGCGTCGCTTTGATTTCTGGGAAACCGAGTCCGCCCTCCATTCGGCCGGCTTTCAGGAAATTATTTGAGTACTTGAAATCCCAGGAACCTCCGCGGCAATTTGGCCCCGCCCCTCCTCAGTTCGCGAGCCCCGCCCCAGTTCGCCCCGCCCCGCGCCTGGGCCGGAGCCGCAGCCCGAGCGGCGGGGTAAGATGGCGGCGGCGGTCCGGGCCGCGGGGCTCGGGCCTAGCGGGGTGGGCGGGGCGGAGTCGGGTCGCTAGTCGTCTCCGAGTGTCGCCAGTCCGCCACCGGGCCTGGAGAGCAAAACGTGGCAGCCTCGGATCCGGCAGCGGCGGCCAGAGCAGTCGCTGAGTGTGGGGGCCTTCTTTGGGCCCGGGACGCGCCCGTGGGTACCAGGGGGCGTCCGTAGGGCCTGGGCCGCGCCTAGGTCAGCCCTCCAACACATTGCTGAACACGGACGTGTCTGCAGGCGCTGTAGATGGTTTTTATTTGCGACCGTAGGCTAGGGTCTGTTGAGAGGCTTTTGGGGCCATCTTGAGATCTTGGTGTGTGTCCCAGGAGTGAAGTGGTCTGCAGAACCACCTAGATCGCCGGGGTATGTCTGTTAGGGCTGGGAGTGTCTACCCGTGCCGGCCTCTGCATTCTGCTTATCTACATGGATCTGAGACCATTTATGCGACGTGGGAACTCTCTTCAAGGACTAGGAAGTGTTAAGGGCCACCTGGAAGAAAGAGACGTGTTCCCACTCAGGGAAAGGGAGGCAAGCATTGTGATGTGCCCAGTGGCATAAATGGGTCTCCAAGGTCTGGGAAGTGTTTGATGTAGGGTGACTCGGAGATGGGGGAAGGGGGGAAGGGGTGGGGCAGTTAAAAGGAACTGGAATCATCCAGGTGATTTTGATGTGATTGCAAGAATCCAGACTGTGTCTTGGAGCAAGTTCAAGTGCTTTGGGGGACTAGATAAGCGTGTACAACAGAAAGTGCTGGGCATTTTACCCAGCTCAAATATACTTGCCCTTCAGAAAGTAATTAAAATGAAAATGGCTTTAACCAAAAAAAAAAAAGGAAGAAGAAGAAGAAGAAAATAAAAAGAAAGAGAACCCGTGTTGTCCTCGGGCTGAGGAGTACCTGGAGAGCTGAGGGTCTGGAGAGCTGTCTGGACTCATCTAGTGCAGTACTCTGCAACATGACCTTGGTAGGCAGGAGGAAATACACTGCTGGCTGAGACTCAGTGTGTGCCAGCATGTGCATTTCACTAGTATTACCCCAGTCCCGCAAACTCATGCTTCCATTTAAAACCTGGTCTTAAATGAGCTATCTGTTAATCACTAAATTGCTCCCAGAACCTTATAATTGAGGGACCACTGATCTCCCGTGGTCTGTGGCCAGGTGCTTTTGATAGAGTTTCTTGTATGTGACAGTCACTGCTCTGGACAGCATCTGTGTCTCAGACACTGCTGGGGAGCAACCTTAGAGCTCGGCGCTGGTACACTGTGTAGGAAGGCCTGAGTATTAGCTTGGATGTGGGATTTAGGGAAGAAGCTGGAACTGAGAGGCTGACTGTGGAGGCCTGGGCATAGTTTCATAGTAGAACTGGGTCCAGGGCGTAGGTCTTTTCTTTGCAGGTGCACAGCCAGGGAAGCCGGCTGAGACAAAAAGGGGGAACCTGGTCTAAGGGCTAATGATACAATTATTGCTAATTTGTATCCAGCCGTTGTATGTGCAAATGAGTGTAATAGGTGCTACTATTTTGGCATTTTCAGATAAGCACACAGTTTGATTAGAGAGCCCAGAGCTTCTAGGAATTCCAAGATTAGGTGTGTTCAGAATCACAGGTTTGACAGCTGTGGGGAGGCTTACAGCTGTGATGTCCATATTTTCTGAAGCCTCAATCAAGACATCCACCAGTCTGAAGGATGCTCTTTCAACCACCTGACTGGGCTCTCAAAGCTCAGAATTCCAGTGACATCACCAAGGCTTTGGCCATGCTTCCACAGGACAGGCAGCTGGGTGATAGGCAAGTGTCCCGATGGGGCTGGGAGGACAGCATGCCTTTCCGAAACTTGGCGTTTTTGTTTTAAAAGCAATGTGGCGGTTGTGTAGGCCATACTATCATAGTTGTATTTCATGCCTATAAATGAGACCCTGGTTCCTCACCATGGAGGACGATGGGTGCTGTGTGAAGCTGTGCTACTACTGATCCATGTCAGCGCGGTCCTCATGGTGGGGAAGGTGGGTCTCTGAGACCTAAAGTCAGGAGCCTTTGTGGGCAGTGGAGGGCTAGATGTTAGAGCTTGTGGCAGAGGATCCTGCCATTGACAGGGAAGGCAGCTGAAGTCCAGAAGGGTGAGAATGGCTCTAGTCCCTGCAGGTCAGCGTGGGACCAAGTCCGAGGTCGTCAGGAGTTGGTAGAAGTGAGGGGCACTAAAGGAGGTGCACAGAAGCCCCAGAGGGCTTGCTTTACTTCTGCTCCTCCCTCAACCCCAGGTGACCATGGAGGAGGAAGATGAGTCTCGAGGTAAAACAGAGGAGTCGGGAGAGGATCGAGGAGATGGTCCACCTGACAGAGATTCTGCCCTTTTTCCTTCTGCCTTTATCCTGGTAAGACAGCTGGGGGCAGTGGGGCATGGGGGCCTATGTTCCCATTTCTTGGCATAGGGGCTGAGGGTTTGGGACCTGGAAGAAGTGGAACCCTAAGTGGCCTTAGCCTGTGGCCTGGCTGTGGGGTTTCTTGAACATTCTTCCAATTAGCAGAGGTTCCAGTCTCTTACCTGATATCCCTGATTTTTAACTCCCCCCCCCCCCCTTTGCAGCGGGCCATTCAGCAGGCTGTGGGGAGCGCCCTGCAGGGGGACCTGCCTAATGAGAAAGGTAGGCACTCTAGTCCTTTCCAGCTTGGCCTCCTTCTTCCTGAGGCTTCATGAGGGCTACACTTGTGCTAGGGTCGGGGGTGTCCGGAGGACTGCGTGCGGCTGGAGGGAAGCCTAACTGGCAGGGGCCAGCAGACCTGCCGCACAGGGGATGGCTGCGAGGCTGGTGAGAGGCTGTGAGCAGGGCAATAGGGCACTTTTGGGAGGCAGGAGACGTCTAGACCCAGGGCTGGGCAGGGCTCAGAGGCCAAGCTGAGACATCTCTTTCAGTAACCCGGTGGATGTGAACTCAACCCAGATTGAGTTGGGGGAGCTTAGGGTCCTTCTCTAACTGGGAGGGGTAGGTACTTGTGCAGCCAACATGGTCTGGTCCCGCTCACCCGGCTGCTGTGCTCTGCAAAGCCTCATGTTAAGTCCCACGTTACTGCAATATTTATCCAGATGGCTCTCGGTGTCATGGCCTTCGATGGAGGCGCTGCTGCCGCAGTCCACGATCAGAGCCTCGTTTACAGGAGTCAGGGGGTGCTGACACAGCCACTGTGAGTAAGGGTGTCCATGACCCCTCATCCTGGGGCCTGCAAGACAAAGGAACTGGGCATCTATACCCTTGGGTCTGGAGTAACTCTAATGGGTAGTCATCAGAGTCTGGGGACCAGATCCCTGACTGAGCTGCTTCCAGAGACCATCAAGGGTGGCCGTTGGTGGGTTCCTGCGAGGCTAGAACTAGAAAGGTTCTCCATGTGAACGCTAACAGAACAGAGCCCAACTTGGTCCCTTCTAGGTACTGGACACAGCTGCAGACAGCTTTCTTGTTGGGCTGGTGAACATCCTGGATCCCCCCGATACCTGGGTCCCCAGCCGCCTGGACCTGCGACCTGGCGAGTAAGAACCTGGGCAGCTAGCAGGGCGGTGGTGGCGCACGCCTTTAATCCCAGCACTCGGGGAGGCAGAGGCAGGCGGATCTCTGTGAGTTCCAGGCCAGCCTGGTCTACAGAGCGAGTTCTAGGACAGGAACCAAAGCTACAGAGAAACCCTGTAAAGCGCCTGGGCAGCTAAAGGTGGGGGTGGCTCTAACCTGAGAGCTGTGGCACTGCGGGGGTCACCATTTCTTCTGCTTTGCAGGAGTGAAGACGTGCTTGAGCTGGTGGCCGAGGTCCGCATCGGTAACATGGACCCCATGCCTCTGCCTGTGCCCAGCCTTCTGCCCCGCCTCAGGGCCTGGAGGACAGGGAAAACAGGTACATGGGCTGCACTCTGCTGGGTGGGTGGTCTTGTAGTAGCCGTGTGGAAATGAACATGTGCTCTGTCCTGTGGGGTTCTCGCACATGTTCAGCAGCATTCTCCCACAAAGCTGAGCCTAGCCTCAGTTAAGCTATTTGTAGTGAAGGCAGCAGGGATGGTTATGACGTCAGGTACAAGTTAATGCATATACTTGTAGAAAGAATGCACGGGGGGGGGGGGGGGGGGGGGGGGGGGGGGGGGGGGGGGCTGGTCATGTAGGAACATTGAGCATACTGGATACCAGATGTCAGAGCTGACTGATAGTGTCTTTGAGTTGGGGACTCATCTTCTAGGAAGGGGATCCTCACCAGCTTGCGTCTGAGGGGAAAGCTCTGGCTTTGACATTGTGATTCTGTGCTGTGGTTGTGTAGGGTAGTGTCTGCTTCCCATTGTGCTCCTGGTCGGTGCCCAGCTACCTCAGCACCCATCAGCTCCAGGGGCACTGTCACAGTCACTCTGTCACTTTTCTTCTTCCCATGAGGCACAGGGGACATGTGTCTCCCTGACTCCAGAGGCTGCAGAGGATGACACAGACGAGTGTCTGGATTTGACCCTGACTGCGGTATATATGGAACTCTAAATTAGGTTGTGATTTTGTCGTTTGTTGGTTTGTTTTTCTGAGGTGGGGTCTTGCACTGTGACCCAGGCTGGCGTGGACTTGTAGCAGTCCTGCCTTACCCTCCTATGTGCTGGGATTAGTCTTGGAACACCGCCATTTGTGGTTATGGTTTTTAAAAACTCTTGGAATTGGGGTCTTTTATGTTGCTAAGGCTGTTCACAGGCTCTGGGCTCAGACACTCCTGCTTCAGCCTCTGGAATTTAGCACTGTGGTTTTGCACCATTCAGAGTTCTTTTTAGGTTAGTTTTGGTTTGGTTTTGGGTTTTTCTAGATAGGGTTTCTCTGTGTCACAGCCCTGGCTGTCTTGGAACTCAGGCCATAGTCTAGGCTGACCTTGAACTCACGGAGATTCTCCTGCCTCTGCCTCTAGTTTGCTGGGATTAAAGGTATGCCCCAGATTCTTGATTTCATAGAAGGGGTCCAAAGCAGACAGGTTGAGCTAGAGGCCTGTAGTCACATGACTAGAGAGTGTGACCCAGGTCTCTGTGGTCCATGACTAGAGAGAGCTGTGACCTAGGTCTCTGTCCTCAGAGGACTGTGCTGGGTGGGGTCTTGGTTTCCATGCTTAGGTACATCATGAGTCTAGGCCCAGCCTTTGCTCCTGTGTGCCCATGGTGCAGTGTGTGTTAGGGCCAAACTAAGGAGGCATGTAGAGCCTGGCCTGTGAGAAGGGCAAGTATTCCCTCATGTCCCTGTGGGAGTGACTCTTGTTTCCTAGCCATTGGGGCCAAAAACTTGGAAGGACTCTCGTCTTGACAGGCCTCCAGCTCTGCCATTTCATGATCTAAGCTGCCTCCTATTCACAAAGCAGATTCAATTCATGTAGGAGGCAGCTGGCTCTTCTGTCCTGTGGGGACATCACTGCCATTGGTCAAGGCAGATTTTTGGCTTTAGGGCCAGTTTGTGGTGTGCAATATTACTAGGTGGGTGCACCTTCTGGGCTCAGGTGTGGCCTCTGGGCCCGTTTTCTACTATATTGGATGTCCTCACACATGCACTGCATACCCCAGTCTCTGACTGCACTGACCAGCCTCCCCTACTCCTTCATTCTATGGATAAACAGGCCTGTTCTGCCTTCCTCGGTTCCTGTTTTGCTCAAGGTCTTGGAGGGCACATAGGAAGCACTAGATTAGGGTCTGAGGAGGGTCAGGATGAGGTCAAGGCGGGGTTAGGGCGGGGGTGGAGGTAGTGGTGGCACTGGCCTGCCTACGGGGAGTTACTGACTGTGACTCTGTCTGCCCTGTCTCTGCAGTGTCTCCGCAGTCTCATGCCTCTCGGCCTGCCTGTGCCCGCCATCTCCTCACCTTGGGCACAGGGGATGGAGGGCCTGCCCCTCCACCTGCTCCCTCCTCTGCTTCATCCTCGCCTTCCCCTTCCCCATCCTCGTCTTCCCCTTCTCCCCCTCCTCCTCCTCCGCCCCCTCCAGCTCTTCCTGCCCCCCGATTCGACATCTATGACCCCTTCCACCCTACCGACGAGGCCTACTCCCCACCGCCAGCCCCGGAGCAAAAATACGACCCCTTCGAGCCCACAGGCTCCAACCCTAGCTCATCAGCAGGGAGCCCCTCACCAGAAGAGGAGGAGGAAGAGGAAGAGGAAGAGGAGGGCCTGTCACAGAGCATTAGCCGCATCTCAGAGACCCTGGCGGGCATCTATGATGACAACAGCTTGAGCCAGGACTTCCCAGGTGACGAAAGCCCCCGCCCGGAGCCCCCGCCCCCGCAGACGCTGGGAGCCCCAGGGACGCCACCACAGGTGGACTCCACACGGGCTGAAGGAGCCCCGCGCCGCAGGGTCTTCGTGGTGGGACCTGAGGCTGAAGCCTGTCTTGAGGGCAAGGTGTCGGTGGAAGTAGTGACAGCTGGAGGGTCAGTGCTGCCACTGCCACCACTACCCCCGACTGATCCCGAGATCGAGGAAGGAGAGATTGTGCAGCCCGAGGAGGAGCCCAGGGTTGCAGTGTCACTGTTCCGAGCTGGGCGTTCTCGGCAGCCTCCTGCCTCGGTAGCCACCCTTGCTTCAGTGGCCACTCCCGCTGCGCCCCCAGCCTCTGCGCCACGTGCCCCTGAGGGCGATGATTTCCTGTCCCTGCATGCTGACTCTGATGGTGAGGGCGCACTGCAGGTAGACCTGGGTGAGCCACCAGCACCTCCGGCTGCAGACTCACGCTGGGGCGGCCTGGACCTGCGCCGCAAAATCCTAACGCAGCGGCGTGAGCGCTACCGCCAGCGCTCTGCCTCGCCGGGCCCACCGCCTGCACGCAAGAAGGCGCGACGAGAGCGGCAGCGCAGTGGGGACCCAGCCCCACCTGACTCACCAGCTTGGGATGCCAAGAAGCATCGCTCACGGGAGCGGAAGGTCAGTTCTCACACTGCTGCCCGCCGTCGCTCACGTTCACGGTCCCGTTCCCGCCGCCGGTCTCGCTCCCGCAGTGCTGACCGCAGACGCGGGAGCCACCGCTCACGCTCCCGGGAGAAGCGCAGGCGCAGAAGGCGCTCAGCATCACCACCCCCAGCAGCATCATCCTCTTCGTCTTCGAGGCGTGAGCGGCACCGCGGCAAGCGCCGGGAGGGTGGCAAGAAGAAGAAAAAGCGATCGCGCTCGCGGGCCGAGAAGCGCGCTGGGGATGCGGAGAAGCTGCCCGCACCTGTGCCTCCCTCAGGCTCTGACCGTGACAGCAGGCGCCGTGGGGCTGTACCACCCTCTATCCAGGACCTCACGGACCACGACCTGTTTGCCATCAAACGGACCATCACAGTGGGCCGCCCTGAGAAGGCTGAACCCCGTGCACCTTCGCCAGCGCCTGCTGTGTCCCCAAAGCGAGAGGTCCTGTATGACTCTGAGGGTCTGAGTGCAGATGAGCGGGGTGGCAAGAGTGACAAGGACCGGAGGCGTTCAGGGGCTGCGTCCTCATCCTCATCCTCAAGGGAAAAAGGGTCTCGACGGAAGGCCCTTGATGGGGGGGACCGGGGCCGAGACAGGGACAGGTCATCCAAGAAGACGCGGCCACCTAAGGACTCAGCACCTGGCTCAGGGCCGCCACCGAAGGCCCCGCTAAGCAGCGGCTCCTCCTCTTCATCATCATCCTGCTCCTCCCGAAAGGTGAAACTGCAGTCCAAGGTGGCCGTGCTCATCCGAGAGGGTGTCAGCAGTACCACGCCTGCCAAGGATTCCTCATCTTCTGGCCTGGGCTCCATCGGGGTCAAGTTCAGCCGAGACCGGGAAAGCCGCTCACCCTTCCTCAAGCCGGATGAGCGAGCTCCTGCAGAGGTGGCTAAGGTGGCCCCAGGTAGCACCAAGCCCAAAAAGACCAAGGCCAAGGCCAAAGCTGGGGCCAAGAAAGCAAAGGGGACCAAGGGAAAGACCAAGCCATCAAAGACCAGGAAGAAGGTCCGCAGTGGGGGCAGTAGCACGGCCAGTGGCGGGCCTGGTTCACTGAAGAAGTCCAAGGCCGACAGCTGCAGCCAGGCAGCCAGTGCCAAGGGGACAGAGGAGACATCATGGTCTGGGGAGGAGCGGACCACCAAGACCCCCAGTACCCCACCACCTAAGGTAGCCCCACCTCCACCTGCACTCACCCCAGACTCACAGACTGTGGACAGCAGCTGCAAGACCCCTGAAGTCTCCTTCCTCCCAGAGGAAGCCAGTGAGGACACTGGGGTCCGAGTAGGGGCAGAGGAGGAGGAAGAAGAGGAGGAGGAAGAGGAGGAGGAGCAGCAGCCTGCAACTACCACAGCCACCAGCACTGCTGCAGCTGCCCCAAGTACTGCTCCCAGTGCGGGGTCTACAGCTGGAGACTCTGGCGCGGAGGATGGGCCAGCTGCTAGGGTCTCCCAGCTGCCCACGCTACCCCCACCCATGCCCTGGAACCTGCCTGCTGGTGTGGACTGCACGACCAGTGGTGTCCTGGCCTGTGAGTCTTCTGAAATGAGGGGAGGGAAGGGTGATGGCATAGAAGGATGGGGGGATAGAAGGGATGGGGCTGGAAGGGATGGGGGATAGAAGGGATGGGGAGATGGAACAGGGCAGGGTCTAGTCCAGTCTTGGATGTACAGGTGACAGATGGAACAGAAGTATGTAGTGGTTAGCCCAGAATGGAGTGCTTGATCAGCATGCTGTCCTCCTGCTAGGTGGGGGATAGCTGGGGCTTGGGTGGGTCAGGAAGCAGGCGTTACTCTAACCAGCTCCTCTTCATATCCTGGCCCTCCTAGCCTCTGCACACATACCCCTTGTGCCAGAACATTGGGCGTCTGTAGTGATTCTCAGTAGAGGAGATCCTTTTTTTTTTTTTTCCTGTTCCTAACTGAGGTTTTCTAGTTTTGGGATCAAGATAGGGAGGGACCTGGCAGCATCAGGGTTAGATGAGGTTTACTACCCACCCTGCTATTGATCACCTACTTCTGTCCATTGCAGTGACTGCACTGCTGTTCAAGATGGAAGAAGCCAACCTGGCCAGTCGAGCAAAGGCCCAGGAGCTGATCCAGGCCACCAACCAGGTGGGCTCCCATGGGGAAGAGTCCCCACAGCCCCTTCTTTTGTCCATTGCCTCGGGGTAGGAGAGGAACTACAACTCCCAGCAGGCCTTAGGGCAAGGTATTGGCCAGAAGAGGAGCCTTTTGCTCTCTAACATTGGGAAATTTGAGGGAACAGAGGGGGTACAAAGCCTCCTCTTCCCTTCTACCTTCCTTGGCTCATCATACTCTCTTTCACAGATCCTCAGCCATCGGAAGCCACCCTCCACTCTGGGGGTGACCCCAGCTCCTGTACCCACTTCTTTGGGCTTGCCCCCAGGCCCTTCCAGCTACTTGCTTCCTGGTAGCCTCCCCATAGGGGGCTGTGGCTCTACCCCTCCTACCCCCACTGGGCTAGCCCCTGCATCTGACAAGAGAGAGGGAAGCAGCAGCTCAGAGGGACGTGGGGACACTGACAAGGTGAGATGAATGTGGAGCATCAGAGGACTAGGTGAATGGGGCAGGGTGCTGAGCAGTTACAACAGAAAACCACAGAGTAGTGCAGCTCATGTTGAGTGCTTCCCTGCAAGAAGCACAGGGTTTCATCCTCAATTCCAGAACTAATGTATGAAAGAATTAAAAACATTTATAGTTTGTATGTATGTGTTTATAAATACCCGTTTAATGTACCTCTTGGTTGCTTTATGTAACTGGGAGATACCAGTTTCTTTTTTTTGTTTGTTTTTGTTTTTGTTTTTCGAGACAGGGTTTCTCTGTGGCTTTGGAGCCTGTCCTGGAACTAGCTCTGTAGACCAGGCTGGTCTCGAACTCATAGAGATCCGCCTGCCTCTGCCTCCCCAGTGCTGGGATTAAAGGCATGCGCCACCATCGCCCGGGGCGAGATACCAGTTTCTTAAAGAAAGGTCAAGCACTTCAGGCTGAGCTGGTCACACAGACTCAGGCCTGTAGCCCTAGCATTTATGAAGGCCCAGAGGCAAGGGAGATGGTGATGAGGCCATCCCTGGCTGGAGTGAGGAACTGCAGGCACAAAGAGGAACAGTGGTTTTTGGCTGCTACCACTGGGCCTTGGACTGCTTTCTTTAAGTCCTGTCTAGATGGATTTACCTGGTCATGGCTCTGACACCACTGAAGGTACTAACCACTGCTATGCCTCACGCTGGCTGAACAGGCTTGTAGTGGAAACAGGTGGCCTCAGCTCACCCAGCCCCTGGTTTGTGAACATTGCCATGCCCTGCCAGCTAGGTTTCTAGGACTTTTCTGTGCTGTTTGTATTGTCCTGGCAAGTGTGACGTGTGGTGTAGCATGCGGCCCCTCTTCTGTGTTACTTGAGAATCTCATGGTCCACAGAGCTGAAACTGGTTCTCCCTGTAGCTGGGACGCATGTGTCCCTGGGCCCTAAGCAGGTGTATTTAGTGCCTGCCCTCTCCAGGGTCCGTTTGCCTACATGCATCTTGCTGTGGGCCCAGGCCCTGTCCCGTCTCTGGCTTCCACACGCGTGTTTGGGAAAGCAGTTCTCCTGTGGTCGTGGGCACGGGGCTTTCCCAGGAAGCTCGGCCTCCCAGCACAGCTTCCCTTGATGGTGGTGTCCCATTTTCCATGAGTCACAGGATCTAGTTCCCCGGCGGTGGAAGACTGGGCCCCCTGTGATGCTGTCCACCTTAGCAGCTTGAGCCACCTGGGCTTGATCGCTCAGCCCCTCCTGTACTTCTGCCAGAGCTCAGGCAACCTGGACCAGAGCAGCAGAGTGTGAGCAGCCAAGCTGGGTGTCTCTGTTACTTAGCCTGTAAGGTCTGCTTAGGGAGAGTTGTGACCAGCTGTGTGTGGGATACACACCGCTCGAGGCTGAGGCAAGAGATTTAAAAGCTGAGGGCAAGAATGGGCAACTTAGAGACACTACTAGTAAACAAGCTGGGCCGGGTGGTAGAGCACCAGCAACCCCAATCTCTCAGTTCCAACACTGATAAAGAAACAGTAGTGTCTGACTGTCTCCCAGCAAATGCTGGGCCTGGCTAGGCAGGGTGGCCCAGGGTCTGGCCTAGGGTAACTGCAGAAAGGGGAGTACAGGGCAGGCAGGGTGAGGGCACTGCAGGTGCTCCCTCCTCACTGGCTCTTCACTGTGCTTCTCTCACCCCACCAGTATCTGAAGAAGCTGCACACACAGGAACGGGCAGTGGAAGAGGTGAAATTGGCCATCAAACCATACTACCAGAAGAAAGACATCACCAAGGAGGAGTACAAGGACATCCTGAGGAAGGCTGTCCACAAGGTGGGGTAGAGGGACTGTGGGGATGGGAACCTGGGTCCTGGAGAGGGGCATAGGGTAGGCCAAATCATTGAGTCAAGTGAGGTGCCCTGGGGCTGGCAGGAATTCAGTTGTTCTGGCTCTGCAGATCTGCCACAGCAAAAGCGGGGAGATCAATCCTGTCAAGGTGAGCAACCTGGTGAGGGCCTACGTTCAGCGCTACCGCTACTTCCGCAAGCATGGTCGCAAGCCGGGGGACCCCCCAGGACCCCCTCGGCCACCCAAGGAGCCAGGGCCCCCAGACAAGGGTGGCCCTGGCCTGCCCCTGCCCCCTCTCTGAGACTTCATACCCTGTTGCTGCGCCTCTGAGATTCTGGACATATTTATGGCTCCACTTCCCCACCACACCCCCCACAGTGGGATGATGGGGTCACTGTGAGGAAGAGGAGAGCTCCCCCCCCAGCCCTGCCCCTGCCCGTTATCCTGGCCCCTTAGCCTACTCCCATGGTCTCGGCCCTTCTGTCATGCCCCCTCCACTTTCATTAAAGATTTCATGAAATAGAGATGGGTGTAGTGGTACACGCTTGAAGCAGGCTGATCTCAGGCTGTTCAGGGACAGCCCGGGCTTAGAGATTCTCTTTTTAAAAGAAAAAAAAAATGCTCTTTTCAGGAGAAAAGGGTTATGGGGGAGGGGGACATGGGACATCATGAAGGGTCCACACCAAACCCAGGAACGTGGTGACAGGAGGCAGGGCCCAGCCTTGAACAGCAGCTGAGCTGTCTGATGGACACTGGAGCTGACCCCATTGAGTGGCCTCTAGTGTCAGCAGCCCTGTGAGGCTGCAGTGACTCAGTCCATGATCCTAGGAGGAAACTGAGGCAACAAGGGCAACATTACCGGTAAGTCAGGCTGCCCACACTGGCTTGCCAGTTGCCCTCCATTACTACTCAGATTCCCCTGGCTCATGAAGGGAGAACGTGTAGCCCCGGGCCTGGCCTGTCTCCCTCCTCCTTTGTGATACTTTCTCCAGGACCGTGGGGAGACAGCCGGTAACCATGCTGCCCTTGCCCCTTGGGCCTCACTCACGGAGCACCTAAACTCCAGCTGCATGTGGGCAAACTGAGACCTCTGTAGAGTAATCACCAGCTTGGGGACCGTGAACACCAGACAGACGTGATGGTGGCATAAACTGCTTTATTGGTGGCAGCTGGGCAGGGCTCAGGTGTCTCTGGTGGCCTAGAAGTCCATTTCCTCCATCAAGTCCTGGAGGTAGGCCTTGTACTGGTCAGAAGTGAAGGAGATAGGCTGGCTGTTGGAGATGTGCAAGTCCACAGTTCTCAGTGAGGAGGCTCCTCCTTCCCGGGCCATCTCTAACAGCTCCTTAAGACACGTGGGAACAACCTACATGGTGCAGGAATGGATCAGGGCAAACCGCTAATCAGATGCAAGCTCCCAGCATAGCCCAGGGTAGATCCTCCCTCAAGCTGGGGCTGCTAAGAACTGTAGTTCCCCCTCCCATAGTCATAACCAATGGGGCTCCTGGGAGCTGAATACTTCAAAGGCTGCAGACTTGCAGCTGACAGCTCCAGGATCTAGTGTTAGAATAAACTGTGATGGCTAGGCCCTGCTGAAGACGGGGAACAGTGGCTGTGGAGCCCTGTTGAAGATGCTGTTTCTTTTGTTTGTTTGGTTTTTTGAGACAGGGTTTCTCCGTAGCTTTGGAGCCTGTCCTGGAACTTGGAGACCAGGCTGACCTCAAACTCACAATGATCTGCCTGTCTCTCTGCCTCCCGAGTGCTGGGATTAAAGGCGTGCGCCCCCCCCCCCCCCCCCCCCCGGCTGAGTTGCTGTTTCTTGGAGGGGCTTCTGGGAGTTTTAATCCCTGGCTGCCGCAGGTTCCTCTACACATGGACCCTCCCAGCCCCAGAAGCACAAGACAGCTGTCACCTTGACCATCACAAGCCTCTTGACCCATGGCTGGTCCTGGGGCCACGACTCCCCTACACAGAACCACAGAGTGTAGCGTGGGGAGTGTCCACTTCCTTCCATGAAGGCAATCAGATCTGGGAACCCAGGAGTCAGGTCAGAAAAGAAAGGATGACCCTCTACGCTTTCCACGCACCCAGCTTACTGTCTTCTCTGTCTGGGCAGTTCCCTGCAGACACAGCTCATCCATCTCCTTTCCTGTTTCAGCAGCACTATGGAGGTGAGATGTCAGCCCACCCCACCCAGGGGCTCCACAGAGAGGAGGGTGGGCCCTAGTAGCTTAGTGTAGGAGGCGGCTGTTGGGATGGCTCCTCAACAACTTGGGCCTTGCTGTGGTCTCTGAACTGACACTGTCATGCCAGCCTTTGAGGACTGCCGGAGGGATGTATTTAAGGCCAGCCGAAGCAACGAGACCCTGCTTCAGAAAACTCACAGAAATGCAGGTGCCCTACCCCTAGGGAGGCCTGGGCTACAGAGGCCCTTTCTCAAAACAGCTTCAAGACTCTCCGTCTCACTTGGCTCTTTGTGAGTTCTCAGCGGTCCCATGTGTTTAGTGGAAAACACTGGAGGCAAGTGCTGGTCTTGTTCCCCAAAACTGCTGGACAGCAGAGCTCTAGGGGACTTATTTACCTGTAGTTTGCAGGGGCACTACCATTGAGCCAAACCCCGCCCCAGCGTCATTTCTGCATATTCACCATAAAATGGTTGCCAGAGCATCTTATGATGCCTGTACTACACGAGGTTCAACAGTTACAGCAGCCAGCCCCCAAATGCGGTGGTGCAGGCCTGTCCTTTGCCACAGAGCAGAGGAGCAGGCTCTGAATACAGTCCACCACCATGGCCTGTCAATCCCCATAGGGTACTCACCTGTCACAAAGGGCCCAAGGTCGAACACAACGCCGTCCTGGTCTTTGGGAACCTCTCCATCTGGCCCTCGCCCACTGTCTGGAAGCAGCTCGTCACCCAGAGCCCAGAAAGAATGGGAGTGGCCCAGGCGCTGGGCCCGGAGACACTGCCCTGACCGCCACAGAAACAGCCCCTTGCCCAGCCCCTTGAGTACTTGGCTCACATACTCTCTCACAAGCCTGTCCGTCAGAAACCCCTCAGGGTCTGGCAGGGTGACTGGCTGTCCGGGCAGTGTCCTGTTATCAGCTGTGGTGCCTACCAGCCGCAGGCCCCCTGGGCAAAAGAGTGTCTGCTGGAAGACCTGCCGGCCCCGGTAGAAAGCGGTCACTTCGAACTCCCATTCTGTGTGGCGGCATGAAAAGGGAGAGATGAAGAGGACTAGGGTGGGGGCTGCTGCCCCTGCTGCAGCCCTTCCTACCCCATAGCTGGCACTCACGTTCCTCAGCTAGCAGCTGCCTCAGTGGATTTTCCTGGGGTGCCAGGTTTGGGAGATTGTCCAGATTTGGGCTTAGTAGTAGTTGAGAGTGATCAGGAGCAATAGCCAGGCCTGAGGACCCCTGATCTGGGAGAGGTTCCAAGACCATGTCACCCAGTAATTCCCGGAGGTCTTCCTGGAGGAGGAAAGGGCCGGTCTAGTTAACAGCCTCAGCTGAGTCAAGACGGGAGCAGAGTGGTAAAGGAATGGAGGTCCAGGGTAAAAGCTGGGCTGGGGAGGAAGGGTTGACCTAACAGGGACAGGGCAAGATGATTGCCTCTTCACCTGGGGATCAGACAGACTGCTTCTGCCGTTGGGATCAGGAGAGGTGTCCAGATGTGCAAAGTCCCTTGCTGCTGTCCAGAGAGAGGGCGGGGTGAAAGAAGGGCAGAGATCCTCCTGATCCCAAGGTCTGCACCCAAGCCAGTCTGGTTACACACCTGGGGTCACAAACTCATACACTTTATGAGGGTCAAAGGGGTCCTTGCTCTGGTCATCGGCTAATCGCAACACTTCTTTCCGGTTCAGGGCTGACCGGAAATTCCTCTTCCAGGTCGACAGGTCGGGCTTATCCTTCCCTGGGACGTAGGCACCACTGGCTTCAGCCCAGGCCTGACACACCAGTGATTGCAGGAGAGGAAGGGAGAGGATTTAGATTCTGCCCTGACTTCCTGGCACCTCCCACCATGTTCCATCATGTAGCTTCAGACCCACAGTCTCGCATTCACCGGGCCCCTAGGTCCATCCTTATCCTTATCCACTCCTTTCAACACCAAAAAGAAATCTCCCTTGGCTTTGAAACAGGGTCTCCACACTAACCGAGGCTGGGCTCCCACTTGTCACTCCTGCTGCCGCCCCCAGTGCTGGGATTACAAACCCAACCACAATGCCCACCTTCAAGCTAACTCAAGACCTACTTGGTACCCACCCCAGGACACCTTCCAACCAAGTCTTGCATTCTCTCTATTTCTACCACTAGTCCATGCTAATTTGGTAACCAATAACCCCATCTATGAGGCAGTCTCAAACCTGAAGGGTTCTAAAATCGAGCCCACGCCACAAAGATCTCTCATTCTCTCAACTTTCCCAATTCTGTGATCCTTTAATACACTTCCTGGTGCTGGCTCCAACCATAAAAATTATTTTTGTTGGGGCTGGAGAGATGGCTCAGAAGTTAAGAGCACTGACTGCTCTTCCAGAGGTCCTGAGTTCAAGTCCCAGCAACCAACCACATGGTGGCTCACAACCATCTATGAGATCTGGTTCCCCCTCTTCTGGCCTGCAGGTGTACATGCAGGCAGAACACTGTATACATAATAAATAACATCTTTTTAAAAAATTATTTTTGTTACTACTTCATAACTAGTTTTACTACTGTTATGAATTGTAATGTAAATATGCAACGAGCGACCCCTGTGGAAGTGTTGTCCTTCAGGCTGAGAACCTCTACTACAGAACGTTCTCTAAGTGACCCGAACTTGCTTTCCGGGTTCTATTCCTGTCTATCCCTCCAGTCCCAACTACCTTCATTAGCAAGACCCGCCCCTAACTAGCTACGTCCAGGAACGCCTCTCCAACGTCGCACCTGGAAGATGCCAAAGTCAGCCATCTGGGCATCCTGCCGCAGGCCGTGCTTCCACGGGATCCGGAACCGAGTGCGGCTCTCGTCCAGCCAGGCCACGCCTTCCAATTGCCCCAGGTCCAGCTGCGACACCAGCCAGGGCAAGATCCGCGGTTTCGAGGTTCCCATGCTTGGGGCCTGCGCACATAGGGCAGTTCCTGAGTATGCATGTAAAGGAGCAAATGCACTCAAACCTCTGCGCCCCGCCACAGCGGAAGAAGCCTTTCACTCATTCTTTTGTGGGGTACAAATGGGAAACTCCTTCCCACCCTTCCATACCTAGTGGGGCCGTCTTTCCTACCCCAGCTTCTCTAGTAGAAACTCTTACCTACCCATCGGTTCCTTCTCTTTTATAAATGTAAGCCCCTCTCTATTATCCAAAGCAGGCACCCCACTTCTTGGGTGGAGCCCTCTGTTCCTAGTCTTTTCAGGACCGTGACTGCTCCCTTGCTCATTTCCAGTCTTCTCCTAAATGCTTCCAAGTGCAGTCGCCTCTCCCCAAGCTTCTTCTGTTTTGGTTTTCCTATATTGTTTTTATTGACGTTTTTAGAAAGAGCCTAGAACTTTGCATAGGCTGGCCTTGAACTTGCTGTGTAGCCCAGTCTGGTCTTCACCTCTCTTTGCAACCCAGATTGGCCTGGGACTCACTATGTGGCCAGGCTGGCCTCGAACGCCCTCTGTAAGCCAAGCTAGCCTCAGGTTGGTCTTCAACTCACATAACTCAGGCTGGCCTGAGGCTCATTCTGTGGTCCAGCCCGGCCTTGGCACTCACTCTGGAGCCCAGGCAGGCCTTGAACTTGCAGCAATCTTACAGTCTTCAGCCTGGGTGCTGAGACTGCAGACCTTCAACGCGCTGCCCTTCTGGTTTTCGGTCGCCAAGCTCCTGCGCGTCTGGGCTGCCCCATGCTGTGCCCTGAGGCCGCCACCCGTCCGAGTCTTCCGCCTTACCTACCGGGGAGGAATCGTGCACTCGTGGGGCGCTGGGGCCAACACTGGTGTCGGGGCCTCAGTAGTTCTGAGACTCGCAGCCACGCACCTTTCCCCTCCTGTCAGCTAAGCCTCCGAGCGCTGGGACTTTCTTTTCTGACGATATTTTGAGATGAAAACAGTTTTCTCATAATTTGGGTAATAAACCCAAAAGCAAAGAGTCTACTTCTGGGCGCAACCCAACTCCCTCAATGCCCTTTTTTGGCCTTCCGCCCACAAGCATGCTGGGAACGCCATATGCAAATGTACAACCCAACGCCCCGCCCCTTCTACGTTGGGGCGGTTACCAGGTCGGCCCAGTGCGCAGGCGCGGGAAAGTTGAATTTCCGAAAAGTTTGTTGAAATTGAGTGAAAGCGTGGGCGCCGGCGCAACTAGAACAGAACCCCGAACAAGGTGAGCGGGGTTCCAGGAAAGGATCAGAACAGAAAGCGAGGGGAACCATTCCTGGGGCGGCCACAGCCAGTCTTGTCTCTCTTGAGGTCCAAGCTCCCAGGATCTCCGGAGCCAGCCAGAGGTAGTTGGAACTACATCTCCCAGCAGGCTGCTCGGCGAATAAACGGGGAAAACGGGCCAATGAGTGCCGCAAGGCGTACTGGGATTGGTAGTACCCTAGCCTCTAAGGACTTAAGTACCTCGATGTAGAAGTCCTAGCACTCAGCTACCTCCTCTCTCCGACCCTTTTTCCTCGACAGAATCAACTCTCCCACTGGTTCATCCTCCGTCCTCTCCCTCAGGTGCCTCCATGGCCGGCTCTGAAGAGCTGGGGCTCCGAGAGGACACACTGAGGGTTCTGGCAGCTTTCCTTAGGCGCGGTGAAGCTGCTGGGTGCCCTGTCCCAACTCCACCCAGGTGAGTGAATGGCCACTCCCCCAGGGCCAGACTGGAAGGTCTTAGTACTGGTCCCCACCTGTCTCCTCCCTTCAGATCTGACCCCATATGCCTGACTCCAGTTTCAAGACTGATCTTCCATGGGGTTACTCTGAGATTCTGTCCCCAGGAGCCCTGCCCAAGAGGAGCCAACAGATTTCCTGAGTCGTCTCCGAAGATGCCTCCCTTGTGCCCTGGGTAGAGGAGCCCCTCCCCCGGAGTCCTCTCGGCCCTGCTTCCTTCCCCTACGCCCCTGCTATGACTCGGGACCTGGTAAGAGATTTTTACACTGGTTACCTGTGAAACTTTAATGGCTAGGAGCTTTTGTACCTGTTAAAGGCCAGCACTGTTCAGGTTTAGCCACAACTCCTCCCCTTCAAAGTTAGACTTCTTTCTAGAGGGTAAGGGCAGTGTTGAGACATAGTCTCAGTTGCTGGAGCCTCCTGCGTCAGCCTACCTCGTACTGGAATCACAGGCACGCATCGTTAAATAGAGCCTCAGAGACAGGGTTTCCTCTATGTAGCCCTGGCCGTCCTAGAACTCCTGTTGAAGACCAGGCTGGCCTCAAACCTACAGAGATCCTCCTGTCTCTGCCTCCCAAGTACTGGGATTAAAGGCCTAAACCACCACTGCCCAGCATTGAGCTTGGATTTTTTTTTTGGGGGGGGGGGTTTCTCTGTAGCTTTGGAGCCTGTCCTGGAACTAGCTCTTGTAGACCAGGCTGGCCTCAAACTCACAGAGCTCTGCCTGCCTCTGCCTCCCGAGTGCTGCAATTAAAGGTGTGTGCCACCACTGCTGGGCTGAGCTTGGATTTCTACTGAGCAATTCTGTGGTTGACCAGGGGGAGGTGCTCTGGCGCCCTTCTTAGGTAATTGTCTCCTTACATAGGTGCTTCCCTGGCTCTTAAAAATCTTAGGGAAGACTACTTGTGGCACCAGTACCCCAGGGCATGAGACAGGAGGCATGGTTGTCAGTCACAACTCCTTAGCCAATTGGTAATGTCAAGTAGTAGAGGAAGACTGGAAGGGGTATTGGGACTTGATCAGTGATCAGTAGACCTGGGTGTGGGGGCGCATTGCTGTAATCTGTACTTGGGAGCTGAGGCAGAAGGATTGCTGTGGGCTTGAGGCCAGCCTGGATTACAGAAAGCTGATGCCGTAGTCGAGTCAGTAGAGGCCTGCCATCAGCACCTGAGGCATAGTAGTACATATCAGGAAGCAGAGGAAAGCGGCCTACACGGTCTTCAGGCATGCGCTTGGCACGCAGACACACGTGCAGGCAAAACACCCATACTCATTAAATAAAAGAAAAATTTGTTTCTTTTTTTTTGTTTGTTTTTTGTTTTTTAAGACACGGTTTCTCTGTGAAACAGTCTGACTGTCCCATGTAACAGACTTTCTTCTTAGGCCACCAACTACCTCCCAAATCATGACGCGGAGACATTATTCTGAATGCCCGGCCTTTGCTCAGCTTGTCCCACTAGCTCTTATCGTTTCATTTAACCTGTTTCTCTTCATCTATGTTTTGCCTCAGGGCTTTTTACCTTTTTTTCATTCTGTGTACATCCCGCTCTCCTGCTTCCTCTGTGTCTGTCTGGCCCCTGGTGTCTCTTATTCCTTCTTCCCCTGAACTTGAGATCTTCCTCCCACTTCCTCTCCCTGCCTGGTGGACCTCCTGGCGGTACCTCCTCTTTCACTATTTTCTGTTCTCTTTTGTGTGCTTACTGTTTGTATTTCCACACAGGGTTTCTCTGTAACAGCCTTGGCTGTCCTGGAACCAGGCTGGCATCGAACTCACAGAAATCCGCCTGCCTCTGCCTCCTGGGTGCTGGGAGTAAAGGTGTGCACCATCGAAAAAGCATTGGATTTCATGGATCTGGAGTTACAGAAAATTGGGAGCCACCATGTGGGTGGTAGGAATTGAACCCAGCTGCTGGGTCGTTCAAGCTCTGATGCATTTTTCTGGCCTTCATGGGCACCATGCACCCAAGTGGCATATAGACACGTGCAGGCAGAACCCCCATATACATAAAATTAAAAAATAATTTTAACAGAGCATGCCTGATTGACGGCTTACCTACAAGAAAGGTGTGGCTGCAGAGGTGAGTCTGCTCGGTTGCTTATCTGGGAGCTGGACCAGGGTGAGGTAGCAGCAGGAATGCTATGCTTGCCCTGGTGGATGGAAGAACCTCCAAAGTTTAGCTCGATTATTTTCAGTTTAATTTGAGGGTGCAACAAAGTAGAAAGGCTAAGGATTTTCACATCTTTTATCAAATTCTCTCATGGTCTAGTTTTTACCCCTTTGTGAACTGAAAATTGTTGCTGTCTAGTAAGATGGTTTGGAGAAGAAAATTCATAAATATATCCTGTTCTGTAGACAAAGAATTATTCTTCCCATCAGGTCCAGCTACTTCAGACTTCTATGCCATGGTTGCCCAGCGTCTGGAACAATTGGTCCAAGAGCAACTGAGATCTCCACCCAGCCCAGGTAAGCAGCAGAGGAGCCTGGGACAGGTGAGAGTGGGGGTGAGGCCAGGACCTCTCCTCAGTCCGTTCTCTTCTTACCCCCAGAGTTCCAGGGACCCCCACCCACAGAAAAGGAAGCCCTGCTAAGGAGGCTGGTAGCCTTGCTGGAGGAGGAAGCAGAAGTCATCAACCAAAAGGTGACTGGCTATGCTCTATGCCTTTGAGAGGGCAGCAGTAGGACTGGGCAGAACAGGACTTGCATTGTCTTGGTGACGAGGTGAGGCTTCAGGGCTCAGTGAGCACCAGATCATCTTTACAGGAGCTTTGGAGCGTCGCCACGTGGACCAGCAGCATGCCAGGGGAATCCAGTCAACAGAAACCACTAGAGGCACTAGAGATTGGAGCACAGCAGAGCCCTTGCCTAGTGACTTGAGGTCCTTAACATTCCTCTCCACCACCCTCTCCCCCAAGTCAAATTCTCAAAAACAAAAAACAACAAAGAGACCAGAACATGAGCCAGGAAAGAGAATGGCTGGGAGCAGGTGTGTAAAATTTGATTGTAGTAGGCATGGTGACACAAGCTGCGAATGTGAGGCAGGAGGTTTTCACTAGTTCAGCTTTCTCCTGTGCCACAGAACAAGTTCCAGGGCTGCCCAGGGAGACATCTCAACAAAGTAAGGTGGGACGTGGGCGCAGCCTTTAATCTCAGACCTGGGAGGCAGAGGCAGACAGAGCTCTCTGACTTCAAGGCCAGCCAGGGCTGCATAGTGAAACCCTGGTTCTAAAACCAACAAAAGAACCCTGATTGACTACAGTAAGGATACAGCTCAGAATATGGAGGAAATGCCAGCTGAAGTGAAGCTTCTGCGTTTCCTGGAACCTGATTAGCTTTCAGAGCTGGACAGTACTGTAACAGCAATTATTTGGTAGGAAACAAGGTTTCCATAAATGGCTTCAACCACTCTTTTTTTTCCCCTCTGGAGACAGGGTTTCTCTATTCCTGGCTGTCCTGGAACTCACTTGTAAATCAGGCTGGCATTCCTCTGCCTCCCGAGTGCTGGGATCAAAGGTGTGCGCCAGCGCTCCAGGCTTGGCTTCAGGAGCTCTTAACTAAAGGAAAACTTATTACTAGAACTCTGAACTCTGCTTGGCTCTGAGTCTAGCTAGACCCCCTTCCTGGAAGTCCAATGGCCAAGACCATAGAGGATGATTGGGTGGGACTTGGTGTTTGGGCTGGTTGCGGAGGGGTGCAATTAGCTGACGCTGCCCCTCTGCCCCTCAGCTAGCTTCTGACCCAGCTCTGCACCGGAAACTTGCTCGCCTGTCAGCAGGCTCCTTCGCCCGCCTTGTGGAACTCTTCTCCAGTCGTGAAGTCAGCTCCTCCCCAAGTTGTGCAAGCCCCTTGTTGCCATGCCCGGCGCCCCCACCGCCATCCCCGGAGCCATTGGCCCGCCTGGCTCTGGCTATGGAGCTGAGCCGACGCGTGGCCGGGCTGGGGGGCACCCTGGCCAGCCTCAGTGTGGAACATGTACACAGCTTTGCGCCCTGGATCCAGGCCCATGGGGGCTGGGTAAGTCGCACGTCCCTCCAAGCCTCAGTTTACCCTACTGCCATTTGATGGGTGAAATCTTAGGTTTCCTTCCAGAATTCCCAGCTCCATTTACTCCATCGCATGCTTATTGAGCACTTGCTGTATGCCAGGCACTGTGCTGACTTCTGATGCCCATCGAGCTTGGGCAGCAGTTGTGAGAGGAGCTCCTATAGCTCCCTTCTCCTCTCATCTTTTTTAAATTTTTTTTATGATTTATTTATTTTTATTTTATGTGCATTGGTGTGAAGGTGTCAGATCCCCTGGAATTGGATTTTCAGACAGTTGTGAGCTGCCATGTGGGTGGTGGGAATTGAACCCCGGTCAGTCAGTGCTCTTAACCACTGAGCCATTTCTCCAGCCCCTCCTCTCATCTTTTTAGGGTAGCTATGTAGGAGAGGATGGGATTCTTCAGGGATGAATAGTGACCCAGGTCTAATGGACCTCTGTTTTCTGTGTTGAGTATAAACCAAATGAGGTCTTCCCTGGACCCTGTTTATTATTTTATACATATAAACAGAAGTAAATCTGCTTGGCATGATGCCACACGTTAGCCATGTTTAATCCTAGGACTCAGAGGCTGGCATCTCTATAAGGACAAGGCCAGCCTAGTATACATAGAGGATTTCAGACCAGCAAGGACTTGAGTGAGACCCTGGTAAAGGTGGGGAAAATGGTACCTGGTGGTGTAGGCCTGTCATCCCTGGTATCAGAGAGGCTAAGGCAAGAGCATACAGCTTTAGACATACTGGGCTAGAGCCTAGGCAACTTAGATCTTGTCTCAAAGTTGGGATAAAGCTCAATGGTAGAGCCTAGCACTTCAGAAGGGGAAAAGTGTGGTCTAGAGACACAGCTAGCCATGGGAGGGCCCTTGATCATCCCGAGATGGGGGCTGTGAGATCCAGATGTGCATAGACCGTCCTGGCCTCATGGATGGACCTGAAGAAGCCTGGAGATGGGTGCCAGTCCCTGCAGGAAGGACTGTGGGTTTCATTGGTGAGGCAGCAGGTTCTCTCCAGATTGAATATGCTGTTGCGAGCATCTGTAGGTTCCTCTGCATTCCCTGGGCTCGGGGGATGGGGAGTGATGGAGGAATCCAGCCCACACTGGAGCAGAATGGAGAGGAAGGATGCACTTGTGAAACTCATCTAAGAAGCTGGCATACCCACTTCTTTTAACAGGGATGCCAGAACTTAGGGGAGACCAGAGACTGGGCAGGGAGGTGACAGAGTTAAAAGACATAGGACTGAAACCAGCACAGAATGGCTAGCCACTGAATTACTTAAGTGCCAGGATTCTGTCCCTTTTTTGCCTTTCCGTCTCCCTCTATGGGTATCTGATCCCTTCAGTGGAAGTCCAGCTTATGGGCTCTGTCCCCTGCAGGCAGGCATCCTGGCTGTGTCGCCTGTGGACCTGAACTTACCCTTGGACTGAGTGCTTCCCCCGAGGCTGCTGCAGGAGTGCCCACAGGGCCTGCTGACACACGTGTTTCCTCTCAGGGCTCAGGTGGTGGCTGCTATGCCACCTTTCCTTTTTTTTTTTTTTTTTTTTTTTTTTGCCAAAAAGATTGTTTAGAAATATTTCCATATTAAAAGCTTTGTTCTTTAACCGGAGCACTAAAGTGTTTGACTATGTGGGTTTATGTGTGTGTGTATACATGTGTATTTCAGTGAACTGGAATACGTGTGGTGGTGAGAGGTCAAGGTTGGGGTCTTTATCACACCCCATCTTCCTCTTTCTTTTTTCGTAAAGGTGGCCCTGATTTCACCAGGCACGTGGCACCATGCTGACTTTAGTGCCAGCACTCGGGAGGCAGAACCAGGTGAATCTTTGAGTTTGAGACCAGCCTGGTCTACAGAGTGGCTTCCAGGACATTATACAGAAAACATTATACAGAAAAACCCTGTCTTGAAAAGAAAAGAAATACCAGTTTTTACGAGTATATGCATGTATGTATGCACGCTACATGTGTGCAGTGCCTACAGAGGCTACGGGAGGGTTATAACAGCAGAGTCGTCTCCAAGCCCCTTTATTTCTTTTATTTTTTAAATAGGGATGAAAACACCTTCACGATTTTATTTATTTATTCGAGACAGAGTTTCTCTGTAGCTTTGGAGCCTGTCCTGGAACTAGTTCTTGTAGACCAGGTTGGCCGCGAACTCACAGAGATCCGCCTGCCTCTGCCTCCTGAGTGCTGGGATTAAAGGCGTGAGCCACCACCGGCAAGCCCCTTTCTTTTTTTTTTTTTAAATATTTATTTATTTATTATGTATACAATATTCTGTCTGTGTGTATGTCTGTAGGCCAGAAGAGGGCACCAGACTTAATTACAGATGGTTGTGAGCTACCATGTGGTTGCCAGGAATTGAACTCAGGACCTTTGGAAGAGCAGGCAATGCTCTTAACCACTGAGCCATCTCTCCAGCCCAAGCCCCTTTATTTCTATAGATTGGTTTTTATTTATGTGTGTGTTTATATGTGTGTGATCACACGCAAGGAAGGTGCCAGAATAAGGCATCACAGCCCCTGGAGCTAGAGTTATAGGCAGTTAGCTGCCACGTACGGGCCCCAAGAACAGAACTTGGGTCCTCTGCAAGAACAATTGCTGTTGGGGCTGGAGAGATGACTCAGAGGTTAAGAGCACTGGCTGCTCTTCCAGAGGTCCTAAGTTCAATTCCCAACCACCACATGGTGGCTCACAACCGTTTGTAATGAGATCTGGTGCCCTCTTCTGGCCTGAAGGCACACATGCAGGCAGAACTCTGTATACATAATAAATAAATATAAAAAAAAATGGCTGTTAACGGCTAAGCAGCCGCTCCAACTCCGCTTTACTGATTTCTAGTCATTTATTTATTATTGTGCATACAATATTCTGCTAACATGTATATGCCAGAAGAGGGCGCCAGATCTCATTGTAAATGGTTGTGAGCCACCATGTGTTGGCTGAGAAGAACTCAGGACCTCTGGAAGAGACAATCAATGCTCTTAAGCTCTGAGCCATCTCTCCAGCCCTGGCTTACTGCTTCTAAAAAAGTATTTAAAAGTTACAAGTATAGGTGTGTTGGGGTGGGTGGACATATGGATTGAGTGCAGATGGCATTCACTCCTCCGGTAGCAGAGTCACCAGGCAGCTGCCAACCACCTCACATGGAGCTGGGCTCCCAGCCAATGCTGAGCTGCTTCTGTGACCCTGGTGAAGGACTTAGGAGTCCTTCTGGCTGAGTCTTAGCCTTGTACATTCCTGAATCTCAGGAGCTTCCCCTCGTCCGCCACACATCTCAATCTGGAAGAAACAGGCACACAACCGACTCTGGCAGTGCCCAGCTGCTTTTTCTTTCTTTTTTTTTTTTTTTTTGGGGGGGGGTGCTATGGGTGACACGTCCTTCAGCTAAGCCAGTGGTTCTCAACCTTCCTAATGCAGTGACCCTTCTATACAGTTCCTCATGCTGTGGTGACCCCCTCCAGCCATAGCCACTTCCTGACTGGGATTTTGCTACCTGTTATGAATCATAATGTAAATATGCTTCCTGGTGGTCTTAGATCAACACTGTGAAAGGGCTGTTGGACCCCCAAAGGGGTCACGGTCCAGACTGAGAACCATTGAGCTCCATGTCCTGCCCTGAGGTTGCTGGAGGGAGTAGCTCGGTGGTGGAGCAGAGGTCTCATGGGTGTGTGTCAGATGTACTGTGTGCTGTGCAGGGCATGGTGGGGCAGGTCTGTGATCTCAGCACTTAGGAGATCAGGGGTTCAAGGCCATCCTCAGCTGCATAGTGTGGGCTACATGAATCCTTGCTTCAAAAGCACAAAATTGGGGCTAGAGCAATGGATCTATCAGTATAAAGTGTTTGCCACGGAAGCATAAAGACCTGCACATTCCCAGCAGCCACGGAGCACATGTCAACCCAGTACTCAAGTCTGCCATTTGCTGAGTGGGCAGGCTCCAGATTTGCCAAAGCCTTCTTCAGACAACATGCCCAGGACTCAGGTGGCAGAGGCAGGCAGATCTCTGAGTCTGAGGCCAGCCTGGCTACATAGTGAGTTCCAGTACTGCTAGGGCTACACAAAGAAACCCTATCTCAAAATAAATGAATAAATAATGTCTTGGTTATTTTTTGTTGTTGTTTTTTTGGTTTTTCGAGACAGGGTTTCTCTGTAGCTGTGGAGCCTGCCCTCCACCATCGCCTGGCATGTTTGCCTTTCTGAAGAGACACAGCCCGCAGCATTCCAGCGGGTAGCCCTGACCACTCCCCTATCCTATCTGAGTGTGCACCAGGCAGCGATCAGAATGGGCTGCAGATTCCTGGTTAGTTATCTCTTATGAGAGTAGCTGAGTATTAGAATGCCCTGTATTCACTGGCTGTAGAGAAAATCCATCCCCAAAGTGGGGGCGCCATGTGAGATGGCATGGAAGCCGAGAGCGGCAGGAGCCCCAGGTACGCTGAAGTGAGCCGAGGTGGTCCTGGGGGTGCTCATGAGCAGAAGGGCTGATGAGCTGTAGGGGCTAGCAGGTTGGAGCACCAAGGCTGGAGGGGAATCCTTGGGGTTGACTATAAACTGTGAACTGTAGGCAGGAAAGGCCCTGGGGCTATTGATATTTGGGACAGAGTAGCAGGTAGGTAGGAGTCAATCAAGAAATCACATTGAGCCCGGTAAAGGTGGTGCACGCCTTTAATCCCAGCACTCAGGAGGCAGAGGCAGGCAGATCTCTAAGTTCCAGGACAGCCAGGGCTACAAAAGAGAAACCCTGTCTCAAAAAAAAAAAAAGAAAGAAATCATAGCGGCTGAGAGAGGTTTTCCCACACCTTAAATCCCAGCACTTGGGAGACACAGGCAGGCTGATCTGCGCTGCAAGTTCTAGGCTCGCGGCCTAAACAGTAGACTGTCTAATCAGATGTGAAAAGGTAAAGACCTTATTGCTAATGACTGGAGTTCAAGTCCTTCCATTTACCTGGTGTAAAGAAATGACTCCTGCAAAGTTTGCTTTATGACCTCCGGAGTGTAGAAGCCAGCCCTGATAAGCTTAATAGGAACAGACTGTCCAAAGGAAGTTCTTAACGTTCCAACCACGATCACCCCCAGCCGTGACAAGCTTAATAGAGGCAGGAGCTGAGTCTCAGTAGTTTACCCTGAGGGGCAATACCTGGTTGTAGGAAGGACCTCAAACTGAGACCACCCAGGCATCACCCAGGAACAGACCAATCATCCTAAGGAAATTCCTAACGCTCCGACCTCTGTAGATAGGATCGCCTGCCAGCACACATTCACCAGGACATTCACCTAGACAAATGTCAGCCAATCAGGGGTCCTGAACCTTAGAAATCCCTTACCCCCACCTTTGCTACTATAAAAACTCAACTCTAACTGAGCTCGGGGCTCTAATACCTTGGACATACGCAGAGTTCGAGTAGAATAAAGGCTCTTTGCTTCTACATACAGAACTCGGTGTCCTGAGGGACTTGGCGGATCTGGGTATAACACAGACATGCGTCTCGGCCCACACGCAGGGACACGCACACTTAACAGAGTAATTAAATGTTAGGAGTCGAAAAGAATCAGGTCAGATGTGCACGCATACCTCATGAGGAGGCCCGGATCAGAGGGGCTCATTTGGGAATTTAAAGGATCCTGGGCTTGGGCCAAGTACTGGTAAGACAAAAGGTAGGTGCACAAACCCAGCAATTGGCAACCATCCTCGGAGAAGGAGTAACTTTCTGCGGATCCAGGGAAACTGCCTGGAGGAGGTGGCGTCCAAGTTGCCCATGACTGACGGGTAGGAGCTGGCTAGACAAAGGGTGACGGGTGTTTCCCGCGGAGGACTAGGAGACCACAGGTCTTCAAAACTTGGCTCATCGCACGGACGCTCACTACGCCTCTTGGCTGGTTTCAGGACCCTTGACCAGAAGGCTCCGCCATCTACAGCCCAGCGACTCGGGATTTCCCCATAGTTCGCCCACGCGCCCCAGTTCCTCCCAGAGTCGTCCCAGCAGGAGAATCCACCGAATGGTGATGACTGACATCCCTAGGAGCCAGTCGCTGCTGTGCAAGGCGCTGCCTGCTTCCTTGTGGGCCAATGAGCCCCGTTGTTCTTGACCGGTCACGGAAGGGACTGGAATAGGAACCGTGAGCGTCACCTTTGCTCACCCAATAGCAACGAGAGAGGCGGGTCATCTGGTCTCGACATCCGCTTAGCGCGGAGCCCGCCGGGAAGCTTCGAGACGGAGCTGGCCGGAAGGAGGCGGGAAGACCTTGTTGGACTTTACCCAATCACCAGACGCGTTGGTGAAGATGGACAGACAGTTGTTCCCTTCCTAGCCCATTGGAGGGGGGGTGGTCCTTTGAACGCTAGGAGGGGCGGGCACTTGATATTTGATCGACGGATCTTCCATCCAATTGCAGTGTGAATGTTGCAGATGGATGGCTTTGCTGGCCAATAAAAACTTATGGCGGGGTCTCGGGGGCCGGGCGGTGGACCCTCTGGTAAAAGGCGGTCCCCGGTCGGGGGGGGGAGAGAGAAGAAAGGGGGGGGTCTCGGAGGCCGGAGGACTTGGGTGAAGATGGCGGCAGCCGAGGCCGCGAACTGCATCATGGAGGTGAGTAGCGGGGCCCTTTAGGCCCGTGAGGGGGCGGCGCGCGACGGGTTGCCCACGGCCTGAACTGTGGAGACGGGACCTTGGGTCTGCTGGGCCTCGCGTAGGGGCGCATCGGGGGATGTGTTTGACCGTGATGGGGGTGACCCCAGCTTTCGGGGTTCTGGGACCCCGCAGCCCAGTCGAGGGCCCTCGCACGTGGCCGCGGGCCGGGGGCGCGTCCTGCCAGGCCGCACGTGGTCGCGCAGCGTAGCGTGGGGCGGGGGGTGTGCCGCTGGAGGGGCCCCGCGGGCTCCACGTGCGGGACAAAGGCCCCGCCCCCGGCCCGGTGACCTGCGCTGCACCCAGGGGGTCCTGGGGATGCCACCTGCGTCCTGCCGGCCGCTCACCCAGGCTGGGCTATGGGCGTCCGTGCACCCTCGTGGGGCCCGAGAGCATCATCCCCCTCGCCTTCCTTTACCCTTGTGCGGTTGCGGGGGGATGGGCAGAGCCCTGTGACCTCTCTTTGAGAGGATAGTGGGGCATCTCCGCCGATGAGATTAGGATCCGTTGCCGGGCACCCCCTCGTGGTTATTGTGGGCTTGTGAGAGGGGTGTCGTCTTCATGGGGCGTGGCCCAAAGCCCACCTCCTCCTGGCAGCGCCCTCGGGTGGATGGTCAGAGGTCGGTCTTGGGGGAGAAGGAGTTCGGATGGCCAAGTGTCCTTTTTTTTTTTTTTTTTTAAAGATTTATTTATTTATTATGTACACAGTGTTCAGCCTCCATGTATGCCTGCAGGTCAGAAGAGGGCACCAGACCTCATTACAGATGGTTGTGAGCCACCATGTGGTTGCTGGGAATTGAACTCAGGACCTCCGGAAGAGCAGTCAGTGCTCTTAACCTCTGAGCCATCTCTCCAGCCCCCTGGCCAAGTGTCCTTAACCCCTACCTGACATCCAAAGGGTGGGAGAGTTTTTTGGTTTTTTTTTTTTTGAGGATTTCCACCTTAGCCTAATTTCCCCCCCAAAAACGAAATGAGCCAGGCGGTGGTGGCGCACTCCTTTAATCCCAGCACTTGGGAGGCAGAGACAGGAGGATCTCTGTGAGTTCAAGGCCAGCCTGGTCTACAAGAGCTAGTTCCAGGATAGGCGCCTTAGCTACAGAGAAACCCTGTCTCAAAAAGAAAAGGAATGAAATTTTAGCACCTGATTGATATTTGCTTACAGCTGAGTGTTCCACTCCTGAGCTGCCTTCCTCAGTTTGGTGCAAAAGTGATTCTGGCCTTGAACTTACCCTGTAGTTCAGGCTGGCCTTGAACTTACCCTGTAGTTCAGGCTGGCCTTGAACTTGCCACCTCCATTTTCTTAAGCCTTGTGAGTAGCTCAGGTGACTGATCTTCACCACCAGGCCTGTTAGGCAGGTCTTAGTCTCAGGTTTCAGTTGGTTGTTAACCTGCTGGTATCTGGACGATTGTAAAAGAGAGGCCCGCACTGGAACGCCCCCCATTGGCCGTGGGGAACTTGAGTGTGGTAGGTCATGGCCGCTTGGGAAGGCTTGGATAGCAGTCATTGATGGGATATAATCTGATGGGGCCCATACCTCTTCAAGTTCTCTGGAGAGGAAGGTCAATTGGCCTACAGGGTCACTGAAATGACCGTAGGCCTGGCACTTGTGGACAGAGAAAAAAAGAGCGCTGTATCAGTGTGGGGACCCAGGTGGGTTGTGAAAGGAGGGGTTGACCCCACCTTTCCAAAACACGTGTTGTACCCCTGGGTGGCACCCTCTTCAGGGGCGCAGCTAAAATAGATAGAGAGGCTGGTCTTTGTGTTCCTCGTCCAGGTGGAGTTGGAGGGGAGTGAACTTACCTGCTGTGGTGTGGTGGTCTGCCACATTTCTCTAAGGCCAGGAGACAGGATTGTGGGGGTGCAGCCAGGTGCCCAGCACCTGTTGCCTGTCAGCCCCCTCCCTCCAGTTTATTCATGGCACTTGAGCCTGGTGTGTGTGTCAGGAAATGTCACCTAATCTGGGGGGATTAGGTGGTGAAGGGGAGAAACAGCTGGCAGGGCCGTGTGTCTGGCAGTTATTGGGTCCTTTGGCCTAGATAGGGACGTGTCACCTGACCAGAGGGGGACCACATGGGGTGGGCCACCATCTCTTCAGCCAACAGCTGGGATAGGAGACCCTCTTCCCTTTCCTCCCCACGCCTAGCCCTTCCCTCCCCAACTGCAGCCTCATTGCTTGCTTCTGCTTACAGCACTCCCATGCCCAGGAAAAGCCGACCTGCACACACTCACTGCCCAGAGCCCTCCCCAGCCACCCCAGTAGCTAATCCTTTTTCCCTGTTACTCTCTCCTAGAATTTTGTAGCCACCTTGGCTAATGGGATGATCCTCCAGCCGCCTCTTGAAGAAGTAAATATCCTTTTGTGAGACCCCCACCCAGCCCACTTCCATATGCATACCCGATACACATCTGGCTCCCAGGGGGTGTAACAGTCCTCTTGCTTCAAACCAGTTTCCTCTGCTGTGCCCCCTAAACACGTAGGACAGACCCCTTCCTGGCCCCGCTGGCTTCTCCAGAACCATGGCTGCTTCCTTAACTCCATCTCCAGCCCCCCTCCCCTGGCTTTCCATGTGTCTGCCCTGGCTCTGCCCTCCCTTCCCTCCCTCCCCAGCTGTGGGCTGAGCTAGAGACGGGCATAGAGCCTGGAGAGATGGTAGGCGAGGCGGCTGCTCCTTGGATGGTGCTCTGGGTGGGTCCTGGAAGCAGGAACATCCCTTGGGGAAGAAAGATGCTGGAGGGGCTTCCTCAGGTTGAGGAGGTTCTGGGGAGCCCACCTGTGACCTTTTTTGCTACTCCCCTGCTCTCAGGTTTCCTGTGGTCAAGCAGAAAGCAGTGAGAAGCCCAACGCTGAGGACATGACGTCCAAAGACTACTACTTTGACTCCTATGCCCACTTTGGCATCCATGAGGTAAGTGAAGATGTCCCTTAAGGGCTGCAAGGCTGGATGCAAGGTGACTGTAGCCTGGGCACTGTTGCCCTTCTTCTGGTCCTTGGAGATAGGTTATTTAGGCCTGGGGCTCTGCCTGCCAGTCTTCTGGCGGGGTGGGAGTACTGCGCCTGTCTGCCACAGACCTCAAGATGAGGTCAGGCCTTGCCGGTGTTTGGCGCCCTCTGGTGACTAGCGGTGGGACTTAGCTCATGCTACCCTAGCTTTTTCCACAACCCTTTTGATGGAGTTCAGTGCAACTGAAATGGCATTGTAAAGAATCCTCATCGTGCTGGGCCCGGGTGGTGCACACCTTTAATCCCAGCACTCGGGAGGCAGAGGCAGCCTGGTCCACAGAGCTAGTTCCGGGACAGGCTCCAAAGCTACAGAGAATCCCTGTCTCAAAAAAACAAGAAAACAATGGTTCCACTGGAAATGTGGCTGAAGGGTAGAGCAGTTTCTCGTGCATGCCGGACCCTGGCCTCTATCCCCAGCATCGTAAGGGCGAAACACTGGAAAATACACATAAAACAAAATTAAACTTTTGGGAGTCTGGGGACGAACCTCAGTTCTAAAGGCCTTGCTATGCAAGCATGAGTTGCAGAGTTCAATCCCCAAACCCACTTAAAAAGCTAGACACGGGGCTGACAAGATGGTTCAGGCACGTGGCCTGAACTTGATCCCTGGAACTCAGACTAGGTAGGGAAGTAACCTCTACGTTCTGTATGCATAGTAGTTTTAGAACAAGAATAGTCCTGTGCTTGTACAACCCCAGCTCCAGGGGTGGGGCCTGCTGCAGCCACCAGGTCCCATGTACCCTGCCAGAAAACAAGGTGGCTGGAGCCTGAGGGGTGACGCCAAGAGTTGGCCTCTTGCTGCACGAGCTATGCAGCCTGCTTGCTGCCACCTGTGTCTGCTCCTGCCCTTCTAACTGAGCCCGCCTTAAACTTTTGCTCCTCCTGCCTGGATTTCCCAAATAGCTAAGGTGGAGTCTTTCTGTGATCTAGACTGGCCTTGAACCCAGGACCTTCTTGCCTCAGCCCTCCTGATTCATCCCTGGGGCTTGGGTGGGACTGATAAAACTTGACTCTGAGGAGGAATGAGGCTCAGCGCCCAGCCCTTCTGTGTCCCTCATTCTGGTTCGGTCTTCACGTCCAGGAGATGCTGAAGGATGAGGTGCGTACCCTCACATATCGCAACTCCATGTTTCACAATCGGCACCTCTTCAAAGACAAGGTTGTGCTGGACGTGGGCTCGGGCACCGGCATCCTCTGCATGTTTGCTGCCAAGGCAGGAGCCCGCAAGGTCATTGGGGTGAGTCTCGGAAAGGGCCTGCTGGGGCTTGGGCTGGACTGGGCCTGGAGATGCTGGAAGAGCAAGGACTGAACTCAACCCTCCTTTCTTCCTGCCTTAGATCGAATGTTCAAGCATCTCTGATTATGCTGTGAAGATTGTCAAAGCCAACAAGTTAGACCATGGTGAGAAAGGGGAAGATCTATGGGGAGCATCTGCTGCCAGTGTCTTGGCGGCCTCAGTAGGCAGCCAGTGGCTCCTTTGTGTTTGGTACTGCGGGTGCCGGGGTGTTGGCCCTGGTGCTTTAGGTTTTGGGGTTTTTGTTTTGGGGGGTGGCAATACTCAGGATTAAACTTAGGGCTTCCCGCATGTAAGACAGGAACTCTGCTCCCCTACTACTTCCCTCAGCTGTCAGACCAGGGCCCCAGCAGTGCGCTCTGACCATGACTGACAGTGCCTTCCTGAGCATCCCCCACCTGCTGTCAGCGGGTCCACAAATTCCTTCACACTGCACTGTTGGCTTTGCAGCGGTGTGCATTTTCCCACCTCAGGGTAGGGCACCTGGCTCCCTCTGTTAAAGGCCTTGTTCATATACTCAAATGTACACATCTGTTTAAACTGTCTGTTAGATGGTAACCTCTGGCACGTGTCAATTCACACCCAGTCGGGTTTTGATAATGAGGCAGGGTCTCACTGTGTAGATCAAGCTGTCCTTGAATATACAGAGATCCCCGCTTGCTTCTGCCTCCCACATGTTGGGATTAAAGGTGTGTGGTGTGCCGCTGCCAACCAGCTACAAAAGTACAAAGCAGGCACCGACCACCCAGATCCCAAAATGCTGCACCTACCCACGCCTGTGTCTTTGCCTTGAGGCAGCTCTTCACTATACTCTTTCTCTCCCTCTTAGTACTAGGACAGCAGAGGCCCTCCTGCTGAGCTAGACTGACGGCCTTCAGGGTCTCTTACTGTAATCTAAGCAGGCCTTGAGCTTTCAGGCCTGTGCCATCAGGTCTGGCTAGCTGTGTAGTTGGGTTTATCTGTTCTTAGCACTTTATTTATGAGGGTTGTGCCGCAGAACATATGTGAAGGCCAGAAGACAATTAGTGGGAGTCTCTTCTCCTTCTATTCTCTGGGTCCTAGGGGTGGAATTCAGATCCCCCAGATTGGTGGCAAGCACCCTAAAACATTTAGTCATCTCACTGACCCTCATTTTAATATGTGATCATACCATTACTTACTGCTTTAAATCTACTGAATGGGAGAATATATCTGCTCTGAGAACGGCTAGTGATGGAAGCCCAGACCTGCAGAATGTTGCTCTTGGGCAAGCCACTCTCAACATGAAGCTGCTGCTGCAGCTCTGTGGCTTGAGCTGGGTTTGGCTTGTTTTGAGGCCAAGTTTCTCTGTGTAGCTCTGGCTGTCCTGGAAACTGTCTTATTGTAGACCAGGCTGGCCTTGAACTCTCAGAGATCTGCCTGCCTCTCCTGAGATTAAAGGCCTGTACCACCACTGCCCAGCTGAGCTGGGTCTAGTTTTATAGCCCTTTAGTTCTAGCACTGGGGAGGCTGAGGCAGGCAGGTCTCTGGGTTTGAGGCCAGCTTGGTCTATATAGCAAGTTCCAGGCCAGCCAGAACTGCACTGCGAGACCCTGTTAAAAGAGGTGGAGATGCTGCCTGACCAACATTCTCTGGGGGTGTCTGGAGCCAGGTGGGCCAGTCTCACTCTGACTGCCGTCCCATTTCTGTGGCTGCAGTGGTGACCATCATCAAGGGCAAGGTGGAGGAGGTGGAGCTGCCCGTGGAGAAAGTGGACATCATCATCAGCGAGTGGATGGGCTACTGTCTCTTCTACGAGTCCATGCTCAACACCGTGCTGCATGCCCGTGACAAGTGGCTGGTGAGGCAGGGGAGTCCCCACAAGGCTGCATGTGTGCTGGGGATATAGTGGGCACCCCGGGTTAAGAAGCCATCAGCTGCTCAGGTGGAGCATAGCTTTCTGAGGGGAGGAGGGGAGAGGAGCTGGCCTCAAGAAGGCCAGTGTAGAGCCCTTGTATCAGAAGTGTGTCTTTGGCAGCTGTGGGGAGGTGACAGGGCAGTGAGGGTCAGGAGGACTCTGTACAGTTTGGGGGTAGCTTTCCTTCTGGGGTGTTTGCAGGGTCCTAAAGACTGTAGGACAACCTGGGACCAGATCAAAGATGAGGGTGAGCCATAAATGGATGGTGACAGCCAGGGAGCATAGTGGGAGGGCAGCTGGGCCTGCTCAGGTGGCAGTCGGCTCTTGTTCTCACCCAGCTCTTTCCTCAGGCACCTGATGGCCTCATCTTCCCAGACCGGGCCACCCTTTATGTGACAGCCATTGAGGACCGACAGTACAAAGACTACAAGATCCACTGTGAGCTGAGGCTGTGGGGGGTAGTAGGGCAGGGTGGGTGGTGGATGCGTGACCCGGGTTCTGCGACTCATTTGACCCTATCTGTACCCAGGGTGGGAGAATGTATATGGTTTCGATATGTCCTGCATCAAAGACGTGGCCATCAAGGAGCCCTTGGTGGACGTGGTGGATCCGAAGCAGCTGGTCACTAATGCCTGCCTCATAAAGGTAACTCCCAGCAGTAAGGATTCCAATCCCTTACTATCTGTCAGAGGCTTAGGGAAGACAGTTTGGCCCAAACCATGCCTGGTTGTATGTAGTCCAGGCTAGAAGGGCAAAGCAGGTAGAATGCACTCAGCTGGTGGGGTGCTGCTTTGCAGACTGGCTCGGCTGGTGGGTGTCTTGCTGCGCTTTTGATGGTTGTGGTTGTGTTGCATGCCTGTGATCTGAGGATCAAGCGTTGGGATTGAAAAGATGTGTGTTTTGTTTCGTCTGTGGTAAGTATGTATGCCTGTTGTCTGGGTGTTAGAAGAGGACATCAGACCTGGAACTGGAGTTAGTTAGAGACAGTTGGGAGCTGCCAAGTATTTGCTTCCAAGTCCTGGGTGAGCAGCCAGCAGTGTTCTTAACCACTGAGCCCTCTCTCTAGCACCCTAAATAATTTTTTTTTTAAGAATCAGTGTGGGCTTTATTTCAGAAATAGGGTGGGGTTTGCTGGGTACTGCTGTTTGCTATAACGGGGAGGGACCTTACAGGCAGCAGTTCTCAGGTGGGGAATGGGCTCTGAGCACTGGGCTTGCTTGTTCTGCAGGAGGTGGACATTTATACAGTCAAGGTAGAGGACCTGACCTTCACCTCCCCCTTCTGCCTACAAGTGAAGAGGAATGACTACGTGCATGCCTTGGTGGCCTACTTCAACATCGAGTTCACCCGATGCCACAAGAGGACCGGATTTTCTACCAGTGAGGGCCATGTGGGGCTGGGCCAGGGTCTCAGAGCTGCTTGGGAACAGGGCGGAAAGCTGTCCGGTTTAAACCAGCCTGGGCGAGCAAGTTGGTGATAGCCTATCTCAGAAAAGACAGTTGAAGGTGCAGCCTTAGAGAGCCTGCCTAGCTCCCCCAGCGAGGGGCTAGGCATGGCTCAATAGTAAAATGCTGTGCTGCCCTGGCCCTGGCTCCACCCTGTTCTGGGAAGAACAAGGTGAGTAGAGCATTGAGAACCTCTTGCCCCCTGGCTCTGCCGCCAGTGATTGAGTGACTGAGTTTGATCCTAGTGTAGCTCTGTAAACACAGGCAGAATGCAGGGACAGCAGCCTTCACAGCCTTGCTGGTAGTGATCTTGTGGGGCACAGGCCGGTCCCAGGGTTTAGCATGGGCTACACGCAGGCAGAGGCTGGTATTGACCATGCCCACTTTTCAGGTCCTGAGTCCCCATACACACACTGGAAGCAGACTGTGTTCTACATGGAGGATTACCTAACAGTGAAGACTGGCGAGGAGATCTTTGGCACCATTGGCATGAGGCCCAACGCCAAAAACAATGTGAGGCTTGGTGAAGTGGGCATGATGTGTGGGCTGTGCAGAAAGGGTCTGAGCAGGGTTGAGCAGTGTCAGCTTGGGTGGCATGAGGTAGGGTACCCTAGGAAGCCCCAGCATGGTGACTGGGGTCAATGATGATCCTTGCTCAGTGCCCTTCTACAGGGATGGAGCCACTGAAGTCACCTGACTCTCCCTGTGCAGGTTAAAGTGGCAAACCCCAGAGAATACTCCCCAGCCCAGCCTTGTTGCATGGGTGCAAGGGGTTTGGGGAAGCTGCAGGGGGCTAGAACCATAGTGGGACTCTGGTAAAGGGGTACTTGCTGGTGCTGGGTAGTACCCCATTGATGCGGAAACTCACCCAAACTGGCTGGGAAACGGCGGGGTGAAGATGGCCTATAGTGTGGTCACTGAGTCAGGGTGCAGGGTGTGGACTACTTCAGCCTTGGCCTAATGCCACACCTGAGCCCTGTCTTCACCTTTCCCCTTCAGCGCGACTTGGACTTTACCATCGACTTGGACTTCAAGGGCCAGCTATGTGAGCTCTCTTGCTCCACCGACTACCGGATGCGCTGAGGTGGCGCCAGGCTGGCCTCCTACCGAAGGGGGCTTAGGGACTGGGCTTGGGGGATGGGAGGGTACATCATGACTGTGTTTTTCATAACTTATGTTTTTATATGGTTGCGTTTACGCCAATAAATCCTCAGCTGACCGATCTACTTCTTACCCTGGGGCAGGGGTGGCTGGGTAGCTTGTCACTTTCTGGGAACTTGGTTGTACCTTGGGATAGGATTCTGGGCTATACCTAGTCCCTGGATCCCCATGACCTCTTCTACCTGTCCAGGACCTTGTAAGGACAGGCCCAGCCTTCATCCTCCCTTCCTACAACAGCTCCTGACATTCATCCCTTTAGCTGAGGTTGGGGGCAGCCCTCAGCAGGAGAGCTGGGACTATTGGAACCTTCCCCTGGCTTCTAGTCATGCTGGATTGTGGTTTGGAAGTTAAATCTATGCCTCTACACCAGAGCCTGGCCTCCGTGTCCTGCCCTTCCTGTGCTGTTTCTAAATGGGCTGGCTCACCCTTATGCTCTCCTGATCCACTGGTGTTTGTGGAAGTTGGGTCACCCTGGACTGGAAACAGGAACTGAGTTTGGATCCTATGTGTTATGACCAAATGGGGTTGGGTAACTAAAGCCAAACTCACTTAGCAGGCTCTAAGGATGCCCCTGGGAGAGAGAACTTAGTGCTGGCTTTTAATCAGGTGTACGAGGGTCCTGGGTCCTGCTACTGAGCTCTTGGTTGGCCCTGCCTCTGGGCAATACTAGGAAAAATGAGCCTTAGAACCTCCGCAGCTCTCCACCGTTTGCAGCAAAGAGGCTTGGGCAGCGCCCTTTCGTCTGGGTGACAGTGGGCTTGTCTGTCTTGGGGTAGACCCAAGGAACCACCGGCTCCATTGTGGACAAAGTATGAACGTGCAGAGTGGAATAAAGCCAGACTTCATTGTGCTCACCTCGTGCCTGCCATTCCTCTGATTGTGTACCTTTAATCTAGTCCCCAGTCCCCCCCCCTCCCAGTGGTTCTCTTCCTTGTCTTTCAGTCCCTATACCTACCTGCCTTGGATAGTTCTGGTGGGTGAAACAAAAAGCCAAGACAGGCGCCTTGGGGTGAGGGGGTTGGATGCTGCGACTCTGAGGGGGCGGGGACAGAACGCGGAGGGATTGGAAAGGAGCTGGGACAGAACGCGGAGGGATCAGAGGGGGCGGGGATAAAACCCGGGACCTGAACACCAAGTTAGGTGCAAATGAGGTGGATCTGGGCTCTAAGGTGACATCCGAAAACGGGTTATCAGGTCGTGGACTCATTACACGGGGACTGGATATATATACAAGGGAGCCTGGGGGAAGGAGGTGTCCGTGGGATTGACCCCAGGAACCGCAGCTGCTGGCCCCTGAACAGCGTAAGTACCGGGCTGGATACGGATACAAGAGGGGCTATGGACCTTGCATTGGGGTAGTCGAGTGGAGCTCTCCATCACTTGTATGGACTCCCCTTTAACTCATCACCATCGTCCCTCTGCCGAGCATGCGCAATAGGGTGCTTCCGCTCTCATCCCTCTCCAGATCTCATAGGGTAAGAACCCCTCATGCTTCTGCCTTGCGATGGGAAAGAGCAGAGCCACCATCGGCAGATGTTCATTTCCTATGGGTCCAAAAACTAGTGTTTTATTTGAAGCCCGCAACTAATCCTGGATCAGTTTCCCTACCCCATCCCAAATACTGAGCACTGACTTCTCAGCAAGACAGCTTGCGCTCCCGCCGCTCTACATTCAGAGGTCCCAGGGGCTGGGCCTGCCCTCAAGCCCTTCTAACTCTCCAGCTGTGAGCTGCAACACCCCTCGGGTGCTTAGGCAAACTGAGCAGGCCTGAGGTCCTGCTGTGGGGAGGAAGGGGTGGGGTCTGAGAGCGGGAGGGGGGGGAGCCGGTCTGAAGGAGAGCTGGGGTCTAGACGCCCCCTCCCAAAGTCTGCACCCCTGGTTCTGAGGGAGGAGGCCCTGAGATCCTAGGATGACTCCACCCTCCTCCTAGGGATCCCAGGGAACATGGCTGAAGCACAGCAGGCCTCTAGCTTGCTGTCCGCACTGAGCTCTGATGGGGCAGAAGTAGAGCTCACCTCCCCGGTGTGGCAGGAGATTTACCTCTCAGGCCTGCGCTCCTGGAAAAGGCATCTCTGGCGTGTCTGGGTGAGGAGGGCTACTGGCTGGTTTTGTTCTGGGGATCCAGGTGCCTGCTTCTGGGGTGCCCGAAGCCCACTGCTGAAGATTGGGATGTCCAGTCCGGGGCTGCCCTGTCCCACCCACTGGCCTACCCTGCTCAGCGCTTGACTCGCTTCACTCACCCCTGCTACCCTTCCCACACACTTCTCCCCCAACTTCTACAACTCAAGTCACCTTAGCTTGGTTTAATTTATTAATTTAGAACACAAACCAGTTTGAATGATGCCCTCAGTCCCTTAATGGTGGATTCCAGGAAGGTGCCCTACCACCGAGCCCCCACCACCGCCTCACCTACCCCACCTCGCTCTTTATAGTGAATTGATTCTAGGAAGAGGCCCAAGCCCAGCCTCCTTACAAGGGGAAAGGTAAAGGTGCTACCACGGAGCCACGCCCCCACCTCCTTCCAGATATATTCAGGATATATTCAATAATGGGGATCCTGAGCTCCGACTACATCCAGGTCCCAATAAGCCACTGAGAGAGATACAGCGCATGTCCTCAGAGGGAACGTATGACTGCTGGTGTCTTTTCTCACCACAGAACGACTTTCTTACTGGTGTGCTCCCTGCAAGCCCCCTCAGTTGGCTCTTCCTCTTCAGTGCAATCCAGCTTGCTTGGTTCCTCCAGCTGGATCCTTCCCTAGGACTGATGGAGAAGATTAAAGAGTTGCTTCCAGACTGGTAAGGACCTTCCTCTTCACCCCAGTCACGGCCCTAACCCCCCACCAAGAAACTCCATATGCTTTGCCTGTCAAAGAAATATAATTTCTTGGGGGTGGGAGAGCAGGAAGAGAGGAGAGAGGGGAAACTGGTTGGTATGTAAAATGAATTATATATATATGTATATGTATATGTATATGTATATATATATATATATATAATTTCTGGGAGCCAAGATTGGTGGTGTACATTTTTAATCCCAGTGTTCGGGAGGCAGAGGCAGGCAGATCTCTATGAATTTGAGGACCATCAGGTTTAAAAAGTGAGTTCCAGGATAACCAGAGCTGTTACACAGAGAAACTTGTCTCAGAAAACAAAAAACCAAACAAACGAAAAAGAAATGTAATTTCTGGAGCTTTCTTTATGTCTGTTAATAGAGGTATAGCCAAAAAGAGGGGGGGACTCCCTCTCTTTCACTTTATACCTTTATCTATTTTGGTTTTTGAGACAGGGTCTCTCTATGTTGAGACCTTTCTCTATATAGAGGCTCTCTGTGGACCAGGCTAGCCATAGAACTCAGAGATTCTCTTACCTTTTTCTCTCGAGTACTGGGATTAAAGGCGTGCGCCACCACTGCCCAGCTGTGCTGGGACTCTATTTTTTTTTAAAGACTTATTATTTATTATGTATACAACATTCTGCCTCCATGTATGCCCGCACGCCAGAAGAGGGCGCCAGGTTTCATTACAGATGGTTGTGAGCCACCATGTGGTTGCTGGGAATTGAACTCAGGACCTCTGGAAGAGCAGGCAATGCTCTTAACTGCTGAGCCATCTCTCCAGCCCCCTTATATATATATGCATGTATGTCTGTGTACATGTTTACAGTGCCAGAGGAAGCCAGAAGAAGGTATTGGGTCCCCCACAACTAGAGTCAAATGGTTTTGAGCTGAGAATCTAACCTATGTCTTCTACAAGTGTTCTTAACCACCAAGCCATCTCTTTAGCCTGATTTAGTTTTTTTAGTTGTTCTTGTTTTTGATGGAGCCCTAGCTGTCCTGTAACTAGCTCTGTAGACCAGGCTGGCCTCGAACTCACAGAGATCCGCCTGCCTCCCCCTCCTGGGACCCGTGAGTGCCACCACATCAGGCTTGCTGTCTCTTATCACATCAGGGACCAGAGGAGGTGGCGCAGGACTTCCCTGGGAAAAGGGTGCAGATTTTCTAAAGAAGGCAGAGCCCAGGTTAGACACAGAAACCCCTAGAAAGAACATATTCATGATGCAGTGCAGAGACAATGCATCCTGAGTGTTCCAGATGAGCATCCCCTCCTAACTGCAGGGAATGCTGTGGACGAGACGCACTAACATGCCCGTATCCTTTTCTGTTTGCTCGTTTGTTTTGTATTTTAAGACAGTTTCTTTGTATAGCCCTGTAGACCAGGCGGCCTCAAACTCAGATCCTCTGCCTCCTGGGTGCTAGGATTAAAGGCGTGCGCCACCACCATCCAGCTTTTATTTTCTTTTCTAAGATGGGGTGTCAATCATTCTGTAGCTCAGTCTGTCCTGGAACTCCCAGAAATCCTCCTGCCTCAGCCTCCTAGGTGCTAAATTAAAGTATTCCCATACCTGGCTAAAACTCATGACTTTATGTATGGATTTCTTTGTGGCAGGATGTCACATAGACGAGGTTGTCCTGGATGTCACTGTGTAGCTGAGGATATACTTTAGCTCATCTACCTGCTTCTCCAGTGCTGGGATTTTAGCTTGTGCCCCCACCCAGGGCATCTGCATGCTAGACAAGCACTCTATTATTATGGGATATCCTGACCCCAGGAAAGTGATTTTGAGAAGCTTGGTGCCTCTGTAAGGCTGGTCATGGGCAGCAGAGGGACACACCCACTTTATGTGCCTGTCAAGTGTGGTTGTCCCCATCCCCCATCCTGAAGCTCCAGTCGACTGCATGGCTTCAAGGGCACCCTTTATTTTTTCTCTCCTAGGGGTGGACAGCACTATCAACTCCGGGGGCTTCTGGCAGCAGCGCTGTTTGCCTCGTGTCTGTGGGGAGCCCTGATCTTCACACTTCATGTGGCTCTGAGGCTGCTTCTGTCCCATCATGGCTGGCTCCTGGAACCTCATGGCACCATGTCCTCACCCACGAAAACCTGGCTGGTATGTGAGAGGATCCAGACTCGTCCCTCTTGGTCTTTGTCTCCCAATGGCTTCCCTCTCATTAGCTCCCTCTTTGCACATCACCTGTGTCCTCTTGGTCCCCATAATCTCCCTTCTCCCTCCCCTATCCATAATCTTGTCCTCCCTCATTCTTCTCCATCATCTCCATTTCCCCTCCTCCTTCATCTCTGTCGTCTCTGCTGCACCATCTCTTTCTTCCATCCTTACCCCTCCATCTCCTTCCTCCCACTCTCCACATCATCTTCGTCTCCCCTCCCCCAGCCCGGTTCTTTCCTGTTTGGCAGGCACTGGTCCGAATCTTCTCTGGGAGACACCCAAGGCTGTTTAGCTTCCAACGGGCCCTCCCACGACAGCCAGTGCCCACAGCACAGGAGTCCGTACGCAAGGTTGGCGTGTCCCGGGGTGGGGTGGTTCCGGGAGACCCTCAGGAGCTCTGACGGACTTTCGGCTCCACTTCTGCATGCAGTACCTGGAGTCGGTACGCCCGGTGCTTGGAGACGACGCCTTTGACCGCGCTACTGCTCTGGCAAGCGACTTCCTGAGGCTGCAGGCGCCACGGCTGCAGCGCTATTTGCGCCTCAAGTCCTGGTGTGCTTCCAACTACGTGAGTTCAGGGGACCCCAGCCCAGCCCTGTGGTGATTGGCCTGCCCTAGCCATGCCCCTGCCACGATTGGCCTATCCAAGCCCTGGATTTGCTGGATAATGGAACTTCAGTAAGTCCCTTGCTCAGTAGTCCCACCCCTTGAGCAGCCCTTAAGCCCCACCTAAGCTCAGGTTCCCGCCTCTGCCCCCCAAGACAGGAGACCGGGTTTCTCTGTGTAGCCCTGGCTGTCCGGGAACTAGCTCTGTAGACCAGGCTGGCTTTTTTTTTTTTTTTTAATTTATTTATTATGTATACAATATATGCCTGCAGGCCAGAAGAGGGCACCAGACCTCATTACAGATGGCTGTGAGCCACCATGTGGTTGCTGGGAGTTGAACTCAGGATTTTTGGAATAGCAAGCAATGCTCTTAACCGCTGAGCCATCTCTCCAGCCCCCAGGCTGGCTTTGAACTTAGAGATCCACCTGCCTCTGCTCCCAAATGCTGAGCTTAAAGACGTGTCCCAAATACTAGAATTACTTATAGAGCTTCCGTCCCACCGCTTGTGTTAGCACCAGAATTCCCACACGACCCTGTCTAGCGCTTCTAGGACAGCTTCCTAGATGGGTGGAGAGCTAGTGTGGGAGCTTGGCCCTTGGCTGCACTATGAGTTAAGCTGAGAAACCGAGGCAGAGAGTCTTGTCTTCTGTAGGAAAGTGGAGCCAGGTGACAGGCAGAGAGGTGTGTGTGAGGGGTGGTGAGGAACGATGGGCTCTAAATACCTCAGAGGCAGGCGAAGAGCCTGCCCAGGAACTGAGCCTATCTGGTTGGCCTTAAGGATTTAGGGCAAGCATCAGCGAGGGCTGAAAGGGGGCCTCACTGTGGTTGAATGCAAGGATGGGAAGTCTAGAGTGAGGCTAGCTCAGGAAGGAGCTAGGGAGTCCTGGGAAGACTTGGAATTGCAGGACAGAAGGCTTAGAGATGGAAGGTTGAGGGGATACAGAAAGAGACAGCTAACAGACACTTTAGTTAATCTAAGCATTGGGCATATGTTTCTAATCTCAGCACTAGGGAGAAGAGGCAGAAGGATATCTGTGAGTGTGAAGAAGGGTCTGGGACAGAGTCAGGGTTTCTCTGTAGCTTTGGAGCCTGCCCTGGAACTAGTTCTTGTAGACCAGGCCGGCCTTGAACTCACAGAGATCCTAGCCTCCTGAGCCTAGGATTAAAGGCGTGCATCACCATGCCTAGCTAATTTTTTGTTTTTATGTGTATGAGTGTGTGCACATTTGTATGTGTGGGTGTGTTGCATACATGCAGTACCTATGGAGGTCAAAAAGTGGTGGCAGATCCCCTGGAGCTGGAGTTATGTGCAGTTGTGAGCTACCAGGTAGGTGCGAGGAACCAAACCTAGGTCCTCTACAAGAGCAGCAAGTGCTCTTGGGTGCTGAGCCATCTCCCCAGCTCCATCTTAGTTATTGATACAGCGTCCATCTCTGAGATGTAGGGCCTGCTGATTGGGCTGGTTGCATGGCCAGCGGCAGGCTGGGTTGTGTGGCTAGGGGTGGGCTGGTTGTGTGGCCAGTGGCAGGCTGGGTTGTGTGGCCAGTGGCAGGCTGGGTTGTGTGGCTAGTGGCCCCAGCAAAATCTACCTCTGCAGCCCTGAGATTAAAGTGTGGAGAACTCTACCTGGCCTTTTTGTGTGCCCCAAGGCTTGAACTCAGGCACTTGCCACCGGAGTTACTGCTGCAGTTTCCTTGTTCTGTTTAATGGTTACTAACACTCTATCGTTAACTAGTCCTTCATCTGTTTAATGGCTACTAACACTCCATCGTTAACTCATCCTTCCTCTGTTTAATGGCTATTAACACTCCATCGTTAGCTAGTCCATCTGTTTAATGGTTACTAACACTCCATCGTTAACTAGTTCTTCATCTCTTTAATGGTTACTAACACTCCATCATTAACTAGTTCTTCATCTCTTTAATGGTTACTAACACTCCATCGTTAACTCGTCCTTCATCTAATGGTTACTAACAAACATTCCATCATTAACTAGTCCTTCATCTGTCTAATGGCTACTAACACTCCATCGTTAACTAGTCCTTCATCTGTGGGCGTATAAGTTATTACTAGTTGCTCATACCCACTTGTTGCGCTGAGATCCTTTCTGCCCGTGACACAGGGGAGTCTGTGGCCTCCCTGGTGACACCATCTACCCCTCAAGGTCTCGGCCACCACAGCTGAGCTTCTCTGATTCTCCTAGGTGAGTGACTGGTGGGAGGAGTTTGTGTACCTGCGCTCCCGAGGCTCGCTGTTGGTCAACAGCAACTACTACTTGATGGTGAGAAGGGGGCCAGCTGTGGGAGGCAGGGACCTTGTGGCCGTGGTGGCCATGGTAGGAGTCCAGAACACTGGAGCCGCTAGCTTGTCTGGATGTCAGGGTCCCCATCAGACAAGCGTGGTCTCAATGCATTTTGTGTCCCTTCCCTTTGCCACCAAGCAGGATTTCCTGTATGTCACGCCCACACCGCTGCAGGCTGCCCGAGCAGGCAACGCCGCCCATGCCCTGCTCCTGTACCGCCACCTTCTGAACCAGCAGGAGATCCCACCGGTAAGGCAGACCTCTTGGATTGGGGCTGGAGGTGCCGGGAGCACACAGGGCCCGGCTCAGGAGCCCTTGGCCTCCCGCAGACACTGCTGATGGGAATGCGGCCCTTGTGTTCTGCCCAGTTCGAGAGGATATTCAACACCACACGGGTGCCAGGGCTGGAAAAAGGTGAGGACGCTCCCCACCCAGTCCTTGTCCCTTCCTGCCACAATGGCTGTGGCTGAGAAAAGTTAGCCAGCCTGTTTGGGTCTCTGTCCTGTTTGTGATGCTTTCTTCGTGGCCTCAGGCAAATCATTGTCCTCTCCGAACCTTACTTTCCTCAGCTGTGAAATGGAATAATAATGACCTGAGGTGGTCCAAATTTAAAATAGTTTAATGTATGACAAGCTAGAAAATTTCTCATTAGAGGGTTTTTTTTTTTTTTATTTTCGAGACAGGGTTTCTCTGTAGCTTTTGGTTCCTGTCCTGGAACTAGCTCTTGTAGACCAGGCTGGCCTCGAACTCACAGAGATTCGCCTGCCTCTGCCTCCCGAGTGCTGGGATTAAAGGCATGTGCCACCACCGCCCGGCTCTCATTAGAGTTTTTAAATTTTTTTTTTCAGTTTTTAAAAATGGAAGAATTACATCATTGCCCTCTTGATTTTCCTTCCTCCAACCCCTCCCATGCCCCCTATACCCTCTCAAACTCCTGACCTTTGGTTATTTTCTTTTGTTGTTTTTTGGTGTTTCAAGACAGGGTTTCTCTGTCTAACAGTCCTGGCTGTCCTGGAACTTGTTTTGCAGATCAGGCTGGCCTCGAACTTAGAGATCTGTCTGCATCTGCCTCCTGAGTGTGGCTCCAGCTAGACTTTCTTTTTTCTTTTTTCAGATATATTTGTATGTATACTGTGTTCTGCCTGCAGGCCAGAAGAGGGCACCAGATCTCACAACAGATGGTTGTGAGCCACCATGTGGTTGCTGGGAATTGAACTCAGGACCTCTGGAAAAGCAGTCAGTGTTCTTAACCTCTGAGCCATCTCTCCAGCCCTGAACCTCGTGTTCTTTAGTTATATTTTATGTGTATGAGTACTGTGCATGCATGTATGTCTGTGCACCATGTGTGTGCAGTGCCTGTTGAGACCAGAAGAGGGCATCAGATTGGGACTAGAGTCGCAATGTTTATGAGCAGTTCTCTGGGTGCTGGGTCCTCTGGAAACACAGAAAGTGTTCTTAACTACTGAGCTGTCTCTCCAGGCCCTAGCAGACTTCTTGCCTAGCATGCAGGAGGTCCTTGGTTCCATTCCAAACACCAGGTAAACGAGGTGTGGTGGCATACACCTGTCACCCCAGCACTGGGAAGGTGGGGGCATGAGGAGCAAGAGTTCATGGCCATCCTCTGCTACATTTCTATTAGAATCTAACCTGGGCTACACTCAGGCTGTGGAATACTACACAACTGTCAGAAATAACAAAGGGGCAGAGCACATGATTAGTCAGTGGTGTGGTTCTTATGACCTTCATATTCTGCCCATACTTCTCCAGACTACCTCCGTCATGTCCAGGACAGCCGACATGTGGCTGTCCTCCACCAGGGCCGATTCTTCCGTGTCGGGACCCACTTTTCCAATGACCTGCTGTCCCCACGGGCTCTAGAGCAACAGTTCCAGCAAATCCTAGATGACCCATCTCCAGCTTGTCCCCTTGAGGAACATCTAGCAGCTCTGACTGCTGCTCCCAGGTAAGAGCAAGTGGGTAAGAGCTGGGCTCCAGGGAGCAGGTCTGGGCAAGGGAGAGGCCAGTTGGGCTCAGGCCCATCCCACTTGGACAGGAGTATGTGGGCCCAGGCTCGAGAGTCAGTGAAGACTCATGCCGCCACTGCCCTGGAGGCCGTGGAAGGGGCCGCCTTCTTCGTGTCCCTTGATTCTGAGCCCGTGGGACTGACCAGGGAGGATCCGGCAACTTCCTTGGATGCCTACGCCCATGCTCTGCTGGCCGGCCGAGGTGATGACCGGTAAGTCTATCCTTCTACCAACCGTCCCACACTCCAGTGGAGACAGCCAGACTCCACACCTCAGCAGCTAGACCCAGGGGTCACTCATATCTGGCAAGCCCAAACTCAGTTCAGTAGAGCAAGGAGACTTCTAACCCCAGAGAACCCATCTACTCAAGACCCCAGACTCTTTTGTTTGTTTTTTTGACAAAGCTTTTCTTTGTGTAACCCTGGCTGTCCTAGAACTAGCTGTATAGGACCTGGCTAACCTCAAACTCACAGAGATCCTCCTGCCTCTGCCTCCAGAGTGCTGGAATTAAAGGTGTGCACCACCACTGCCCGGATTAAGACCCAGACTCTGTATCTTAATGGCTCATTTGTGTCACTGAGTACAGCTGTGTAGCGCACCGTAGCCTGAAGACAGCATAGCACTGGTCAAGATCAACTTCTCCATTGTGTGGTCCCATGATGGAGGATTATTTAACCATAAAAGTAGACCCAAGGGCTGGAGAGATGGCTCAGAGGTTAAGAATATTGCCTGTTCTTCCAAAGGTCCTGAGTTCAATTCCCAGCAACCACATGGTGGCTCACAACCATCTGTAATGAGGTCTGGTGCCCTCTTCTGGCCTGCGGGCATACATACACACAGACAGAATATTGTATACATAATAAATAAATAAATATTAAAAAAAAAAAGTAGACCCAAGATTGTGGGTCTTTTCCTAGCACTTCCAATGCCTCAAAGAGAGCCTAGGACAAACACACAAAAACTCCTAAATTTTATGTCCATGTGGAGACTATCTGGAATCACCTCTATAAACTGAAGCCCTTCTAGAGGCCTCCAGAACTGCCACCCCTTCTGATTTTCCCTGCTCACTTCACCCTGAAGCACACCCCACTATAAGTTCTACAGGTACCCACATTCTCCTCCCAGCCCTGGCTCTTGATGACCCATCCAAACTTCTTCTGCAGCTGGTTTGACAAATCCTTCACCCTCATCGTCTTCTCCAATGGGAAGCTGGGCCTCAGCGTGGAACACTCCTGGGCTGACTGCCCTGTCTCAGGACATATGTGGGAGGTGCGTTCCTAAGGCTGGGTACTGTATCCAGAGTCGAACCCTGAAGAACCTTAGACTGGAGACATAGGCTCAGAGACAGGCAGAGGAAAGCCTAGCAAAGAAGTGGGTCTACCATGTTGACCTGCCTGGGTCACTGGGGCTCAGAGAAGGGAACTGAACTTTCAGGGTCTCACAGCAAGAAGGCACAGTGACGGTGTTAACCTAGAGCCTGTGACACGCCCCCACCCATGCACACGCACAGACAGACACACACACATGTTGTAGCACACGTCTGTAATCCAAATACTTGGAAAGTATTTTAGTCACAGCCAGTCTGGGCTACAGGGTGAGACCACGTTGCAGAATGAAGCAGAGCTGGCTTTGGGCTCAGCTGGCCCATTGCTCCTGAAGCCCTGGATTCCATGGCAGCTGCACCTAAGATGGCTGTTGTGGTGTTGCCTGCCATTCCAGCACACAGGAGCTGGAGGCAGGAGGATTGTAGTTCAGGATCATCCTCAGCCACACTGTAAGTTCAAGGCCAACCTAGGCTACATTAGACCCTGTTTCAAAATGAAGCAAAAATGGGTCCTCTGATTCCCCATCTTTATAAGACAGCTGAGAGAGATAGAAGCGTGGACCCAGAAGGTGGAGCAGCAGACGCTCATCAGTGCAAACTTAAAACATCCCACAATCCTGGTTACAGAGACCCTCGCTCTGCCGGGCCTCTCCCACCAGCGGGGGATGACTGACAGTTTTATCCACAGTTTACCCTGGCCACAGATTGCTTCCAGTTGGGGTACGCAGCAGATGGCCACTGTAAGGGGCAGCCTGACCCCGCTCTGCCGCAGCCCCAGCGCCTGCAGTGGGACCTTCCAGAGCAGGTGAAGCTGGACTCTGATCTCCCTTCTAAGTCCCTTGCCTTTGCCCTGAACTCATCCCCACCTCACTGCCCCAACCTTCTGATCATGTCAGACATATCCACCCTCTTGAGTCCCACACTATCCCCCAACACCAACCTCACCCTGAACTCTGTGCCCACCACCCATCCCATCCTTAATCCCAGCCCTATTCCTACCTCTTACTTCTATTCTCCACACCTTCTTCCCCAAGCGGGGCTGTCCCAGCACCCATAGCCCCACCCGAATATCAGTCCTGGTCCCTTCAAGCCTGTTCAAACCCATCCCGACTGCACCCGAGTCCATCACTAGTGCTCTTGCCCCGTCTTAACCCTTCCTTCACTTTCCACCCCACCCCACCTGACCACATCTCCATCTTCCCTTCCAGACCCATGCCCAGGTCTGCCTCTGCCCTGAGGGTAATGCTAGTCATTTCTCCCACCTCCTTCTCTGGCAGCTCCAGCCGTCCATCTCTCTGGCCCTGAGGGGAGCTAAGATCTTATCCGGCAACATCGACTGCCACGTCTTCCCCTTTCCTCACTTCGGCAAGAACTTCATCAAAAGTTGCCATGTCTCTTCGGACAGTTTCATCCAACTGGTCCTGCAGCTGGCTCACTTCCGGGTCAGTTGGCATTCGCGGTGCCTGCTCCCTTAGGGCTCTAGCCCCTCCAAACCTCAACACCTGTCTCTCCAGCCACCTCTCAGTGTCCTTGTGTTTTGTCATTGCGAGTTAATCCATCATGGGTCATTCGGTCATTCATTTCACCGCGTATCCCTTGCTGGTCTCAAACTCACAGAGATCCACCTGCCTCTACCTACCAAAGTGCTAGAATTAAAGGCATGCGCCACCGAGTCTGGTAGGTCAGTTATCTTGTTGTAGGTTGATCATCTCGTTGTCAATCAGCCATCTTATTCTGTATCGTTCTTCCTGTGTGGGTCAGCCATACGGATCCTTCTACGTGTTTTTAAGCAGAAGGAGGTTGGTTGGAGGTCAGGACAAAAGTGGGTCAAAGCTACAAAGACAGCCTGAGGCCAGCTCACAGGCTCTTCTTTTCCCCCAGGACAGGGGTCAGTTCTGCCTGACTTATGAGTCGGCCATGACCCGACTATTCCTGGAAGGCAGAACAGAGACGGTGAGGTGCTGTACCAGGGAGGCCTGCCACTTTGTGAGAGCAATGGAAGACAAGGAGAAGACAGTGAGTATGACCTCGCTGAGGTCCCTGTCACCTGTGCTCACAAGGACCCGGGAGGGGCACCTGCAACAAGCGACTAATCCAAAGCCCTGCATGAGGGAGTAGCATCAGGCCAGGAGTGTGGGGGGCTCTGATGGGGGGACACTCAGCACTAGAGGACGACTTCACAGAGAACCGTTTCTACTCTCTTGATCTCCTCACTTTAGCCACTTTGAAGCATTGTGACCATGACCTCTACACCATGCCTCAACTTACTTATAGCCTCTAAACAACTTCCGCCCTCCCTCCGCCTGTCCCCAAAGCCTGCTCCCTTACCTGTGAGATACTGTGGCTCTCTAAAGGGTTTAAATGTCCTAAAGTCAGGCACACAGCATTCTCCCGAGCTGTGTGATTCTGTCTTTTCATGACCTCTGCCCGAGGGACCCAGGACCAGCAGCGCCTTGCCCTGTTCCGAGTAGCTGTGGACAAGCACCGGGCTCTACTGAAGGCAGCAATGAGCGGGCAGGGGACCGACCGCCACCTCTTCGCGCTCTACATCATGTCCCGATTCCTCCATGTGCCGTCGCCCTTCCTGACCCAGGTGGGTGCTGGAGGAGGGAAGAAGTGAGCAAGGAGGGAGATGCTGAAAGAAGGAGCGGGACATTTGTAGAGACAGCCAAGCCAGAGAGAGGGGCTGAGGGCAGAGTGGGGTTCAGCAGTAGAACAGCGGTTCCAGAATCCCCCTGTGAAGGGTGGGGGTGTGCCTCAGTGGTAGAACCCTGCCTAGAATTCCCCGGTGAGGGGCTGGGGTGTGGCCCAGTGGTAGAGCCCCTGCCTAGCTAGCTAATCCCCAGCACCATCAGAGAAGAAGGAGCGCAGTGGAAAAGGGGCAAACAGAAGGGGCGAGGTGGGGTCAGGGAGGGAGATGGACGTGGTTAGGGACGAAGGGGGCCTTGTCAGAGGACAGTCACGGACTTCGGAGGGATTGGCGTAGGAGGAAGTCTGGCTTGCGGTGGAGCAAAGAGGATCTTTTCTGCTCATGTGAGCGCCTGTTCCCCAGGTCCAATCACAGCAGTGGCTGCTGTCCACCAGCCAGATCCCTGTGCAGCAAGTGCACATGTTTGATGTCCACAATTACCCGGATTATGTCTCCTCTGGAGGTGGATTTGGGCCTGTGAGTGAGCTGTGGACCAGCCGGGTCGGAGGGGTGGGCATTGGTGCCCTGTGGGTGTGGACGAGGGGCTGGGCTACTGGTTTGCTTCCCTCTCCCCACCCCAGGCCAGCAACCATGGGTATGGCATCGCCTATATCTTCACGGGAGAAAACATGATCACCTTCCATATCTCCAGCAAGAAGTCGAGCACAGAAACAGTGAGATGAACTGAGTGCCTTCCGTACCCTCCTAAATCTGGGATGGAGTCACTCAGACTCCAGGGTCCCTGGCTTAGCCTCCTCCATTAGTGCAGGGGTGTAGGCCCCAGCCTCCTCCCTCGGACCTCCCAGTCCTCCTCCCTCGGACCTCCCAGTCCTCCTCCCTCGGACCTCCCAGTTCTCCTCCCTCGGACCTCCCAGGCCTCCTCCCTCAGACCTCCCAGGCCTCCTCCCTCGGACCTCCCAGCCCTCCTCCCTCGGACCTCCCAGGCCTTCCTAGCTCCTTGTTTGCTTCTCTGCAGGACTCGCAGCGGCTGGGGCAGCACATCGAGGATGCCCTGCTGGATGTAGCCACCCTGTTCCAGGCCGGGCAGCATCTCAAGAGCCGGGTCAGGGCACTTGGGGGGAACTCGGGATACAGACATGGCTTTCTCTCCAGTAAGCCTGTGGACCCCAAGGTCCCCACAACCTCCACCAACTTTTGAGCTCCTCAGCAGGGAGCTGGTCTCCCTTAGGAAGGAGTGTGCTGTTCCCAGGGCTCGGCTGGCACAGACGGGGGTATGGGGACCCCCACAACCACCTGGTAATAAAGATACGTAAGTTGGGTGTGGCCTCCACTGTGCTCCTGTGCAGGGTGTGCACCCTTCCGACCCCAGCTTACTTCCCTGTTGTCCCCACTGTCACCACAGCCCACACCACTACCCAGGCAGGTTCCACTCTAAGAAGCTCCCTGGCCAGACCAACCCAATCAGCTCTTCTCACTCTGAACCTACTGCTGCCCCCCAGGACAAAAACTCAGTCTCCAGACTGAGATCTGAGCCGCACTTCTTTCCTGTGGGAGGAAGGATTGCGATGGCATCGGAGTCCAGGCAGGCTGCTCTGGAGCTTCCGGGGTAACAGGGTGATCACGAACTCTTGATCTTCCTGTGTCTGCCTCCCAGAGGCGGGGTGTGGCAGGTGTGTGTGTCACTGTGTCCCCCTATTGAAAATAAGTCAGAGGTGGGCTAGTCTGAGCTACATAGCAAGGCCCAGTCTCATACGGGGGAGGATGTCACACCTTTAGTCCCAGCGTTCAGGTAGCAGAGGCAAGGGGATCTCTGTGAGTTTGAGGTGAGTTACATAGGGAAACCCTGTCTCAAAACAAAGCAAAACAAAGCCAGTAACAGGGTTTTTTTTTTAAAGATTTATTTTATTTATTATGAATATAGTGTTCTGTCTGCATGTGTCTCTGCAGACCAGAAGAGGGCACCAGATCTCATTACAGATGGTTGTGAGCCACCATGTGGTTGCTGGGAATTGAACTCAGAACCTCTGGAAGAGCAGCCAATGCTCTTAACCTCTCCAGTCCCAGGACTTTACTCTTAACCAAATGCCTCCATTTTATTAACCTCATTTGCAAAATGGATTGAAGGGCTGGGCTGTCCTGGGACCTGAGAGACTGAGGACCAGCAAAAGTCCAGGGCTCTCTGCCAGGGTGATTGCCTCCGTCTCCTCTTCTCTCTCCTCTCCTCTCCTCTCCTCTCCTCTCCTCTCCTCTCCTCTCCTCTCCTCTCCTCTCCTCTCCTCTCCTCTCCTCTCCCCTCTCCTTTCCTCTCCTCTCCTCTCCTCTCCCTCTCTCTCTCTCTCTCTCTCTCTCTCTCTCTCTCTCTCTCATTCTTGTTTTTTTTGAGACAGGGTTTCTCCGTGTAGCCTTGGCTGTGCTGGGATTAAAGGCATGTGCCACCACCCCTCTCTTTTTAAAAGTTTTACAAGTTTTATCCGTATCATCAGTGTGTGTGTGTGTTGCGTGCACTGTGTACAGGAAGTGCCAGCAGAGGCCAGCAGAGGGTGCCAGGTTCCCTGGAACTGGAGTTTCTGATGGTTGTGAGCCACCAGATGGGAGCCTGGACTTGAACTCTGGTTCTTTGCAAGAGCAGTAACTGCTCTTAGGCACTGAGCCTCCTCTCCAGCCCTGCTCTGTTCTCAGGCTGTCTTGGCATTTCCTGTGTAGACTAGTCTAGGGTTGACAGGTGCGCTCCTGAACCTGGTTGGTCCGGATGACCTCAGAACTTCAAGCCAGCTCAGCAAGTGCTCTTTGTTTCCAGCTGTATCCCTTCCGTTTTGTTTTTGAGAAAAGATGTTACTGTGTAACTAGGCTGTCCCAGATCCCATGGCGGTCCTGACTCAGCAGTCACACCTGATGACTACTTTTCAGTGCCAACTCAAGAGTCAGGATTCATGCCAGTGTGAGAAGCCATTTATTGTTCAGAGGCTGGGCCCCCATGTTTAGGGGGAGCCCCTCCAGTGCTTCCTCCCCCCACTGCCTCCGTGGACCCCTCAAGTGGCAGGTGGTTGAGCTGGTCGTGGAGAGAGCACATCTTCAAATGCATATAATCCAAAGTGGCCACCTTCTCCCTGCAGTGACAGTCAGTGGGGGTCAGCCCTGGGAAGGCCCAGCTGGAGCCTAGGGCAGGTGGCCTTACCCTCCTCCCATGCCCTCCGCCTCAGTCCTCACTCCGGCTTCATCTTGTCCGTCAGCAGTAGGTTCTTGGCCCGAACGGCTTCGTCTTGGGCCAGCCGAAGGGTGAAGCTCAGGGCCTCTGCCCTGACTTGTTTGGCCAAGGCCTGGTGCTCCAGCTCCTGGGGAGAGGAGTGTAGGCGCGGCTGGGCTTGCTGGACTGGGCTGGGGGTGGAGGGGGAGCTGGGTCGCGGAGGGTAAGGGGTAGGGTCCCATGGAGCCCACACACCACCCAAAGTAACCCATCAGGCCTTGAGCTTGGGGATAACCCTGGTATCCCATAATTCGCCCTCTCCCCAGCTGCATCTCACGGGAAGCCCGTGAGTGTCCTGGATGTTCTCGATGCACTGGCCTGTGTCTCAGCAAGCTGAGTCACCACTCAAGCACTATGCCCCTAATGCCTAGGAACTGCCCCATACTGTGTGTATCCCGGATGGCATGGTGCCCTTCCACATCCCATAATTCTTAAGTTCCTCTGTCACAAGAATGGTCCCTAGCATTACAGTGCTCCGTATCCCACAGTTCACCACGCCCTGTGACTGTCTGTGGATTAGGGCTACAACTCTCGTTACAATTCGTATCCCGTCATCCCTTAGGCCGGCATCCCATCGTGCACTGACCTCTGTATCTATGATGCGCCAGGCCATACCTATAACTACTCTCTCTAATGTATATCCCACAGGCCAATATGCACTCGCTCCCTATGTCCCACAATGCACCAGACTTCAAGCTCTAACAGCTAGAAAGCTGTGACTTGTGGAAGTGGGTCCCTCTGTGTCCAGGGACCTCCCCGAAGGGCCACAGAAAATCAGGCCCATGATTCAGAGTTACAGAGAGGAATCTGCTCCCCGTGCTCTCCCAGCCCAGTGCATTAGTATGCTTTGGGCAGAACCTGTCACCGTAGGCGGCAGAATGACTGGGCATCTGTTCCTGCCACAGGCCAGCAGGGCTCCTGAGCAAGGCTGCCCACACCCTGCTAAACACAAAAGTAACTTGGCAACCCATGGTTTCTGGTACCAGAATCTTCTTGTGTAGCCTCTGGCAGCTGGGGCAGGCAGGAACCAGGCCTTTTTGCTTCACCTCATCCACAAGCGGGGCCAGCGCACGTTCCAGAAGCTGCCGCAGGGACTCTGTGGACAACTGCTGCCCCTGGCTGTGAAGGGGAAGTCAGTGATGGGTGATGCCCTGGTTAGGCTGCATCAGCTCTTTCCTTTTTCTTTTGTGTTTGTTGAGACAAGGTCTTTTTTACATAGCTCTGGCTATCCTGGAACTCACTATAGAGACCCACCTAGCCTCAAACTCACAGATCTGCCTGCCTCTACCTCCCGAGTGCTGGGATTAAAGACATGTGCTACACTGTTTGGCTGGTGGTTCTCGCCTTTAAGCCCAGTACTTGGGAGGCAGAGGCAGGCGGATCTCTGCTTGAGGCCAGCTTGGTCACCAGAGAAACCCTGTCTCAAAAAAACAACAAAAAGTCATAAACCACCAAGTCTGGCCTTGTTTCTTTAGACACCTTGCGTAACCTGCCAGACGTCAGCAGTGCACAGTTACGCGTGACTGGAAACCCACTTCCTGCTTTCCACAGCACATGGAGGTCTCACTTAGTGTGTGCATGAGTGGGGTCAAAAGTCAATGAGTGGGGGCTGGAGAGATGGCTCAGCGGTTAAGAGCATTGCCTGCTCTTCCAAAGGTCCTGAGTTCAATTCCTAGCAACCACATGGTGGCTCACAACCATCTGTAATGAGGTCTGGTGCCCTCTTCTGGCCTTCAGGCATACACGCGAACAGAATATTGTATACATAATAAATAAATAAATATTTTTTAAAAAAGTCAATGAGTGTCTTCCTCAATCTATCTCCACCTTTATTTTATTATTTTAATCTATGCATGTGTAGGTATGCGTATGGGCCAGGAGAGGCCAGTGGAACCGGATTCCTCCAGACAGAGTTACAGGTGATTTTGAGTGTCCTTCTGTGGGTCCTCTGAAAGAGCAATGTGGGTTCTTAATCTTCTGAGTCATCTCTCCAGCCCCTTACTTTGTGTGCCTGCATGCGCCATGTGTACAGACAGGGGCCAGAAGAGAGTGCTGCGTCTCCTGGAACTGGAGATGCTGGGAGCCACCATGTGGGAGCTGGGAATGGAACCTGGGTCCTCTGGAAGAGCAGTCAGTGATCTTAACCCCTGGGCCATCTCTCCAGCCCCTTCAGAGAATGTGGGCATGCGGGTGTGGAGGACGGAGGACAGCCAGCAAGGGTGGGTGGGTGGACACGTGGGTGTGGAGGACGGAGGACAGCCAGCGTGGGTGGGTGGGTGGGCATGCAGGTGTGGAGGGCGGAGGACAGCCAGCCTGAGTGGGTTCTCCCCCTTCCACAGGGGCAGAGGTGTGGCTGTCAGAGCACACACTTTATCCTCTCAGCCACCTCTCTGACCCCATTGTATTTTCATTTTCTTTCCTTTTTTAAAAATAGAATCTATCGCCGGGCGATGGTGGCGCATGCCTTTAATCCCAGCACTTGGGAGGCAGAGGCAGGCGGATCTCTGTGAGTTCGAGACCAGCCTGGTCTATGGAGCTAGTTCCAGGACAGGCTCCAAAGCCACAGAGAAACCCTGT
>NW_026068073.1:1292008-1306211 GCF_014885135.2 Alexandromys fortis
CCTGTCTCTGAGTCCAGGTGCTGGGATTAAAGGCATGCATAGCCATATCCACCTGTCTCTGAGTCCAGGTGCTGGGATTAAATGCATGCATAGCCATATCCAGCCCTGCCTATTCTTTTTTTTTAAGATTTATTTGCTTATGTAAATGGCTGTTTTGTCTACATGTAGGTTTGCACATCAGAAGAGGGCATCAGATTCCACGGGACTACAATTAGAGACGGTTGTGACCTACCACGTGGGTGCTGGGGATTGAATCAATTAAGAGCAGCCAGTGTTCTTAACGGCCTTCTAGCTCTCAACCCTATTTATGTTTGTTTTCTGCCATATTTTTAAAGACAGGGTCCTTACGCTGGAGTTCCTAGATTCAGCTCGACTGGCTGGTACAGGGATTCTCCCAGCTGCTTGCAAGGCAAACACTTTCCTGACTGAGCTCTCTCTCCTGTCCCTGGTATTACGTTGCAGGTCACTGAGAGCCCACCCTCATGACACGCTAACCTTCTCACAATGTGCTGGAAGTGCACATGATTTTCGCTTTCCACAGAAGCCAATTCTTACCATGTGGGAAGGGTAGAGAAGTTGTTCCCACAATGCAATAGAATTCTCACTCTGCAACCCACAGAGATACATCTTACAATGGCAATGTGTATCCCACGATGAGGGCTATACCCCTCATCTCACAATGGCAATGTGTGACCCACGATGAGGGCTTTACCCCTCCCCGTACCTGGCACAGCGGGCACAGAGGCCTTGGGTAGACCGATCCAAGTTCAAGACATGGTCAGCTCCCCTCCGGGAGTTCTGAAGTTGCCGCCCCAGCTCCTCCAGAATCGGCTTCACTGGTCCCAGAACCTCTAGTTCGCTCCTGAGTGAAGCCATAGACGCGGCTGATCTCTCCACCCTGAGATGGGAGAGCAAGCAATATGGGTAGCTTGCAATGTCCAATATTAGCCTGGATCCCGAGAGAGGCCGCCTTTCGATACTATAGACCTGCCTGTCCTCTACTCCAGTGGGGTCCTCCATCTCCTCTAGGAGTAGGAGCTAGGGCTTCTGCTAGGCAAATGGACTACTGCCGAATCATGCTCTCATTCCTTCTGGTGGATCGCAGGGACTCTACCCCAAAGCCACGCCCTTAATCCATAGCAGGGGTGTTTTAGGCAGGGGCTCTACCACTGAGCCACACTTCCACACCCTCAATGGGGATTCTAGGCAGGTTCTACCTCTTGGTATGGGTCACTTAGCCCCAGCAGACTGGTCAATCCTTAGGTTGGTTCACTTTCCCATGGACCCATGTCCCCTCCAACACCTACTGGGCCCTTACATGGTGCACAGCTCATCTGCCCGTCCTCGCAGCTCCTGCAAGTCCCGCGCAGACTGTGCCTGCTCCCGCTGTGCGCGTTCCCACTGGCCCAGAAAGCCATCCAGCCGGCCACCTAGGCCACCCAGCAACCGCAGGGCTTCCTGCACTGCCCCCTCCTCCTGATGCCACCGGGCTGCCAGTGAGGACACCTCCCTCCTGCGGGAATCAGAGAGGGAGAAAAGATGGGTATAGATCTGACCAGGCATGCCCCCAGCGACTTCACCCCAAACAGATCACCCAGTTATTCTCCCTCCCTCCCTCCCTTCCTTCCTTCCTTCCTTCCTTCCTTCCTTCCTTCCTTCCTTCCTTCCTTCCTTTTCTTCCTTTTATTTTTTTAGACAGGTTTTCTCCGAATAGCCCTAGTTGTTCTAGAACTTGCTTTGTAAATCAGGCTGGCCTTGAATCATAGAGATCCACCTGTTCTTCCTCCCAAGTGCTGGGACTTTTTTATTCTTTTTGAGACATGGTCTCTCTATGCAGTCCTGGTTGTTCTGAACTCTATGTAGACCAGGCTGGCATGGAACTCACATAGATCCTCCAGCCTCTTCCTCCCCGTGCTGGGACTAAAAGTGTGCGCCACTATGCTCCGTCTTTTTCTTTTCTATGTGTGTGCTAGGTTAGCCCTGTATCACTGATGTCACCACCCAAATCTTCTTCTAGGTTCTGCTGCTGTCCTCACTCGCCCAGCTCCTCTAAGCCCCATCCACTTCAGCCTCCAAGTCCCTCCCGTATCAAGCTTTTCCAATCCTCCCTCACCTACCGCAGCCCCTCCGATCCACTCCCGCTCTCCTTCCCGCTTTCATCCAAACCCCACCCTCCACGTTCCACGGAGGTCCCACCCTTTGTTTAACCTGAGGCCTGGTCCACCCACCTCCTTCAGTCCCCGCCCACCTCAGCTCCTCCAGGCCGGTGGACACCTTCCGCAACTGCTGCTCTGTCAGCGAATGTCCCTCCGCTGCCCGGAGTGCCATGCCCCAGGTACTAGAGGTCAGGCCTCGCGGCCGCGGGGGCTCCTCGGGGCTGCCGGGCGGGCCGGAGCACCCCTGACTTGGAGTGGCAGAGCTCAGGCCACGCCGGGAGATGCCGGCCTCCAGCTTTTGCTCCAACTCCTGCAGCTCGGCTTCTTGCCTCCGTGGCGTCTCATCCTGCAGTTGCTGCTGGAGGTACCTTAGCTTCTCCTGGGCAGGAGAGGACAATGAGTCAGGGTGTCCGGCACCCTGTCACCCTTAGTCACCTGCACCTTAGGGATCCACAAGACTGCAAAGTAGTGTGGGAAGAGGAAACTGGGAAGCATGCTTGCCTTCTAACTGGCCTCACTGCAGCCATTAGGGGAGAGACCGTTTACTCTAAACCCCTCTGGCTGTTTCTAAGACTGCAACCAGCCTACCCCCATCTCCTGCTCTACCTGTCAAAAATCAGTCCTTCGAGACCACGGCAGGCTTTCTCGGCGTTTTGTTGGGCAGTAAGCTGGCACGTTTCATCCTAGAGCCCACCCACCAGGGACTTAGAGCTTACGTCTTAACTTCCTGAGGCTCCACTCTGGTCCCTCCCACCAACCCCTCTTTGGCTCCTCCTGTGGGTCCTCCAGTCCACCTCAGAGCTCCACAATCAGGTCCAAGCCGCCTCAGCTCTGGCAGCTCTGGACGCTCTGCACTCCTGTCCCTGCCCTCCCCAGCTCCACTAACCCCCATCCCTAGGCTCCACCCAAACTTTTTCCTAGTTTGGGACCCCCTCCTCACAGCCTTCTTACCTCCAGCAAGGCAGAGTTCTGCTTCAGGACGTTGGTTTTGATTTCAGCGTCTTCCACTGAGCGGGTCACCTTGCGGCAGTTCTCCTGGGTCAGGACATCAGGGCGGGGGCCCTACCTTCCCATTCCAGTTCTGCCCCCACCTTCAGCCTAGCTGTTTGCATAGCACCTGCCCCGCGTGGGATGCAACTCCTCCCCAGCCCCTCTTCCTCCCTAGCCAGCCTGTGCTAACCCTTCCCGTCCTGTACTAACCCCATCCTGTGCTAACCCTTCCCGTCCTGGCCTAACCCTTCCACCGTCCTACTACTCCTGCGCTCCTTTTGTCTTAAGTTTTAAGATTTAAAAGATTTTTTAAAAAAAAATATTTCTTGAGCGGGGCAATAGTGGTATATGTCTTTAATCCCAGCACTTTGGAAGCAGAGGCAGGTGAATCTCTGAGTTCGAGGCCAGCCTGGTCTACAGAGTGAGTTCCAGGATAGCTAGGGTTACACAGAAAAGCCCTGTCTCAAAAATAATAAGAAAAAAAAGAAGAAAAAAATTCTTGTGTTCTTCCGTGTATGCGTGTTTTGTGTTCATGTATGTATGTGCATATGTGTGTGTCCAACATGCATGCGGTGCCCATGGAAACCAAAAGAGCCCTGAGAGGATCTCACTTACCGCTGGCCTCCAAGTCCTTATGTAGCTGGAAAGAGTCTTGACCTCCTGAGTCCTAGAGCCCAGCTTCAGAATGCAGTTCATAGGTGTGTTCTACCGCATTCAGCTTAATGGCATGCCGGGATTGAACCCCGGGCCTTCCTACATGCTAGGCGAGTGCTCTACCGCCTGAGCCACACCCGGAGCCCCCATGCTCCCTTCCTCCTCTCTTTCCCCAGCCCAATCCTCCCACAGCAGCTCACCTTCAACTGACTGCAGTAACCCTCCAACTCTTCTGCCTCCTGCCGCCGCCGCTCCAGATTCTCACTGAGCACAGAGCACTCGCTCTTGACCATGGAAGGGAGGCAGTGGGGGAAGGTTATAGGGGGAGCAGGGGCTTATCCTCCGCGGGGCTGGGCATGCACTACGGGGGGGAGGGGAAGGCTCCAAGGTGGGAACTTAGCACTGGAGGAAGGGGCCACACAGGAGTGCGGGGGTGGTGGGGTACAGGGATTCTCCAGTCTCACACCTGCAGAGTCTGAATGTGCTGATTAACCCTTGTAGTCTTTTCCTTTAAGCTGGTGATGGAGTCTTTGGCACGCACCAATCCACTGTTGACCCCACTCTGGAAAAGAGTGGGAGACGTGTAGTCCAATACCAAGAAAACAGCTTGGTTTTGCTCTGGAAGGGTATGTGGCTTTGGTAAAGGATGGCACCCTTGGACTTAGTTTCCTTGTGTGGGAAAGCCAGAGGCAGACTGATATTCTTGACCGTGCTCAAGGAAAGTACAACGGGAAGACAGTTCAAAAACCTTGAGGCAAATGCCTGAATCTCCCTGTTGGGGATGGGGTATAACTCAGTGGTAGAGCCTCTGCTAGAACCCCCAGTGAGGGGCTGGGGTGTGACTCAGTGGTAGAGTACTTGCCTAGCATGCACAAGATCTTGGGTTTGAGCCACAAATATGTATCCATAAAAGCCCTCCTCCTTTCTCTCTCTTCACTCTCTGGAGTAAAATCAACAACATCTTGGATCATCACACAGACACTGAGATTTGTTTCCCAAGTATGCGTTCTTCAGCCTCCTCAGCACCTCTATCTAGTCAACATGCTTCATTCTTTTTTGTTTTGTTTTTGAGACAGGGTCTCACTATGTAGCTCTGGCTGTCCTGGAGATGTCCCTGCTTCAGCTTCCTATTTATTGGGATAACCGGCAAGAGCACTGTGCCCAGCTGTCTCCACTTTGAAGACAGTCTCTACTGGGCAGGGATGGCGCACACCTTTAATTCCAGTTCTTGGGAGGCAGGTGTATCTCTGAGTTCAAAGCCAGCCTGTTCTAGAGAGAGAGTTCCAGGACAGTCAGAACAGTTACATAGAGAAACCTGGAGTAGGAGGGCCTTCAATGTGTTACTTTCATTGGTTAATAAAGAAACTGCCTTGGCTTTTTGATAGGGCAGAATTCAGATAGGTGGAGTAGACCGAACAGAATGTTGGGAGAAAGAAAGCAGAGTCAGGCAGATGCCATGAAGCTCCGGCCCAGGATGGATGTAGATTAGAATCTTCCTGGTAAACCACCACCTCGTGGTGCTACAGATTATTAGAAATGAGTTAATCAAAATGTGAGAATTAGCCAATAAGAGGCTGGAACTAATGGGCCAGGCAGTGTTTAAATGAATACAATTTCCATGTAATTATTTTGGGTAAAGCTAGCCAGTGGCCGGGAGCTGGGTGACGAGTAGCATCTCGCTGCTCCTTTTATAACAGAAACACTGTCTGAAAAATAAATAACTAATAAATAAACAAAAACAAAGATTATCAGCAAAATGGCAGTGGATGAATTCTAAAATCCACACTTCCATAAGCAGACTAACAGAGCAGAAACACCCTGAGGCGCTCTCCAACCCTCTAGAAACTGAGGATAAAATGGGCCAGGTATGGTGGCACACATCTATTATCCTGGCACTTGGGAGGTGATGCTCTGGGGAATGCTGGCTGCCATGTCAACATTTCCCTATGGAGAAGAAGGCCATGTGACCAGGAGGGGAGCCTAGGTCTCTAGCCAAAGGTCAGAAAGGATTGAAGCGCCCACAGGGTGCAATGTCTTGGTAGGGCCATCAGATGAACACAGCTGTAAGCACAATGCTGACTCCTCCCATCAGAGGACCATAGTGCAGTGTTTTATTCTTTTTTTGGGGGGGCACCACCCAGCTCCCAAATAAATCACACATGGAGGCTTATTCTGTTATGAATGCCCAGTCTTAGTTTGGCTTGCTTCTTGCCAACTTTTCTTATCTTAAATTATCCTGACTACCTTTTGCCTCTGGGCCTTTATCTTTCTTAATTCTGAATATTTTACTTTCCTTCTTACTGTGTAGCTGACTGGGTGATTGGGTCCCTGATGTCCTCCTCTTATTCTCTTGTTCTCCAAGTTCTCTCTCCTCCCGGATTCCTCCTATTTATACTCTGACTGCTATACCTGCCTGATGTGGTGGGATTCCCCTCGGTATGCTGTGAATGCCATTGGTTAATAAGGAATCTGTTTCAGCCAGTGGCTTAGCAGAACAGAGCTAGGTGGGGAAAACTACACTGAATGCTGGGAGAAAGAAGGCAGAGTCAGGAGAAGCCATGTAGCTGGAGACAGATGCCAGAACTTTACCCAGTAAGTAAGCCACAGCCTTGTGGTGATACACAAATTAATAGAAATGGGTTAAATTAAGATGTAAGAGTCAGTTAATAAGAAGCTAGAGCTAATGGGTCAAGCAGTGTTTTATTTTGTGTGGTTATTTTGAAAGTCTGGGTAGCTGGGACTGCACAAGTGGTGCCCTACAACAAATTGGTGCCAACGTGGCCAACTAAAATCCACTTAAAACCCAAGAGGACTTTGAGAGGAATTCTGGACACTAAAAACCAAGGTTAGTTGCATTGTTATTTTTCTGAATGGGCTTTGCTTGCTGGTGTCATGCTGCAGCTCCCTTAAGAGAGGTTTTCCTGATTCAGCGGTAGCAGAAAAAAAAACATGTGGTTTCCAAACAGCAGCTTTCTGGGCCTTGCTGCCAGCACTGACTCTGGCTCTTTCAGGAGGCTGAGCACCTAAGTGGGGTGTGTAAGCAGTGGGTTACAATCTGCTTAATGATGCGACATAGACCCGCTGCATAGCTAGAACTGGGACAGTGTGCTTGACTCTCAGAGGCAGCAAATAGGTCTCTGCCATGTCAGAATGGGCAGAGTCAACAGGCAAAGCAGCCTTAGTACTAGCCAAGCCATTTAACATTTAAAGAAGTGATTCTGGTCATAAAAGGATTACAGATGTACAATAAAAATAAACTCAGATGAAAAAGACCTCTAAATGGGCCACAGTGTTAGATAAATGTATGAAGGCTTGGGAGAGAGAAGAAAGAGTATAGAGAGTTATAAAAAGAGGTAAATTGAAGCCTGGCAGTGGTGGCGCACACCTTTAATCCCAGCACTTGGGAAGCAGAGGCAGGCAGATCTCTGTGTGTTCAAGGCCAGCCTATTCTACAAGAGGTAGTTACAGGACAAGCTCCAAAGCTACAGAGAAACCCTGTCTTGAAAAAAAATTGAAAAAAAAAGAGGTAAATTGTTTTAAAAAAATAAAGCAAAGTCTTTAAAGAGACAGAGTACATCTGCAGAAAAAGTAATAGAGTAAGAAAAATAAGTCATGGGGCTGGTTTCAAAATTTGGGTCTCAGGATCTGTTGCTTTGGAAAAGAGGTTCTTCTTTTGTTTCCACAGAGGATGAGAACCTGTGGATTTCTTCCAGACTAATGTGGGTTGACGGACTAAGAGCCCCCAAAAGGTTGCAGTGAACACCCCCAAAGATTACTTTGCCCAACAAAAAGCAGGAAGCAGTTTGGAAAGAACTATGCCCAAATTCCTAAATATGGTTTATAAATGTTTATTTACCTTTAAAGGGGGATATGCTATAGAGATTTGCATTGGTAAAGATCTTGGTTAATTGATACAAATTTAAGGTAGTTTGTTTTATGTATATTTTTGCTCTTGATTAAGGTATTGTGTTTGTGCAGCACAGTTAAAAATGTAATGTATAGCCAGGCGGTGGTGGCACACGCCTTTAATCCCAGCACTCAGGAGGCAGAGGCAGGCAGATCTTTGTGAGTTTGAGGCCAGCCTGGTCTATAAGAGCTAGTTCCAGTAGCAGCTCCAAAAACTCCAGAGAAACCCTGTCTCAAAAAACCAAAACCAAAAAATGTAATGTATAATTAAGAAATATAGGTTAATAGATAATCATTTATAACAGTTAAGCTTGTAATCATGTTAGATTTTCTAGGTGTACAGAGATGTATTCCAGTTGGATAGGCATTCTTTAAATCTTTCAAAGACTACAGAATATGGCATTTAAAATATTTAAGAACTTAGGCCTTTTCATGGCAGTGAGACACATCTGCTCCTGGCAGCTCCAATAAATTCAAGAGGAAAATGGGCACTGAAGAGGCTCCTCCTGGAATTTCCTAGCCATTTGCGCAAGAAACTGCTCTTGCCTGGACTGCTTGATGTTTGCTGTATGAACAGGACAAGCAGGACCCACAGAAGAATGACTGCGAACTTGCCTAAAGGTGAGACCATCCTTTGGGGTTCTTGCTTTATGAAAGAGTCTACTAGACATTTTGCAGGACGCAGAAAAAAAGTGACTGACAAAGTGCCAGTATAGGTGGCACTGTCTTTGAAATTTCCTGCTTCATGGAGAGTCTGTCAGATACTATGGGACTATAGGCTGAAGACAGATGTCCCAATGGTACAGAAGAACTTTGGGAGACTATCCAGGCAGTGAGATGTCTCTATTAACTCTAGAGTTTTGGGAGTTCCTCTCAATGCACTTCCTGTTTACTTGAGTAATATTATATCCTTCTGGAGCCTTTGATGAAATTGAAGAATTTAGTTATAGTTATAGTTTTCCTTAGTTATAATGAAAGATAAAGTAGATATAAATGTTGTAACTAATTCTTGACACCTGTCTTGTTATATGTACTTTTACTATGTTAAAATTATTTAAACAGAAAAGGGGAGGTGATGTGGTATTCCCCTCTGTATGCTGTGAATACTATTGGTTAATAAAGAATCTATTTTGACCAATGGCTTAGCAGAACAAGGCTAGGTGGGGAAAACTAAACTGAATGCTGGGAAAAAGAAGGCAGAGTCAGGAGAAGTCATGTAGCTCTGCCAGAGACAGATGCAGGAAATCTACCTGATAAGAGCCTTGTTGTGACACACAGATTAATAGAAATGGGTTAAATTAAGATGTAAGAGTTAGTCAATAAAAAGCTAGAGATAATGGGCCAATTGATTAATATAGTTTCTGTGTGGTTATTTCAAGAATCTGGGCAGCTGGGAACACACAAGCAGCCTCCTACAACACCCACCTGTCCTTGGTCCTTCTTGCTCTTGAGTCATTTAACTCCTCTTTAAAAAAAATTATTTATTTATTATGTATACAGTGCTCTGCCTGCATGTATGTCTGGCTAGAAGAGGGTGCTAGATATCATCTACTGTTGCGAGATATTGATTACACTGTGTAAAGATAGGGTGCTATGATTTTAGCTTAATAAAAAGCTAAATGGCCAATGGCTAGGCAGGAAGTATAGGCGGGACTTCCTTACAGAAAGAACTCTGGGAAGAAGGAAGGCAGAGTTGTCAGCAGAGGAAGCAGCAAATTCAGGCAGCGAGATGAAATCCACGAGCCACGGGGCAGCATGTACATTGATGGAGATGGGCTAATGTAAGTCATAAGAACCAGTCAGAGACAAGTCCAAGCTAAGGCTGAGCTGTCATAATTAATAAGATTTGGGAGCTGGTGGTGGGACAGAGAAAGAGTCATTATATATGGCGTCAAATGTGGAGACTCAAATAGCCAAACACCAAGCCTAAGAAAGCTAAAAAAAGTTTGGGGGGCTGGAGAGATGACTCAGAGGTTGAGCACTGGCTGTTTTTCCAGAGGTCCTGAGTTCAATTCCCAGCAACCACATGGTGGCTCACAACCATCTATGATTAGATCTGGCGCCCTCTTCTGATATGCAGGTACAACATTATAAAGAATTCTTTTTAAAAAGTATGGACAAGGATTCAGATGTCCTGCAGTCTCTCAGGGTGGGCCAGTGCTTGACGTAAAAAGGCAGAGCTACTGGCTGCTGTCCAGGCTATGCAACCAGCACGATATGTCTGTGCCATGCAGTAAGCCAAGCAACGTGGCAGCTAATTCAGCAGTTTATGATTTGTTTCATGGGGTCACAGAAGCAGGTTCAGACACAGAAAACCTCTAAAAATGTACAGTATGTTTTAAAAATGTACTAAGAGTGAGCACACACCATGCTCATATTTCTGGGTCTGGGCTGCCTCACTCAGGATGGTTTTTTCTAGTTCTGTCGATTTGCAGGCTAATTTCCAAGTGTCATTGTTTTTTACCCCTGATTAAACTCTAATGTGTGTAACTGTGTCACATTTTCTTTATCCATTCTTCAGTTGAGGGGCATCTAGGTTCTTTCCAGGTTCTGGCTATTACAAATAGTGTTGCTATAAACATAGTTGAACAAATGTTCTTATATGATTGAGCATCCTCTGGGTATATGCCCAAGAGTGGTATTGCTGGGTCCTGAGGTAGGTTCATTCCCAATTTTATGAGAATCCACCATACTGATTATCATATGTACTCACTCATAAGTGGATACTAGCTGTAAAGCAAAGGACAAGAAGCCTGTAGTCCACAACCCCAGAGAAGCTAAGCAACAAGGAGACCCTCAGAGAAACATATATAGATCCCCCTGGGAAGGGGAAATAGACAAGATCTCCTGAAAAAATTGGGAGCATGCAGATGGAGGGAAAAAGGAAGGCGGAAGGGGAGGAGGAGAAGAGAAGTGGGGGGCGAGAACTTGAGGGAATGGGATAGTCGAGATGGAGAGAGGACAGAGATGAGAGCAAGGAAACAGATATTTTGATTGAGGAAGCCATTATGGGGCTAGCAAGAAATCTGGAACTAGAGAAATTCCCAGGAATCCACAAGGATGACCCCAGCTAAGACCCTAAGCAATAGAGGAGAGGGGGCCCGAACTGGCCTTACCCTGTAGTCAGATTGATGACTATCTTAAATGCCACTATAAAACCTTCATTCAGCAACTGATGGAAACAGAGGCAGAGACCCGCAGTGGAGCACTGGGTTGAGTTCCCCACAGTCCAGTCAAAGAATGGGAGGAATGAAAATATGAGCAAAGAGGTCAAGACCATGATGGGGACACTCACTGAAACAGTCTACCTGAGCTAATGAGAGCTCACCAACTCCAGCTGGACAGGGAAGGATCAAACTAGACCCTCTGAATGTGGGTGACAGTTGTATGGCTGGGGCAGATTGTGGAGCCACTGGCAGTGGCACCAGGATTTATCACTACTGCGTGCACTGGCTTTTTGGAACCCAGTCTCTTTGGATGAATACCTTACTCAACTCAGGTATAGTAGGGAGGGCCTTGTTCCTTCCACAAAGCAATATGCCTTACTTTCTTTGAGGACTGGATGGGGGTGGGGCAGGAGCAGCTGGAGGGAATGGGAGGAGGGGAGAAAGTGGGAACTGGGGTTGGTATGTATAACGGAAAAAGGTAGTTTTCTTTTTAAAAAAATTTAAAAATATAATAAAAATGTATTTAGATGCTGAAGAGAAATAAAAAGAAAATGCGTATAGATAGTCTTAGAAAATAGTTTAAAAATAAAGTCTTTAAAGAGAGATTAGAGACCATGGTGGCACACACCTTTAATCTCTGCACTCAGAAGGCAGAGGCAGGTGAATCCCTGTGAGTTGGAGGCCAGCCTGGTCTACAAGAGCTAGTTCCAGGACAGCTAGAGATGGAAGAAGGTCATCTGTCTATGTGTTACTTTCATTGGTTGATAAAGAAACTGCCTTGGCCCTTTGATAGGACAGAAAATTAGGTAGGCGGAGTAAACAGAACAGAATACTGGGAAGAAGGCAATGAAGCAGACGCCATAGCTCTCCTCTCCAAGATGGACGCAGGTTAAGATCCTTCCCGGTAAGCCACCATCTCGTGGTGCTACACTCATTAATAGAAATGGGTTAATCAAGATGTGAGAGTTAGCCAGTAAGAGGATAGATATAGTGGGCCAAGCAGTGTTTAAAAGAATACGGTTTCCGTGTTGTCGGGTATAAAACTAGCCTTGTGGGAGGCGGCTGGGAACGCAGCCCCGCTGTGCCTTCCACAAGCTAGGACTGTTAGGGAAACCCTGTCTTGAAAAACATAGCGAGAGAGAGAGAGAGAGAGAGAGAGAGAGAGAGAGAGAGAGAGAGAGAGAGAGAGATTAGAGTAATATAAAAATAAAGAAGCCACATAAGGATGGGAAATACACAGGACATTTGCATCCTGTATGTTGTTGTGTTGACTTGGAATTTTTTGCATGCTGATGAGCAAATGGTAGCTGCTGAGAGACATCAGGTTATGGAAGAGACTGCTGAACTAAATATCCTGTATACTTTAGAGAAGTCTTGGTTCCAGAATGGAAGTCAAAAGATATATTGCTTCTGGGCAATGGTGGTGCATGCCATTAATCCCAGCACTTGGGAGGCAGAGACAGGCAGATCTCTGTGAGTTCGAGGCCAGCCTGGTCTACAAGAGCTAGTTCCAGGACAGGAATCAAAAAGCTATGGAGAAACCCTGTCTCGAAAATCAAAAAAAAAAAAAAAAAAAAAAAGCTTGTCTGTTTTCAGAAAAGAAGGACCAGACATCAATACATACAAATAGCCCAGGTAATCCAGCCTCTCAATGCCTCTGCTGCAGTTTCTTCAAAATTCTGGATCCAGAAAAGTTTCAAAGCTGCTAGCTGAGATGAGATGGTCCTGTCTCATGCATTACTCCAGCCTGGACTTCAGATAAGCCCTGCATTTTCCCATTACACAGAGACTGGACAAGTGACACAGATAGCTCTCCCAGGATTTATCATTATGTCAATTTTCTCAGGGTCCCCTAGAGACACTGTCACCTCTAGACAACAGGAAACAGTCTAGAGAACATGATGCCCACATTTACAAGAGGCAGGATGGATGATGTTTGGTCATTTGATGGGTTGTGGATGTTTGTCACTGTTTAAGGGGGTTGGTTACAAGTTGTTATTGGTAATGGTCAGGAAAAAGGTGAACAAAGGAGATTAGATTTGGGGATCTTGTTCTGAAAAGCAAAAAGGGGGGATATAGGATAAAAGCATGGATAATTGAATCTACTTTCAAAATGAAAAATAAATACTAGTCCCAAATGTTTTACATTGGTGTAAATTTTTATATATTGATACAAATTTAAGGTTATTTTGTTATACTGTACATATGTTTCTACTCTTGTTTAAGACACTGTACCTATGCTGCTCATTTTAAAATATGATGTAAAGTTTTAGTCCTTAAAAGCTATTTAGGATAATAAAGAAATGCAAGCTAGTACTTAGTCATCTATAACAAACTTGTAAGCCAGGTGGTGGTGGCACACTCCTTTAATCCCAGCACTCAGGGGGTAGAGGCAGGCAGATCTCTGAGTTTAAGGCCAGCCTGGTTTACAAGAGCTAGTTCCAGGACAGGCTCCAAAGTCACTGAGAAACGCTGTCTTGAAATGAAGAAGGAGAAGAAGAAGAAGAAGAAGAAGAAGAAGAAGAAGAAGAAGAAGAAGAAGAAGAAGAAGAAGAAGAAGAAGAAGAAGAAGAAGAAGAAGAAGAAAAGTTGGCTCTTGAGACAATACCCATGTTTTGCAGCCTGTGTGAGCCATGTCCTGCTCTCTCTTGTTCCATCTCTCCCATATGTTACAGTCCTGTCCTTTTTCCTTTCTCAGACCTTTTTCCAGCCCTTGTCTCTTTGCATATGCTGTTCCTGGTGGCTGCAATGTCTTTCTCTGTTTTTCTGCATGGGGAATACCTTATTTCAACTTCAAGGTTCAGCTTGTGTGGTGTGGGACAATTGTCTATATTCTGTCAATTATGCCTTAAATAAATGCTGATTGGCCAGTAGCCAGGCAGGAAATATAGGCAGGACAACCAGACAGGAAGTAGAGGCGGGTCAATGAGAACAGGAGAATTCTGGGGAGAGGGAAGCTCCCTCTGCAATCCTGTTCAGACACAGAAGAAGCAAGATGTGACTATGCCACTGAAAAAGGAACTGAGCCATGTGGCTAAAACAGGTAAGAATAATGGGCTAATGTAAATTATAAGAGTTAATAAGAAGCCTGAACTAATTGGCCAATCAGTTTATGATTAATGTAGACCTCTGTGTGATTTCTTTTTTTTTTAATATTTATTTTATTTATTTATTATGTATACAATATTCTGTCTGTGTGTATGCCTGCAGGCCGGAAGAGGGCACCAGACCTCTTTACAGATGGTTGTGAGCCACCATGTGGTTGCCGGGAATTGAACTCAGGACCTTTGGAAGAGCAGGCAATGCTCTTAACCACTGAGCCATCTCTCC
>NW_026068073.1:1311292-1319236 GCF_014885135.2 Alexandromys fortis
TTTTTTTTGGTTTTTCGAGACAGGGTTTCTCTGTGGTTTTGGAGCCTGTCCTGGAACTAGCTCTTGTAGACCAGGCTGGTCTTGAAGTCACAGAGATCCGCCTGCCTCTGCCTCCCGAGTGCTGGGATTAAAGGCGTGCGCCACCACCGCCCGGCCATACCTGCTTTATAGTGATGGCAGATTTCATTTCCATTGCTACCTTTCTTCCTTTTTGTCACTGCTCTGGATGGTGTCATGCAAAGCTTATATAACTATGGGAATACCTCAGTTTACTGGTTATTAGGTTTCAGTTTTCTTCTCCAAATTCTATCATTAAAGAAGAATATGTCACCAGTTGGCAGGATTAATATAATCAAAAATCAGAGGTTATCTGAACAAGTGGATACCATGATAGGCAAAATTGACTCCCTATCTAAGGGTACTAGGAAGTTGTCTGAAAGGGTTCAGGCTGTTGAATTTGACGTTCAGAAGTTATCACAAAGTTTTAATAGTTAACAGTCAGAATGTACCACAAGGATGGCAATCTACACGATATCCAAGAAATGTTCAAGGAGGAGATGTTATCTTTAAAGGGGGAACATTAAAACCTTGGAATCACAGGTGCAGAATGAGGACCAGAAAATTGATACTTTAGTAAAATCACTAGAAACATGTGCAGGTCAGGAGATTCAGGTGTTATGAGAGACAATGATAAAAAGATTTGAAACGATTGAGGAAATTATTGGGTGAGAAGGCACAAGGACAGGATACAACGTCATCACTGACTGTCAGAACTGGTTTACCCAGGGCTTTAGTGTCATACCCTGTAATTTACTCTGACAAAGCATCAACTTCTAAAGGCTCGAACGGAGCCAAAGAGAAGGTAGATGGACGCCAATAGGAATGCATGATCTGAAAGAAATTAAGCAAGCTATCCTTACTTATGGCTTGCGTTCCGCATTTGTTGAGATGATAAAAACCTGGGCCTCTCATGTCAGAGCTACCCCCATGATTTCCCTCAGTTAGTGTCAGCAGTCCTGGATGGTGGACCTTCCTTGATGTTTGGAATTTATTTCAGGAAGGAATCCAAAAATATGGAACAACAGGAAGAGCAAAAAGTCTGGAGGTTTCCCAAGATCAAATTCTTTTTTTTTTAAATATTTATTTATTTATTATGTATACAATATTCTGTCTGTGTGTGTGTCTGCAGGCCAGAAGGGTGCACCAGACCTCATTACAGATGGTTGTGAGCCATCATGTGGTTGCCGGGAATTGAACTCAGGACCTTTGGAAGAGCAGGCAATGCTCTTAACCGCTGAGCCATCTTCTCCAGCCCCCCCAAGATCAAATTCTTGGTGAAGGACCATATGCTGAGCCACAGGTCCAAGCTCTTTACAATGAAGAATTATTGTCCCTATGCCACAAAGCAGCGTTGAATGCTTGGGATAGAATTCAAGAATCAGGGAAAAGATTGAATCATTACCAGGGTTAGGCAGGGACAGAGAGAACCCTTTACTAACTTCTTACAAAGATTAACTAAGGCTCTACAAATAGGAATAACAGACCCAGAAGCTAGACGAATAATTCTAATATGAGCCTGAATATCTGGCTTTTGAAAATGCAAACTTAGAATGCAAAAAGTTAATTAGGCCTTTAAGGTCTAGATCAGCACCTATAGATGAATGGATTCTGCATATGATGAATGTTGAGACGTTTGACTGTAATGATGAATCTTGGGTAGGAGAAGTGATTTCCAAAGCAATGAGGAGACATCAAACTCCCAAATGTTTTAATTGTGGTAAAATAGGACATCTGAAAAGGGATTGCAGGCAAGGAATTTCTAGGAATAATATTTCATCTGGGAATGGCAAAAATAGGAGACCTCGGCTTTCAGGTATACGAAGCAGGTATGTTAAAGGACGACACTGGACCATGAATGAGGATCAGCAACAGACAGTCAAGGCAACCCAATGCCATCCAGAAACTCCTTGAGGGGCCTCTCACAGGCCCCCCAAGCCAAAAGTGGCCCAGTCGTTCCCAGTAACTGTGGAGAACATGTCACACGAGGAAAATTAAAAAAAAAATCCAGAACCTTCAGTGCAAGACCATAATGTTCTAAATCATGGCACAAATTTGGGGGATACATCAAAAATTCAAATAGTAAATAAGAAGCATATATTATGGCAAACTTCTATAAATGATCAGACACCAAAGCTAAGAGTGCATATAAGTGTAATTGTGATTGTTGGCTTGATAGACACAGGAGCAAATGTGAGTATCATAACTCCAGAATCGTGGCATCCAAACTGGCCTCTTCAAAAGGCAGATATTCAGTTACTAGGAATTGGAACCATATCTCGAATTAAACAAAGTACAAGATGGGTTGACTGTATTGAGCCAGAAAGTCAAAGAGGAAAGATGAGGCCATATGTATCTGATATTGCAATAAATTTATGGGGCCATGACCTGCTACAGCAATGGAATACCCAGATAAACATTCCTGCAGTCCCAAGAACTCATAATTCTGGGAAGGATGTAGTAAGGTACTATGAACAAAGGTTACCAGCCATTCAGGCTGTACAAGGACATAAAGCAACTTGGGGCTGAGAGATGGCTCAGAGGTTAAGAGCATTGACTGCTCTTCCAAAGGTCCTGAGTTCAATTCCCAGCAACCACATGGTGGCTCACAACCATCTGTAGTGAGATCTGGTGCCTTCTTCTGGTCTGCAGGCATACATTCAGACATAATACTGTATACATAATAAATAAATAAAAACTAAAAAAAAGAACATAAAGCAACTAACAAACTTTAGAGGTATCAATAGCCCTACCTTTAAGATGGCTAACTGAAAAGCCAATATGGGTTAAGCAATGGCCTCTAGCTGAAGATAAATTGCAGGCTTTAGAACAATCGGTACAGGAGCAATTAGATGCTCGACATATTGAGGAGTCAACTAGCCCTTGGAATTCTCCAGTGTTTGTTATAAGAAAGATATCTGGTAAATGGAGAATGGTGACAGATCTAAGGACTGTCAACAAGGTAATTAAACATATAGGCCCCCTACAATCTGGAATTCCTCTGCCTTCTCTATTACTGAAAAGATGGCCTCTTATAGTTATTGATTTGAAAGATTGTTTCTTCACTATACCTCTACAAGAAAGGGATAGAGAAATATTTGCCTTCCCAGTGTCTACTTATAATAATTCTCAGCCTACTAGGAGGTATCAATGGACTGTCCTCCCACAGAGGTGCTCAATAATCCCACATTGTGCCAATACTTTGTAAGTCAGCCTTTGGAGATAATATGTAAGCAATTCCCTAAGTCTATAATTTATCATTACACGGATGACATTTTGTTATCTGATTCAAATATAGATACTTTAGAAAGAATATTTGAAGAAGTAAAGATAGTTTCACCTAAATGGGGATTATAGATTGCTCCTGAAAAAATACAGAGAGGAGATTCTGTCAATTATCTAGGTTATAAAATAGGTTTACAAAAAATTAGGGCACAAAATAGGAGAGATTGGTTACAGACTTTTAATGACTTTCAAAGATTGTTAGGAGACATTCCCAGTCTATGGCTGGCTGTTGGGATAACACCTGATCTAATAATTCATTAAAAAAAACCTTAGATGGTGATAAAGATTTGAATAGTCCCAGAGAAATAACAGCTGAAACAGAAAAGGAACTGACAATGGTTGAGGAAAAATTACAGGAGGCACATGAGGATAGGATGAATACAAATCTTAGTTGTATCCTTGTCATATTGCCTTCCAGAATTTCTCCTGTGGGAATATAATGCAGAGGGATGATATTTTAGAATGAATCTTTTTACCACATGAACCAAGCAAAAAATTAAAAGCTTATGTGGAAAAAGTCTCTAAATTAATTATAAAAGGTAAACTGAGACTTTGTCAACTAGCAGGTATAGACCCAGCAGAAATTATAGTGCCTTTCACTGCTGGTGAACTAAAGAAATTATGGGAAGATAATGAACCATGGCAAAGAGCTTTGCTACATGCATACATGGAGGCTGAACACTGTACATAATAAATAAATAAATCTTTAAAAAAAAAAAGGACATGTGCTCAACTATGTTCATAGCAGCTTTGTTTGTCATAGCCAGACCTGGAAACAACCTAAATGGCCCTCGACTGAAGAATGAATAAGGAAAATGTGGTACATTTACACAATGGAGTACTATACAGCAGAAAAAATAAAATATCTTGAATTTTGCAGGAAAATGGATGTAACTAGAAAACATTATTTTGAGAGAGGTAACCCAGACACAGAAAGACAATTATCACATGTACTCACTCACAGGTGGTTTTTAAACATAAAGCAAAGAAAGCCAGCTTATAAACCATAATCCCAGGGAATTTAGACAGCAATGAGGACACTAAGAGAGACTTACATAGATCTAATCTACATGGGAAGTAGAAAAAGACAAGATCTCCTGAGTAAATTGGGAGCATGGGGACTTTGGGGGAGGGTTGAAAGGGGAAGGGGAGAGGCAAGGAGGGAAGCAGAGAATAATGTAGAGCTCAATAAATATCAATAAAAAAGGGAAAATTGGATAGGATAACAGATTGGTTTGTGAGTTATTATTTATAGACAATTACATTGATATAGATTATTGTATATTGATATAAAGTTAAATTATATTGAATATTGTATGCATGCATGCTTCTACCTCTGTTTAAAACATCTTTTATGTATTGATATATATTTACCATATTGCAGTGTACATTTCTACCTCTGTTCAAGATACTCATACATTGATTGATTACATTTGGAGGTCATTGTCCTCATTTATTGCACAGTTGTTTATTGTCTTAGTCTTTAAGTTAGATCGGTATTAAGAATTATAGATCACTAGTCATCTATGTTTTTCATACTTATAGTTAGACTAATCAGGTTCTTTAGATACATAGAGATTATATTCTGTATAGATAAGCAATCTTCAACCACTACAAAGAGCTGTAGAAAATGGCATTTAAATAACTTAGAGTTCTGTTGAAGTGAGACACGATTGCTCCTGGCAGCGCCAATCTATTCCCAAGAGAATGTTGAGCACTAAAGACACTCCACTTGGAGCTTGTTTTCTTCTTGGAAAAACTGGCCTTTGGGCAAAGAAATACCCATGCCTCATCCACTGACAAGATATATAGTATCCAGAAATGGATAAAGCCGGGCGATGGTGGCGCACGCCTTTAATCCCAGCACTTGGGAGGCAGAGGCAGGCAGATCTCTGTGAGTTCGAGACCAGCCTGGTCTACAGAGCTAGTTCCAGGACAGGCTCCAAAGCCACAGAGAAACCCTGTCTCGAAAAACAAACAAACAAACAAACAAAAACAGAAATGGATAAGCAGGACTGTCAAATCTTGCCAACACAGGGTAAGAGTGTTTTGAAAATTTTCTTGCCTTTGAAAATAGTCTGTCAGTTATTCTAGGCCTTAGCCAAAGTTGGTTGCTTCAATGTTGCAAATGTGACTTTGAGTGATTGTCCAGGTAGCCAGTTGTCTCTGTGATTTGTTGCATGTTTTGGAAGTTGTTTGTTCTTCCTACTCACTCAGGCAACATTATTTCCCTTCTGGGATCTTCGATGGGGTCGAAGACTAGATAAGTGTAGTTAACTTTCCTTTCATGACTTGGCCAAGTTATTTATTATACAAGACTTAAGTTAGTTAGAATAGGAGATTTGTTCTTATTATATATAATTTTGTATTAGGTTTAGAACTCTCTTATTTAAACAAAAGAGGGAGGTGCTGCAGGAAGGTTTATAGCTAGTAACTACCCGCCTTCTGGGGTGTGGCCTCATAGACTATTTACCTAAATGCTGAAGCGAGTCTGGCCCTTCTTTTCTCCCCTAATTCCCGTTTGCTCGTTTGGACTGTTTGGATCCCATCTCCATCCACCGTTCAAGCAGAGAATCCTGATATGTAAGTTTCCCCCTAAGTAAATATCCATCTCTTGGTTCTGAGCTAGTGCAGGCTTTCTTTTAAGCCTCTGATCTCTCCACCATCATTGCCATCTTTTTTTTCTTCCGCCAAGCCTAAATTCTCCTAATTTTTACTCTCCCTGCCCAGAAGTCCTGCCTATACCTCCTCCTTCGCTATTGGCCATTCAGCTTTTTATTAGACTAACCAGGTACCTTAGGCAGGCAAGGTGAAACAGCAACACACCTTCCCATAGTTAAACAAATATTCCATAGCACGACAAAATGGCTTCTTGGGTGAAGGCATTTGCTGCCAAGTCAGACGACTGAAGTCTGATCCCCAGACCCTCTCAGTCGAGGGAGGTGTCATTCATATGTGCTGAAGCATACATGTTTCCCATCTCACATAAAAACTAATTAAAAAAAATAAGCTGGAAAAAAGGCTCATCAGTTAAGAGCATTGACTGCTTTTGCAACAAACCCAGGTTCAGTTCCCAGAATCCACATAGCAACTCAAAGTCATCTGGAACTCCAGTTTCAGGGGATCTGACGATCTGACACCCTCCTCTGACTTCCTTTGGCACCAAACACGTATACAGTGCTCTTACATACAGGTGGGAAGGACACTCATAAAATAAAAATAAATCCCTTTTTAAAAAAATTCTAGCACAGGCTGGGTGGCAGTGACCCTCAACTTTAATCCCAGCAGTCAGGAGGCAGAGACAGGCAGATCTCCATGAGTTCAAGGCCAGCCTGGTCTACAGAGTGAATCCCAGGACAGTCAGGGATACACAGAGGAAACCCTGTCTCAAAAAGCCAAAAACCAACCAAACAGTTAACTGCCTAGGCCTATCTCTTTTCCTAGTCAAAAGCCTGTAGTTTTTCTCACCAGAAACCCATGTACAACCTTAGTGGCTTTCTGGGTTTTTGTTTGTTTCTTTCTTTCTTTTTTCCCCCCTTTTCTTTGTAGGTTATAATCTCATCAAAGTCCCCACCAGAACCAGTCTATAAGCTCGGCTATCCAAATGAGTGAAGGGCAGTGAGCTGGCTTGGTAGGGAAAGGCAGTACCGCCAAGAATCTGAGTTCTGTCTTTGGGTTCCACTTGGTGTCAGGAGAGAACTCACTCCTTCAAGTTATTCTCTGACCTCCACTTTCTACACAAACCTTTGGAGCTGTAAGGAGAGCCACCCAGTGGTGCATAAGGCTGATGCTCACACACACACATCCCGGCCTCTCCCTTGGTAAGTCGTCACCCTTGCGTGGGTCCTGTTTCCCACTGAGCGCCTCTCCTCAGCGACCGGTTTCAAGTCTATATTAAAACATCTTTCATGAAAACTCTCGCTCTGGTTTATAAGCCCAAATTCTTTTCTTCATGGAAGCCACCAACCCCGGTTGGGTCTCAGTGCAGGTCGCTGTGAGGTGACGCTAATGCCTCAGTCTGGGGATGGTGTTGCGTGCCTTTAATTCTAGCGAGCGGCGCAGTGGCAGGAGGACGCTGTGAGTTTGAGGCTAGCCTGGTCTACATAGAGAGTTCCAGACCAAACGGGGCTACACAGTGAGACGCTGTCTCAAACACAAATTCAACAATAAAAGTAAAGGCTCAAGCTGCTGAGAGTGACAGCTTGGCCTTGTGTCTCTGTTCCATACTCTTGACATCTCATCTTTGGCTTTCAAGGGAAATATTTCCCGGAAGCTGGGAGCATGGGCTCAAGCCTGTCATCCCAGCTACTTGGAAGGACTGCAGGTTGGCCATCTTGGACGAAAGACTAAGACCTGTCTCAAAAGTAAAAGAGCTCAGGTGTGGTCAGAGGTAGAGCCCCTGCCTAGAATCCCCCAGTGGAGGGCTGGGGTGTGGCCCAGTGGTAGAGCCTCTGCCTAGAATCCCCCAGTGAGGGCCTGGGGTGTGGCCCAGTGGTAGAGTCCTGCCTAGAATCCCCCAGTTGGAGGGCTGGGGTGTGGCCCAGTGGTAGAGCCCCTGCCTAGAATCCCCCAGTGAGGGGCTGGGGTGTGGCCCAGTGGTAG
>NW_026068073.1:1319527-1444192 GCF_014885135.2 Alexandromys fortis
TTCACTGCTGGTGAAATAAATTATGGGAAGACAATGAACCATGGCAAAGAGCTTTGCTACATGCATACATGGAGGCTGAACACTGTACATAATAAATAAATAAATCTTTAAAAAAAAAAAGGACATGTGCTCAACTATGTTCATAGCAGCTTTGTTTGTCATAGCCAGACCTGGAAACAACCTAAATGGCCCTCGACTGAAGAATGAATAAGGAAAATGTGGTACATTTACACAATGGAGTACTATACAGCAGAAAAAATAAAATATCTTGAATTTTGCAGGAAAATGGATGTAACTAGAAAACATTATTTTGAGAGAGGTAACCCAGACACAGAAAGACAATTATCACATGTACTCACTCACAGGTGGTTTTTAAACATAAAGCAAAGAAAGCCAGCTTATAAACCATAATCCCAGGGAATTTAGACAGCAATGAGGACACTAAGAGAGACTTACATAGATCTAATCTACATGGGAAGTAGAAAAAGACAAGATCTCCTGAGTAAATTGGGAGCATGGGGACTTTGGGGGAGGGTTGAAAGGGGAAGGGGAGAGGCAAGGAGGGAAGCAGAGAATAATGTAGAGCTCAATAAATATCAATAAAAAAGGGAAAATTGGATAGGATAACAGATTGGTTTGTGAGTTATTATTTATAGACAATTACATTGATATAGATTATTGTATATTGATATAAAGTTAAATTATATTGAATATTGTATGCATGCATGCTTCTACCTCTGTTTAAAACATCTTTTATGTATTGATATATATTTACCATATTGCAGTGTACATTTCTACCTCTGTTCAAGATACTCATACATTGATTGATTACATTTGGAGGTCATTGTCCTCATTTATTGCACAGTTGTTTATTGTCTTAGTCTTTAAGTTAGATCGATATTGAGAATTATATAGATTAATAGTCATCTAAGTTTGTCATTTGTAATTAGACTAATCAGGTTCTTTAGATACATAGAGATTATATTCTGTATAGATAAGCAATCTTCAACCACTACAAAGAGCTGTAGAAAATGGCATTTAAATAACTTAGAGTTCTGTTGAAGTGAGACACGATTGCTCCTGGCAGCGCCAATCTATTCCCAAGAGAATGTTGAGCACTAAAGACACTCCACTTGGAGCTTGTTTTCTTCTTGGAAAAACTGGCCTTTGGGCAAAGAAATACCCATGCCTCATCCACTGACAAGATATATAGTATCCAGAAATGGATAAAGCCGGGCGATGGTGGCGCACGCCTTTAATCCCAGCACTTGGGAGGCAGAGGCAGGCAGATCTCTGTGAGTTCGAGACCAGCCTGGTCTACAGAGNAGAGGCAGGCAGATCTCTGTGAGTTCGAGACCAGCCTGGTCTACAGAGCTAGTTCCAGGACAGGCTCCAAAGCCACAGAGAAACCCTGTCTCGAAAAACAAACAAACAAACAAACAAAAACAGAAATGGATAAGCAGGACTGTCAAATCTTGCCAACACAGGGTAAGAGTGTTTTGAAAATTTTCTTGCCTTTGAAAATAGTCTGTCAGTTATTCTAGGCCTTAGCCAAAGTTGGTTGCTTCAATGTTGCAAATGTGACTTTGAGTGATTGTCCAGGTAGCCAGTTGTCTCTGTGATTTGTTGCATGTTTTGGAAGTTGTTTGTTCTTCCTACTCACTCAGGCAACATTATTTCCCTTCTGGGATCTTCGATGGGGTCGAAGACTAGATAAGTGTAGTTAACTTTCCTTTCATGACTTGGCCAAGTTATTTATTATACAAGACTTAAGTTAGTTAGAATAGGAGATTTGTTCTTATTATATATAATTTTGTATTAGGTTTAGAACTCTCTTATTTAAACAAAAGAGGGAGGTGCTGCAGGAAGGTTTATAGCTAGTAACTACCCGCCTTCTGGGGTGTGGCCTCATAGACTATTTACCTAAATGCTGAAGCGAGTCTGGCCCTTCTTTTCTCCCCTAATTCCCGTTTGCTCGTTTGGACTGTTTGGATCCCATCTCCATCCACCGTTCAAGCAGAGAATCCTGATATGTAAGTTTCCCCCTAAGTAAATATCCATCTCTTGGTTCTGAGCTAGTGCAGGCTTTCTTTTAAGCCTCTGATCTCTCCACCATCATTGCCATCTTTTTTTTCTTCCGCCAAGCCTAAATTCTCCTAATTTTTACTCTCCCTGCCCAGAAGTCCTGCCTATACCTCCTCCTTCGCTATTGGCCATTCAGCTTTTTATTAGACTAACCAGGTACCTTAGGCAGGCAAGGTGAAACAGCAACACACCTTCCCATAGTTAAACAAATATTCCATAGCACGACAAAATGGCTTCTTGGGTGAAGGCATTTGCTGCCAAGTCAGACGACTGAAGTCTGATCCCCAGACCCTCTCAGTCGAGGGAGGTGTCATTCATATGTGCTGAAGCATACATGTTTCCCATCTCACATAAAAACTAATTAAAAAAAATAAGCTGGAAAAAAGGCTCATCAGTTAAGAGCATTGACTGCTTTTGCAACAAACCCAGGTTCAGTTCCCAGAATCCACATAGCAACTCAAAGTCATCTGGAACTCCAGTTTCAGGGGATCTGACGATCTGACACCCTCCTCTGACTTCCTTTGGCACCAAACACGTATACAGTGCTCTTACATACAGGTGGGAAGGACACTCATAAAATAAAAATAAATCCCTTTTTAAAAAAATTCTAGCACAGGCTGGGTGGCAGTGACCCTCAACTTTAATCCCAGCAGTCAGGAGGCAGAGACAGGCAGATCTCCATGAGTTCAAGGCCAGCCTGGTCTACAGAGTGAATCCCAGGACAGTCAGGGATACACAGAGGAAACCCTGTCTCAAAAAGCCAAAAACCAACCAAACAGTTAACTGCCTAGGCCTATCTCTTTTCCTAGTCAAAAGCCTGTAGTTTTTCTCACCAGAAACCCATGTACAACCTTAGTGGCTTTCTGGGTTTTTGTTTGTTTCTTTCTTTCTTTTTTCCCCCCTTTTCTTTGTAGGTTATAATCTCATCAAAGTCCCCACCAGAACCAGTCTATAAGCTCGGCTATCCAAATGAGTGAAGGGCAGTGAGCTGGCTTGGTAGGGAAAGGCAGTACCGCCAAGAATCTGAGTTCTGTCTTTGGGTTCCACTTGGTGTCAGGAGAGAACTCACTCCTTCAAGTTATTCTCTGACCTCCACTTTCTACACAAACCTTTGGAGCTGTAAGGAGAGCCACCCAGTGGTGCATAAGGCTGATGCTCACACACACACATCCCGGCCTCTCCCTTGGTAAGTCGTCACCCTTGCGTGGGTCCTGTTTCCCACTGAGCGCCTCTCCTCAGCGACCGGTTTCAAGTCTATATTAAAACATCTTTCATGAAAACTCTCGCTCTGGTTTATAAGCCCAAATTCTTTTCTTCATGGAAGCCACCAACCCCGGTTGGGTCTCAGTGCAGGTCGCTGTGAGGTGACGCTAATGCCTCAGTCTGGGGATGGTGTTGCGTGCCTTTAATTCTAGCGAGCGGCGCAGTGGCAGGAGGACGCTGTGAGTTTGAGGCTAGCCTGGTCTACATAGAGAGTTCCAGACCAAACGGGGCTACACAGTGAGACGCTGTCTCAAACACAAATTCAACAATAAAAGTAAAGGCTCAAGCTGCTGAGAGTGACAGCTTGGCCTTGTGTCTCTGTTCCATACTCTTGACATCTCATCTTTGGCTTTCAAGGGAAATATTTCCCGGAAGCTGGGAGCATGGGCTCAAGCCTGTCATCCCAGCTACTTGGAAGGACTGCAGGTTGGCCATCTTGGACGAAAGACTAAGACCTGTCTCAAAAGTAAAAGAGCTCAGGTGTGGTCAGAGGTAGAGCCCCTGCCTAGAATCCCCCAGTGGAGGGCTGGGGTGTGGCCCAGTGGTAGAGCCTCTGCCTAGAATCCCCCAGTGAGGGCCTGGGGTGTGGCCCAGTGGTAGAGTCCTGCCTAGAATCCCCCAGTGGAGGGCTGGGGTGTGGCCCAGTGGTAGAGTCCTGCCTAGAATCCCCCAGTGGAGGGCTGGGGTGTGGCCCAGTGGTAGAGTCCTGCCTAGAATCCCCCAGTGGAGGGCTGGGGTGTGGCTCAGTGGTAGAGCCCCTGCCTAGAGTCCCCCAGTGAGGGGCTGGGGTGTGGCTCAATGTATTCTCTGTGTTGCTTAGGATGAGACCGGTGTCTTGCTCTAGCCTTGAGCCCCCCCTCCCCCAGAAGTCTCTTCCTGATGCTGTCATTGAGGCCTGTCTTCTGGCCTCAGCGTCTCGCTCAAAACCAGATCAGCTCCCTGCCTCCATTGAGTAGACCCCGGCCCTCCCCACGTGAGCTGCTCACCAGAAGTTCTGTGATGTCAGGGTCCTCGGGAGCCCAGGGTGTTGTAGGGGAAGCAGGTGGCCCTGGCAGAGCCAGTGGACCACTGTCCTCTGTGGTAGAGTCTGTGCCTGACGAGTCGGGCTCCATAGCAGTCAGGTTGAGCAAGGACACGTTGGTGCAGGCTGAGGACCGCTTGAGGTTCAGGCACCAGTGGGACATCCGGGGCTCCACCCTGCAGGTGACCCAGGAGATGGTGGGGATTGGGTGCCGGAGGGAGGAGCAGGGCTTGTGTCCACTGAGGCCACCGGACCCCCTGCTTCTTTCAGCTACTGTCGCCCTGCTTCCCGCTTTCACTTCCTGCTCAGTCCCCACTGCCTGTGTTCTTCCATCACTCTGCCCTCTCCTCCTGATGCTCCCTTGAACCCACTGCCTTCCTGTCCCTCCTCCTTGCCCCGCCTTTCCCTCCAGCACCCATGCTTTGCTGTAGGCAGTAGGCCTATCACCAACAGGGTGCAGGAAACCCACCCATGGAAGGACACGGCCTTCTTTTTCTTCGTGATCCCCTTGGTAGGGCTGGTCACTCCCCCTGGAGCCTCGGGGACCAGCTGGGCGCAGCTCTCGACCCCCGCAGGTGGGTCCCCCGCCTCATGGATTTCTTTGGATTGCCAGATAGTCTTCACCACCACACTTGCCATGGCGCGGGGGGGCCTGCTCCCAGGGGGAGACTCACCATCTACTGTGCCCGCCCCCCACCCCCAGCGCTCAGGGTCCCCTAGCTCCTGGCCTGGGTCACAAAGGGCCTAACCACTGTGTCACAGGGAGGGGCATGAGGGAGAACAGGTGTTGACTCAGGGTGACCCTGCAAACCTCAGTGGACTCTTCCAGGTCGGGTTCTGGTTCTAAAGTTCCTTCATTCGGGTCCAGAGCACCCAGTGGGCTGGAAACCCTGCAACCAGCTCTGGGACCCAGAATCAGGTCCTATCCTGCTTCATGCCTTGCGTGAAATCTGAGAGACATAACGGGATCATTTCCAAGGCCTTCCCTGGTAGACTTGGTGTTCTGTGGAGGTCTGGGAGGCAGAGTTGGGAAGAGAAAACCCCAAGAAAAAGATGCCAGCCCTGGAAGTGTCACAGGAGAGTCAAGAGAAGTCATGGCAAATGTCACAACTCCTCAGCCTGTGTTTTAGGGGATTTAGGCTTCATACTGTGTGTGAATTTTACCTGTCAAAAAAGAACCCAAGCCAGGCAGTGGCGGCGTATGCCTTTAATCCCAGCACTCCAGAAGCAGAGGCAGATGTATCTCTCTAAGTTCAAGGCTGACCTGGTCTACAGGGTTAGAATACCTGCTCAGGCACTCTCATGAAGCACTGGGTTCCACCTCAGCACTGGAGAGCTGGAGGAAGCAAGATCATGAGTTTAGGATCATCCTCAGCTACATAGTTTGAAGCCAACCAGTACGAAGATTTAGGGATGATACTATTTGAGTACTCAGAGTGAAATAAAGTGTGAGGAGGGTCCTTGTGAGAATGGTCTAGTTTTTTGTTTTGTTTTTTAAAGATTTATTTAATTTTGCACACAGTATTCTGTCTGCACATATGCTTGCAGGCCAGAAGAAGGCATCAGATCTTGTTATAGATGGTTGTGAGCCACCATGTGGGTTCTGGGAATTGAACTCAAGTCCTCTGGAAGAGCAGTCAGTGCTTTTAACCACTGAGCCATCTCTCCAGCCCCTACATCTAGTTTTTTAATTAACTCACTTATGTGATGGGTGTTTTTCCTGAATGTATGTCTGTGCATAGCATGTGTGCCTAGTGCCTAGGGAGGCCAGACGGTGTCAGATACACTGGGACTGGAGTTGCAGACAGTTATTAGCTGTTACGTGGGTTCTGGGACTCGAACCCGGGTCATCTGGAAAAGTAGCCAGTGCTCCTAATGACGTCTGTATGCTTGATTTTTTTAAAAAATTTTGTGTGCACTGGTGTCTCATGTGCATGTGTTTCTGTGTGAGGATCAGATCCCCTGGAACTGGAGTTACACAGACAGCTGCGAGCTGCCATGTTGGTGCTGGGAACTGAGCCCCAGTCGTCTGGAAGAACAGCCAGTGCTTTTCACTGCTCGTTCTCCAAGCCCCTTGTTTTGTTTTGTTTATGTGCATTGGTGCTTTGCCTGCATGCATGTCTGTGCAAGGGTGTCAGCCCCTAGGACTGGAATTATAGACAGCTTTGCCCCCTGGATGTGCAGTCAGTGCTCTTAACCACTGAGCCATCTCTCCAGCCCATTTGCTTGATTTTTTAAGGACAGGTTCCCATTATGTAATCCTGGCTGGCTTCAAATTTACAAAGATATGCCTGTCTTTGCCTCCAAAGTGCTGAGTTTAAAGGTGTGTGCCATCATGCCTAGTCTTTTCTGGGTTTTCAATTTTTTATTTATGGGGCTGAAAAGATGGCTTAGCAGTTGAGAGCACTGGGTGCTCTTCCAGACCACCTGGGTTCAATTCCCAGCACCTACATGTCGCCACTGTAACTCCAGTTCCAGGGGATCCAACACTCACACACAGACATACATGTAGTCAAAACACTGACACATAGCCGGGCGGTGGTGGCACATGCCTTTAATCCCAGGACTTGGGAGGCAGAGGCAGGCGGATCTCTGTGAGTTCGAGACCACCCTGGTCTACAGAGCTAGTTCCAGGACAGGCTCCAAAGCCACAGAGAAACCCTGTCTCAAAAAAACAAAAAAAAAAAAAAAAAAAAAAAAAAAAAAAAAAAAAAAAAAAAAAGAAAAGAAAAGAAAAAAAAAACAGAAAGAAGTCCTGAATGAGTCCCTCCCATTCTACTTCCAGTGGACATCCCTACTGTCACTCATGGGTGACAATGAATCCTTGCAACAGGTACATAGGCCATTTCTGAGAATGACTTCGGGGACCATCCACCCCAGCCTTCATGGCCAGGAGAGAGATGATCTGTGAGGGGTGAAGAATAAAATTTGCTGTGGGAAATGCTTTTGTACACTGTAAAGAGTTGTCACTCGTATTGGTTTAATAAAACGTTGATTGGCCAGTAGCCAGGCAGAAAGTATAGGTGGGGCAACCAGACTAGGAGAATTCTGGGAAGAGAAAAAGCAGGCACGCAGTCACCAACCAGATGCAGAGGAACCAAGATGAGAATGGCTTACTGGTAAAAGGTACCAACCACGTGGCTAACATAGACAAGAATTATGGGTTTAAGTTGTAAGATCTAGTTAATAATAAGCCTGAGCTAGTAGACCGAACAGTTTTTAATTAATATAAGCCTCTGTAGGTTCTTTGGGGTGGGAGGGACTGAATGACTATGGGATTGGGTGGGACAGAAATTTGCATTTACAAAAACTCAAGACAGTACCATATTTTCAGGTGCTGACCCAGGCCATGCAGGGACTGATTTCATGATTTAGCTACACCGAAATTCTCTTGCAAAGTAGCAAAAACCTGTGATCTTTACAATAAGACTGAATTCTGCCTGGATAGGGTGGCACACATCTTTAATCCCAGCACTCTGGAGGCAGAGGCAATGGATCTCTGAGTTTGAGGGCAGCCTGGTCTACAAATCGAGTTCCAGTATAGCCAGGGCTACACACAGAGAAACCCTGCCTTGAAAAACAAAAACAAAATAAAACCAAAAAAAAAAAAAGGGAGAAAGAAAAAAAAGAATGAACTTTAAGCGGGGGGTGGTGGTGCACCCTTTTAATCCCAGCACTAAGGAGGCAGAGGAGGAGGACCTCTGAGTTCAAGGCCAGCCTGGTCTACAGAGTGATTTCTAGGACAGCCGGGGCTGTACAGAGGAAACCCTGTCTCGACTCCTCCCCCAAGAAAGGGTTCTCCTGGCTAGGGCCTGAGCTGATAAGGGTAATTGTAAGAATAGATTCTGCTGGTGGAGAATGCAAAGCACATGGGACCTATTTCATAGGGACGTGTTCTGTTTACTGAGAGAGAAAGCCCAGGATATTGGTGGGGGATGGCTCCTAACCACACAGGGTTTTTTGACGACATCACTTCAACATTCCAGAGATCGGGCATCATTCATTTCTTCTATTGAAGAATGGGCCTTGTTTTTCAATGCTGACTCTAAGCTGTGCTTCCGATAGATGGCGCTGCTGGGTTTGGTCGGCTTCTTACCCTGACGTCCGCTGGGCCTCGAAGGCGAGCCTGTGAGCTGGGAGTGGTGGCACTCGGGAGGCAGAGGTGGGTGGATCTCTGCGATTCCACGCCCACCTGGTGTACATATTGGCTCTGTCTCTGCGGCTGTGTGCTCCCGCCTACCCTGGAGGGACCCTGGAATCAGGAAGGCCTTTCTTTATACCCAGAACTCAGTCACTCCACTTGCCTCTACCAAGCTGCCTGAGCAGAGAATCAGAAGCGATATTCTACTAGCTAACTAGGGACAGGTTTCAGATATTCTTGGGACACTTTATGTTCCTTCTTCACACACTCCATGGAGGATTAGTTCAGTTTCCACTGCTCATCTGTGTCCTTACGTGCCTTTAGTATTTAGAAGCTCTCCAGAAAACAGACATTCTGAATTGTTCTTTTTTGGCAATACTGGGGATTGAACCCAGCATTTGGTGTATTAGGCAAGTGCTCTACCACTGAAACATACCCCCAGCCCCCCACTGGGGGATTCTAGGCAGGGACTTTTGTTTGTTTGTTTTTTAGTTTTTTTTTTTGTTGTTGTTGTTGTTTTGGTTTGGTTTAGGTTTTGTTTTTTGAGACAAGGTTTCTCTGTAGCTTTGGAGCCTGTCCTGGAACTAGCTCTGTAGACCAGGCTGGCCTCGAACTCAGAGATCCGCCTGCCTCTCCTCCCGAGTGCTGGGATAAAAGGCGTGTGCCACCACCTTCACTGCAAGGCAGGGGCTTTATCTCCAACCACACCCCAACCACTTGGGATTTCCAGGCAGAAGCTCTACCCCTGAGCCACACCCCCAGTCGCTCTCTGGGAGATTCAAGGCTACATTCTTGTTCTTTCTTTTTCTTTTCTTTCCTTTTCTTTTCTTTCTTTCTCTTTCTCTTCTTCTTCTTCTTCTTCTTCTTCTTCTTCTTCTTCTTCTTCTTCTTCTTCTTCTTCTTCTTCTTCTTCTACTTCTTCTTTTCTTCTTCTTCCTCTCTCTCTCTCNCTCTCTCTCTCTCTCTCTCTCTCTCTCTCTCTCTCTCTCTCTCTCTCTCTCTCTCTGTTTTTGAGACAGGGACTCTCTTTGTAACCTTGACAGTCCAGGAACTCTCCACGCTGTTCAAGCTAGCCTTGAACTCAGAGAATTGCCTGTTGCCCAGGACTGGGCGTTGCTCCTTCCGAGGTCACAGGACTTATCTCCTAGACCCATTCTGGGCTTGTTGGAAATTAGAAAAGCCTGTCTGGGGTGGCGTTTAGTTCGTGGCGATAACAGAAATGGACCCTTCGAATTCCCTTTGCCACAAAATTCTCAATAGCCCGGGCATCGGCGATCGGGCGGCTTTTCTTTCTTGCAATCAGTCCTCAGCTGTGGTGGTAACTGGTTTTTGCCTGGGTGACTTCCAGAACTGATGGAGGAAGCAATTTTTACTTTATGACCACTTAATGCAGACTGTCTTAGGCACTGTGGTTCAGGGAGGGGAAAAAAAAAAAGATCAGGTCTACAGAGCTAGTTCCAGGACAGGCTCCAAAGCCACAGAGAAACCCTGTCTCGAAAAACAAAACAAACAAACAAAAAAAAATCAAACTATTTTTAAAAATTTTTAAAAACTAAAATAGTAATTCCACAATTTTCTTCCTCTGAGCTGTGTAGTCTTGGGCAAGCCCTTCAACCTCTCTGGACCTCAGTGTTTAATGGGACTAACCTTTAGAGGCAGTCCCTTCTCTCATGGATGATAGGTTTCCAGACAAGTAATTTTCCAGGTGATTTATTTATTTATTTATTCTGGTTTTTCGAGATAGGGTTTCTCTGTGTAGCTCTGGCTGGCCTTGAACGAACTCACGGAGATCCACCCGCCTCTGCCTCCCGAGTGCTGGAATTAAAGGTGGTGACCGCTGGGCTCCAGGGGGTGTTTTTAGGGAAGGAAGAGGGAATAGCTAGGCGCCCAGACAGCCACTGAAGCAGTCCGGGATGCAGAGGCGGAGAGGGGCCGGGAAGAAGGGGGCGCCTGCGCAGTGGACACCTCGTGGTCCATCGCCTCGCCCAGCCCATATCTGCAGCAGGGAATTGCAGGCAGCGCTCCACCTATCGCAGCTCGACTGCCTGACAGCTCCTCTTTCTCCTTCCTTCTCTATAAGCCGTCGCCCTCTGCCCATCCCCTCACAGCCGCCCCTTCGAGGGCGGAAGTATAAATCGTCCGGCGAATCCGCATAGCCTTGCCGAGCTCAATCTCCTCACCCATTGGTCTTCTTTTCTCGAGGTTCCGCCTCCTCCGGCGCGTTCCCCAGCCTCTTCTTACGCCCCGCCCTGCTGTCGGGGAGAAGACTGTCCATCCAATTAGCGTTAGGCTCTGCCGTGCAGGGGGCGGGTCCAGAGTATCTAGGGCAACGCCCCCTGCCGCCCTGCTCCGAACGGAAATAGCCCGGTCCTGCACCAATCAGCACCATGTGTCTTTACTAGTTCTCCAATAAGAACGGGAGGAGGGAGGGCGTTCTATTGTGAGCGGCAGGGCGCTCAGCCAGCAAGCGGCGGCAGTTCCCGGATGACAGCCCGCAGGGGCGGATCCGAGGCGGGGCGTCGGCCTGCAGCCAGCCCGCCGCCAGCCCGCCCTCCCCCGGCCGGCTCCTCGGCGCCGCCTGGGGTCCTTTCCGCCCGGTGCCGCCCGTCAGCCCCTTGCCCGTTCGGCCAGGCCTGGAGCCGAGTTCTCCGCCATCATGCCGGCTGTATCCAAGGGCGATGGCATGCGCGGGCTCGCCGTGTTCATCTCCGACATCCGGAACTGTGAGCTCACGACCGGGGCCTGGGGGTCACGCGGGTACCGGGCGGAGGGAGCGGGGAAGCGCGGGGGTGTCCTAGCGGGAAGAACCGGGGCGGCGCGGGCGGACGTGGCGGGCGGAGGTGGAGGGGAAAGAGCAGCGGGCTAGGTAGGTCATTCAGTGCTATCCCGAGCCTATGTGGAGAAAATCAGGGACGCTGAAGAAGGGGGAGGCCGGCGACCACCCACGGCCAGGGGCTAGAAGTTGGGGAACAGCCTCGGGACCAGAGATGATACAGTGGGAGATACCAGAGGAGTCAGAAATAGAACTGCGGGGGGGTGGCAACGGGACAGAGAAGAAGGTGAGGGGACAGAAGGACCAGTGATGGAAGTGGGGGGACTGCAGAGGAACCAGATATAAGTGGGGGGTGGCACCATAGGGCCTATAGATGATAAGGTGGGAAACACAGAGGGACAGCACAGAGATGGTGGGGGAGGGGGCAGAGGACCAGAGGTGAAAATGGGGGACAGCAGAGGGTGAGGTATGAAAAAACTCTAATGGAGCCGGGCGATGGTGGCGCACGCCTTTAATCCCAGCACTCGGGAGGCAGAGGCAGGTGGATCTCTGTGAGTTCGAGGCCAGCCTGGTCTACAAGAGCTAGTTCCAGGACAGGAACCAAAAGCTATGGAGAAACCCTGTCTCGAAAAAAAAAAAAAAAAAAAAAACTCTAATGGGAAGATTGCTTAGGAGACATGGAAGGCATTTGAGAGCCTACATACGGGAAAGAGGGAGTATAGTTGTAGACTTGGGGAAACCCAAGACATCAGCAGGGCCTGGGAAGGAATGGTGTTCATGATAGAGGCAGACCCCTAGGAGGAGGGCAAGGCATCTGGAAGCTCTGGGGGTCGGGGAAGTAAGTGCCCTGCGAAGGAAAGGGGTCAGGGAACAGGGCAAGCCTGAATTCGAGCTTGCTTTGGTTTATCACAGCAATATGAGGGCCATGATCCCTTCTAGGAAGTGTTGTAATGATGGGCTGAGCTGGCTGCTGGGAGCAGATGTTGGTGTCTGGAGCTGCCAGGAGCCTTCAGACATCCCATCCATAGATGTGGTAGGCCAGACCTGGCTTTGTGTTTGAAGCTCACCCCCATCACTATGTGACCTTGAATAAGGGACTTCACCTGTCAGTTTCTTCATCTGTCAGGAGAGGCTGCTAATGGCTTCTTCATAAGGGGTGTCTGGGCTGCTGGAGCGCGAGGCCCACACGATGAGGTCCTAGGCGAGGCCCTGGGAGTTGCTGTCAGCATTAGCAGCATCTAAAGAACTGCTCCTTCACCCTGCTCAGGGGAGGATCGTGAGCACAGGAGCTGCCAGCAAGTGGGAAGCTGTGGATTCCCTTAGATGAGAGATGCTTCGGACCCAGGGAAAAGAGGTAGAGTCAGGAAGGATTATAAATTTTGGCATGGGTACCTGCCAAAAATGGGTGTACTTGGGGCTGGAGAGAAGGCTCAGCAGTTAAGAGCACTGCTCTTGCAGAGGACCAGTCTGCACATGACAGCACCCACATGGCAGATCATGCCTGACTCCAGAGCCTCTGACAGCCTCACACAGACGTACATGCAGGCAGAACATAATATGAAGTAACAATAAATTATATGTAAATGGGTGTGCTTTATCTCTGATAACTTAGGGAGCATAGCCCTCTGCACCCTTTGGGACTTAGTTTGTGTGTCTGAGCTCCATTCCTTGTTAGGAATGTGGCCTGCAGAGATTTGTTTGTTCCTTTATTTGACAAATGCCTTTGAATGCTCCTGTGTATATGTCCCTATTTGAAGTGCTGGGGTTACAGCTATGTAGAACTCCAGTCTTGGACTGTGGCTCAGCAGTAGAGCACCTGCCCAGCAGCTCCCAGTGAAGAGCTGAGGGCATAGCTTGATAGTCCAGCACCGGCCTAGTGGGAACAAGCTTCTGGGTTCCATCCCTAGCACCACAAGACAAAACAACCCAAAAATCCACATTCAGAAGGGATAGAAAATACACAGAAGGGACACAGTGTCGTCTGCCCATGGCTGGTGCTGTGGAGAAGGAGTGTTGGGACGGAAAAGGTGCAAATGGTGGCTGGCGTTTGATTGGACTAAAACAGAATGAGGAGCAAGGAGTAAGTGCTGTGTTCTAGAGAAATAGGGTCCATACAGGGAGATAATGTGGTCAAAGGTCTTGAGGTTGCAGCATGCTTAGACCAGGTGCACAGGACATGAGCAAGGACTGAGGAGACAGGGAGACTGAGGGACGCTGAGCACTGTGGCACTTCTGTGGCTGGCCTGAGAGCTGGATGATGCTTTTGAGCAGAGAAGGGCAGTGGCTCACTTAATTCCTTTAGAACAGGCATAGTGTGCATGGTGGGAATGTTCTGGCATGAGGGTGCTGAGTTCAGGAGGAGGCTGGTTCAGGCATGACCATGTCTCACGAAGACAATCAAAACTATTGAATTACTGTTCTGGCTGCTGTGAGAGTAGACTTGAGAAGTTAGGGTCGCAGCCAGGAACCAAATCAAAGGTGTCACAGGCCTCCGGGCTCAAGAAGTGGCCAAAGGAGTGAGAAAGGGACTGCTGAGATGTGGGCAGAGCAAAGCACTGGCGTGGTACACCTGCCAACCTAGCATCTGCCAGGTTGCAACACCAGGATGGTGAGGACAAGGATCACAGCAAGATGTGGCTCAAAAAACAAAAAGAAAAACAACACAACGCAACCCCAGGGGGCTGGACAGATGGTTCAGCAGTTAACACTTGTAGAGAACTGGTGGGTTTGGTTCCTAGTACCTACATGAGGTGGGTTACAACTGCCTATATCCAATTCCAGGGAATTTCGCACCTTCTGGTCTATCTGCAAGGACATCTGCATCCATATGTCCAGGCACACACATAAGACCACCAACAAAAGGATTGGTCAGGTTTAGGTCAGCCATGTGCTAAGTGGCTGGTGTGTTTCAAGCCCTGTGACAGACAGCTCTGGGGTGCAGTGACAAATAAGACAAATGAGTGTGTGCGCCAGTGCAGCTGTGACCCCAAAGAGAGAAGGGCCTTCGAGCAGATCACAGCTGTCCTCACGGATGAATGTGTCTGTGTGGCCTGAGCCACGTCAGACAAGAAATGCAAACAGCCGGGCTGGAGCTCACATCTGTCATACCAGCTATTCCAGAGGCTGAGGCAGGAGGATTTCAAATTCACGGTCAGCCTTGGCCTGACTATATGTCTCAGGAGGTAGAGGCACTTGCTGCCAAGCCTGACATGGGTTCAATTCTTGGAGTCACATGGTGGAAGGGGAGAACTACAAGTTGTCCTCTGACACACATGCATACCTATACATATGCACATACAAATGAATGTAATCATAATGTAAAAAGTCACCTTGTGTTATAGAGTGAGTCCAAAACCAGTTTGAGCAACGTAAAGACATCCTGTCTTAAAATAAAAGGTAGGGTCTGAGGCAGGTGGTGGCTCACAACTGTAGTTCCAGCACTGGAGGCAGAGACAAGTGGATCTCTGAGTTCAAAGCCAGTGTGGTCTACAGAGCAAGTTCAAGGACTACACAGAGAAACCTTGTCTGCAGTGTGTGTGGGGGGCGTCTAGAGAGATTGCTTAGCAGGTAAGAGCAATGGCTGCTCTTCCAGAGAGCCTGGCTTTGATTACTAGCACCACATGACAGCTCACAAACATCTGTAACTCTCATTCCAGGGCCTCTGACTCCTTCTGGCCTCTGTAGGCTCTACACGCATATGGTACACAGACATACATGCAGGCAAAACACTCATACATGTACAACCAGGAGTGGTGACACAAGCCTTTAGTCCCAGAACTCAGGAGGCAGAGGCAGGCGGATCTCTGTGAGTTTGAGACAACTCCAGATAATGAGTTCCAGGACAGCCAGGGCTACACAGAGAAACCCCATCAGTAAACCATCAATCAAAGAAACAAGTAAATAGAAGGTTTAGATGCATAGTTGAGAGGTAGAGAGTACTTTCCTAGCATATGTGACTCCCGAGTTCCATCTCCAGAGCCATGATGGCTCACACTTGTCATCACTGAGGCAGGACACAGCCTAAACTACACAGCAAGAACTTGCCTTAAAACAAACAGCTGGGGGGGCTGGAGAGATGGCTCAGTGGTTAAGAGCATTGCCTGCTCTTCCAAAGGTCCTGAGTTCAGTTCTCAGCAACCACATGGTGGCTCACAACCATCTGTAATGATGTCTGGTGCCATCTTCTGGCCTGCAGACATACAGACAGAATATTGTATGCATAATAAATAAATAAATAAATATTAAAAAAAAAAAACAGCTGGGCGGTGGTGGCACACACTTCTAATCCCATCACTTGGGAAACAGAGACAGGTGGATCTCTGTGAGTTCGAGGCCAGCCTGGTTTACAGAGTGAGTTCCAGGATAGGCTCCAAAGCTACAGAGAAACCCTGTCTCAAAAAATAAAACAAACAAAAGCAAAGAAACAAAACCATAACAGGGTGGGCAAGCTGGCTCAGTGGGTAAAGGTGCCTATCGCCATGTCTGAGGACCTGGGAAACCGCTTTGTAGGGGGAGAGAACTGACTGGCACAAATTGTCCTCCGACCTCCACAATGTGCCCACGCACACATCATACACATAATAAATTCAAAAGGATGGACATTGATGATACTTTACCAAGTAGAACAGCCAGACCTAGGGTTCTGTGTAGATGGAATGTTGGAAGAGGCTGGACCACAGAGGAAGCTGAGAAGATTGGGGCTGTGGGGTCAGGATGGATGGAGAGCAATTGCTCAAGCATACTGTCTTTTTTTGTGTGAAAGATTATTTTGGGATTAGACACTGGCGAGGGTTGCACAATTCTATGAGCAAAGAAATTAATAGGGTGAGTTCACGATGTGAAGCTTTTTGTTTCTTATTTATTTTTATTTTTTGGTGTTTTTTAAAACCGGGCTTCTCTGTATAGCCTTGGTTGTCCTGGAGAGCAGGCTGACCTCTACCCACAACCAACCCCTGACCTCAGGGTTGCACCACCATGGCTTGATTCATACCTCTCTACATCTCACTGCACAACCCCCAGAACCCTCTCCCCCACTGGGCTTATAACAGGTGCACATGTATCTTAGCTTAAAATAAGGATGGAGCTCAGTGGTGGTGGCTCAGGCCTTTAATTCCAGCACTTGGGAGGCAGAGATAGGCAGATCAGATCTATGAGTTCGAGGCCAGCCTGTTCTACAGAGACAGGCTCCAAAACCTACAGAGAAACCCCATCTTGAAAAAGCAAATAATAATAATATTAAAGGTTGGGTTCAGGTTTGGGAGGGAGGGAGCCCTCTGTCCAGGACACCTTGGAGCTCAGCAAATGCTGTGAACAGGAAGTGCAGATTCCAGGGAAAACAGATGGTCCTGCCCTCCAGAGCAGGGAAGCCTTATCAGAGGGGAACTGCTGCAGGGCTGGGGCTGTCTCCTATCAAATCCCTGTTCTTTTGGAGCAGGTTCCTGAAGAAGGCCTTGGAGCTGGAGTGCTGACTCCCTCTGCCCTGCTCCACATCAGAGTCTTTGTGGTAGTGACCTTTGCCTCGGTCCTGGGATCCAGGCCTGGGCTTCACCCTGCTCATCCTCAGCTCTGCCTTCTGCAGGTCCTGGCCCTTGGGAGGCCTTAGCAGGCATTTGCTGAAGCTGGAAGTGTCTGGGTAAACAAACAAGCCAGTCCTTCTTTCTCCCCTCCATACTGGGGATCAAGAGGGACTATTGGGAACTGAGAAGTAAAGGCAGGGGTCATCAGATGTCCCAGGTCAGCCACAGCTAAAATCAAGTCCACTGAAAGCCTGGGCTTCACGAGTTCCTGTCTCCCACAGACAGAATAAAGTGGGGCTGGTGAGGAGGCTCAGCAGTAGAGGCTCTTGCTGTGCAAACATGGAGACCAGAGTTCTGTCCTGGGTTCTCATAAAGGTGATGGAGAGGAGAGAACTGAGTCCACGGAGTAGTCCATGGGTACACACAGATAGCTCTGTTTCTAGTGCCTCACAGCCACATGGCACATGGCCATATTTTGGCCATGGAAGAGTCAAAACAATGAGTTTTTTTTTTTTTTTTTTTTTTTTTTTCCGAGACAGGGTTTCTCTGTGGCTTTGGAGCCTGTCCTGGGACTAGCTCTGTAGACCAGGCTGGTCTCGAACTCACAGAGATCCGCCTGCCTCTGCCTCCCGAGTGCTGGGATTAAAGGCATGCGCCACCATCGCCCGGCTCAACAATGAGATTTTTATGGCAATCCAGAATCTGGAAGCACTGAATGGCTTTGGGCAGGGCCCAGGCTTTCGCATTTTCTCCATGAAGGTGCCCAGGGTCCTCCAGGGCAGGGCCAGGCTGGCCCAGATCCCTTTGAGGGTAATTACAGACGCACTCCGATGCTGATGCCTGTTTAGCCACTTAGGGAAGGCATCACCCCATACGTCTAAGCTGGACCACAAGTAGACCTCTATCAGGAAGGACAAAAACCTCAGGCAGCCCCTCCTGGAAGATGGCCCTGCTACTCCTGACCCTTTTCTCTTCATATTCGAACCCTTGAATGGCTTGAACTGGGTCCCCATTCTCCTGCTTCCCACCCTCCCAGCTGCCTGCCTGGTCCCCACCAAGCCTTTCTGCCTGCTTCGTCTATTGCCTCATCTCTGATCCTAACTAGGAAGCCGTTATCCCCTGTTGCAGTTCCAGCCTCCACAAGGCTTGCCTCTGTCAAGGCACTCACCACTGTCCCTGTGTACCTCTCCTCCAAACCAGAACACCAGAGCAGGACAGGAGAAATTCCTTATACCAGCAGTGGCACCTGGGAGGGAGGGGCAGGCAGATCTTTCTGAGTTTGAAGCTAGCCTCCTTTACAGAGTTGTTCCAGCAGATCCAAGACCACATAGCTGGCACCCTCCCTTGCACCGTCGGGAAGCGGGGAGGGAGGGAGGGAGGGAGGAAGGAAGACTCTTTATGAACGAGAGAATCGCTTTAAGACTCTGTGACTGACACCCTTGCATGCTGCCTGTGATGGATAGGTCTGTCCTGAGTGCTGCACAGTCAAGCTTACCAGTGTGCAGTCTGTCTAGTGGCCTCTGGCACAGTCCCAGAGCACTGCCCTTGGCCCCCGAACTCTTTGTAGGTCTGCCTTTGCCTTTCTTCTCCCTTAGTACTGGGAATGGAAACCAGGCCTCATGCAAGGAATCTCTACTAAGCCTTGCCCAGTTGCACTCAGTTGTGTTCTCTCTCTCTTTCTCTCACTCCCACTCTCTGACAGGGTCTCATGCCGCCCAGACTTAGCCATGATGACCTTAAACTCCCGATCCTCCTGTTTCCACTTGCAGTGTTAGGGATTCCAGGTGTGCTGCACCGAGTCTGTGCAGTGCTGGGATCGAACCCGGAGTCTGTGTGCTAGGCAAGCATTCTACCAGTTGAGCTACACTCCTAACTTTGTTTTTAATTTTTGAAATAGTTTCATTCTGTAGTCCTAGTTATAGTTAGCCTAGAATGTGTCTGTCCTGCCTCGGCCTCCAGAGTGCTGGTTTATAGGCTGCAGCTTTCACCGCCAGCTTCAGCTCTTTCACTTTTCATCTTGAGATGGAGCCTCACTAAGTAGCACAGGCTAGCCTTGAACCCACTCTGGCCCACGTTGGCCTTGAACTTGTGATTTCCTGCACTCAAGTCTCCCAAGTAACTCTATCCATGCCTGGCTTTTGTTTTCCCATTTGCAGACTTTATACTTCGGTTTTTAAATTAAAGTGTGTGTGTGTGTGATTTTTTTTTTTTTTTATTTTGAGACATGGTTTCTCTGTGTAGCTTGGGAGTGTGACCTGGAACTTGCTCTGTAGACCAGGCTGGCCTCGAACTCACAGAGATCACCTGCCTCTGCCTCCCGAGTGCTGGGATTAAAGGCGTGTGCCACCACCTCCCAGTCATGTCTGGATGTTTTGCCGGCTTGTGTGTGTATATGCAGCACTTATGTGCCTAGTGCCTTTGGGCTTCGGAACTAGTTACAGATGGTTATGTTGGTGCTGGAAATTGAACCCAGATCCTCTGGAAGAGCAGTCAGTGCTTTTAACTGCTGACCCTCTCCAGCTCCTCCTTCTATTATTTCAAATTAAAAATGTATTTATCTTTGTTTGAGGCAGGGTTTATCTATGTAGCCCTGACTGTCCTGGACCTTACTGTGTAGACCAGGCTGGTCTCAAACTCAAAGAGATCCGCCTACCTCTGCCTCTGAGATTAAAGGAGTGTACCATCAGTCCCAGCAAGGTGATTTATCTTCATGTTTATAAATGGTTTTCCTTCATGTAAATATGAGCACAATGTGCGTGTCTGGTGCCTGGAACTGGAGTTACAGATGATTGTGAGCCACCTGTGGATTCTGGGACCTGAACCTGGATCCTCAAAAAGAACAGCAGTGTTCTTGACCATTGAACCATCTCTCCAGCCCCTCTGAGTTCTTCTTTATAACATGAGTTATCAATTATGTCAAGCTACTATCTGATAGATGTGGACAGTTTAAAGACTAAAGAAGCACACACGCTCACTTGGATAGATGACTCTCTCTGTATCGGTGAGTTCAGGTCTGGGGTTTCAACCTGTTACAGACACAAAAACCTCTCTTCCTTGCCAAATTGTGTGGTGCTAAGGATACAGAGTGAAGCAGTGAGGAGCTGGCCTAGCATTGTCCAGTGAGGGGCTGGGGGTGTGGCTCAGTGAGGAGCTGGCCTAGCATTGTCCAGTGAGGGGCTGGGGGTGTGGCTCAGTGGTAGAGGGGCTAGGGGCAAGCCCCGGGCTCAGCTCTTTGCAGAGCACACACACATACACACACACACACAACACACACATTAATTTAAAGATATTGAGAAGTAGATGAACATTTATGAGGAGTAGAATTGGAATCACAGCACTCAGGTTGGCAGTTGACACTGTTGTCACTCCAGTTCAGGGGATCCTATGCCTTCCTCTGGCCTCCGCTCCCACCCACCCACAGAACAGAAGTGAGACTGGTGCTAGGTATGGTGGCATACCCCTTAAACCCAGGAGGCCAGCCAGGGCTACATAGTGAAGCCTTGCCTATAAACAACAAAAACAAGAGAGAAAAAAGTATATTGGAAGCAGCTAACTACTGTGGCTCAAGCATATATTTCTAACACTTTAGAGGCTGATGCAGGAGTGTTGTCCCCGAGGCCCGCCTGGGCTACAGAATGCATGTGAATACACTTAGGTATGTATCTGAGTCCATTGTGTGTGTGTCATCTGTGTGTCTGTACAGGCACATGTGCGTGCTGGATTGTGTTGAGGTCAGAGGACAGCTTAGATGTGAGTCCTCACCTTCCTCCTTGTTTAAGATGGGTTCTGTTCACTGACACACTTGCCGGTGTCATTATCGTCTCTTCACCTCTGTCTGCTGGGTGTGTGTCACTGCGTTCTGGGGACCTGAACTCCAGTCCTCATGCTTAAGCAGCAAGCCCTTCACCCCCTGAGCTCTCTCCCTGTCCTCGAAGAGGATTTTTGGGGACATTTAAAGGGTGTGTGAATTCCTGCCATAGAGCTCCTTTTCCTTCCTTTGTGGAGCTGGGTACTTTGGTTGCCTGTGTAACCCGAGTTGACCAGCGTTTGATCTTCCTCCCTAGTGCTAGACCCCAGTCAAGCTGGGCTGTCAGTCAGCTCTTGAGTGATGGAAAGAATTGTCTTTTTAAAAATTACTAACTTTATTTTATGTGCATTGGCATGAAGATATCAGATCCCCTGGAACTGGAGTTACAGACAGTGTGGGCTGCCATGTGGGTGCTGGGAATTGAACCCAGATCCTCTGGAAGAGCAGTGTGGACTCTTAACTGCTGAGCCATCTCTCCAGTCCCAAACACTGGACCCTCCATAATAACATTAGGAAGAGACTGCATGGTCAGGAATGGAAGTATCTGCACGCTGGTGGTCACCTGGAGCCACCTTGGTCACCAGCATTCTCTGGCCCTGAGGGAGGCGCTGTCCACCCTCTCAGCCACCTTCATGGGCAGCTCCCTACTTGGGCTCAGTCCCACCTCTGGCTGGTGATCTGCCTGAAACCTCCGGACTGAACCTTACTCATCTCCAGGTCCTCCTCAAATGTCCCCTCTTCTGGCTGCTTCAACCCAGATCTCTTGGACTCAGGTGTGGCTGACTCCCCATCTACCCTACCAGGTCAGGAGTTCCCAGGACGTGTGATAAGCACTGGAGTGTCTGCTTTGGGACTGCTAGCTCATCTTTTTGGACCTGGCCCATAGATTATCAGGAGACTGTGAAGCCAGGCAGTGGTGGCGCACGCCTTTAATTCCTGTACTCAGGAGACAGAGGCACAGAGGTGGATCTCTGTGTGTGCCACCACCACCTGGCTTCACTTTTTTTTTTTTTTTTTGAGAGTTTTATTTATTTTTATTGTGTGTGCATGGGTGTTTTGTGTGTGTGTGTGTGTGTGTGTGTGTGCGCGTGCACCTTTGCCCTTTGAAGAGCATGGACACCTGTTGCTGGGATTCTAGGTCACTGTGAGCTGTGAGTGCCACGGTGCTCTATCCACTTAGTCATCTCTCTAGCCCCTTTTCACTTTTAGTTTTAATTTTATTCCTTTTCGGGAGGTGTGTTTTTTCAAGACATGATTTCTGCCTTAACTTCCCCCCAAAATGGGAGGAGGCTGGGTATGTGCCTCAGTGGAGTGCTTGTCTAGCATGCAAGAAGTCTGGGGTTCATCCATGGTTGAAAGCCTGAAAGCAGGAACATCAGAAGTGTGAGGGATCCTTGGATGCAGAGCTGATTTGAGCCTATCTTGGGCTACCCAAGACCCTGTTAAAACACTAACCAAAACCTGGATGACAGTGCAGCAGACAGTGCCGTCTTGGTGTCTTACTGAGCCCTTAGTGTAGCAGGAAAGAGGTTGGCCTTGCCCTTAGGGGGCCCCCTCCCAGGGCTGAACACAGGCAGCGCCAGCTGCTGCTGGTGTGACTACGTGTTTCTGAAATAGAAAGACGCGATCAGATCTTACTTTATCCTACCTCTGTGTATGTGCTTGTGCTGCGTGTGCGTGCACACGTAGGTGTTTTCCTCAGCTGCTCTCCACCTTAGTGATGGAAATGGTCTCTGTGACCCTGGAGTTTGGCAGTTCAGCCAGCCTGTCCGGCCAGCACATCCCCGGGATCTGGCCTCCACCATGCCAGCATTGGAGATGCAGATGTGTGCTTGCTTCCATATCCAGCACTGTAGGTGCTAGACTCCTCACCTCAGGGTCTCGTGTTCACCCATGGAACCATCACCTACTCCCAAAGTTAATTTTAGCAATGTTTCTATAACCCAGCATATCGGCAGTGCTGCCCTTGGAGTCAGTATCTTAATATTTACCTTCTCTGTTTCTCCAGTGCTGGTGATGGAGCTCTGGGAGTCGGGTGCACCCGCTAGACAAACTTGCCCACACTGCCCTTCGGGGGTTGGTTGGTTTTTTGTTTTCTTTATCCTTTGAAAGGTGTCTCACTAGCTGTGTAGTCCAGGATGGCCTCATACTTACGATCCAGCTGCCTCCGTCTCCCAGAGCTGGGGTCACAGGTCACTGCTGTGATGGCCACACCACATCATCCCAGCCCCATGTGAAACTGCCTGTTTCTGTTTGAAGCAGCCTCAGCTTGGATGCTCAGGACACCTGTCTGCCACTGTCACACAAGCTACAACTCTGCGATCAGGGTGCCAACCCCAGTGACTTCCTAGAGGAGGCACTGTCTGGAGTGGGGCTTGTGGAAACTGCTTGGGAATTAAGAGCAGAGGTGAGGGGGCGTGTGGAAGAAGATGGATGGATGCTCCTCTTCCCTCATGCACCCTATAACTGACCGGCTATTAGTAGAACGCTGCTGCATGCCAGGCGCTGGCTGCATACCCTGCAGCTACTTAGGATAGGAAGTGGGAGCTGACCTGAGCCTGTGTGGGTGATGTTTGCTGTGTGAGGTAGAATACAAAGGTCTGGGGTTTTCTTTTTTCTTTTCTTTTTTTTTTTTTTTTTTTTTTTTTTTTTTTTTTTTTTTTTTTTTTTTTTTTTTTTTTTTGAGACAGGGTTTCTCTTTGTATCCTGGCTGTCCTGAAACTTGCTCTGTAGACAAGGTTGGCCTCCAACTCACAGAGATCCACCTGCCTCTGCCTCCTGAGTGCTGGGATTAAAGGTGTGTGCCAACCACTGCCCAGCCAAGGATTTTTTTCTTTAAAGATTGAATTTCTGTGAATGAGTGTTTTGTCTACATGTATTTCTGTGTACCATGTTTGTGCCTGGTATCTGAGGCGGTCAGAAGAGGCCCTCAGATCACCTGGGACTGGAATTAGATTTGTGAGCTACCATGTGGGTGCTGGGAATGGAACCTGGGTCTTCTGCAAGAGCAGTCAGTGCTCTTAAACCCAGGCCCGGGATTTTCAGTCCTAGAACAGCAAAACTGGGAGTGTGCCATAGGCTTGTTGTTCCAACACTCGGAAGACTAAGGCAGGAAGATCCTAAGTACAAAGCCAGCTAGGTCTATATAATGAGGCTCTCGGGATGTAATGATAGGACTAGAGAGATGGCCCAGTGGTTCAGAGCAATTGTTGCTTTACGAGAATACCTGAGTTTGGGTCCCAACATAACTCCAGTTCTAGGGGATTCGATGCCCTCTTCTGGCCTCCATTTGCCCAAACATGCTGGTGGTATAGACATACAGGCAAAATACTCTTACACATGAAAGATGTAATTATAAAAATGAACTTCTTATACAGAAGGGAGTGGAAACTGTCTCTCGAAGGAAGTTGCAGGCACTGAGACCACAGTAATAGAACACTGAAGGTGGCTGGAGGCAGAGGCAGTGTATATAGTGTATATAGCCTAGAGTATGGGGTGGGAGGGAGGGAGGAGGGAGGGAGGCAGAGGCAGTGTATATAGTGTATATAGCCCAGAGTATGGGGAGGGTGGGAAGGAGGCAGAGAAGGCGCCAGAAAAACCTGAGCGATTGCAGATGATGTTTGGGTGAAGTGGTTCTGGTGTGTCACAGTGCAGGGACATGCTCTGAAGGTCCCCACTTTAGAATGGGGCTCTGTTTAGAGGAGTGAGTAGTGACATCTGGAGCTGTGACCCTAGGGCCAGAAGACAGGCAGCACACACAACAGGGTGCATGGAACATCAGACAGCCCTGGCCAGAGGGAATCTCTGTCATAGCAGAGGTTTAGGGACAGCATGAACCTAGGGGTTAGAGAGCTGGGACACAAGGAAGAGAGTGGTGTTGGGAGATCTGCCATCAGGTGCTGCTGCTGAGGAAGGGGACAGGAGCCGGTGTAGCTTTTCAGTCATTGGTTGGTCATAGCTCTATCGCGGGGCGCACAGGACAGGACAGGAGAGATGGGCCTTTGAGCTCCAGTGCAGATATAAGCCCTGTAGTTCGCGCCACCAGGAGGGCAGAAAGCGTAGAACCTTGCACTGGGTGCTGATGAGCAAGCTCCCAGTGAGGTGTGGGTGATGGCAGCTGGTCGACTGCAGCCTCATGTGCCTCGTCCTCTCTCCACAGGCAAGAGCAAAGAGGCTGAAATCAAGAGGATCAACAAGGAACTGGCCAACATCCGCTCCAAGTTCAAAGGCAGGCTGTGACCCAAAGCCCTGGGGGAGGGAACCAGTGTTCCGGAGTCTTCCTCACAGGGCTCCTTTTCCCTCCTCTGCCTCAGGAGACAAGGCCTTAGATGGCTACAGCAAGAAGAAGTATGTGTGCAAGTTGCTCTTCATCTTCCTGCTTGGCCATGACATTGACTTTGGACACATGGAGGCTGTGAACCTGCTAAGCTCCAACAAGTACACAGAAAAGCAGATAGTGCGTGCTGGGGGGACCAGGGTGGGTGGGTGCTGGGGCGGAGGGAGGGGACCAGGCTGGGTGCTGGGGTCTGAATCCCTAGGTTTGAGGGAAGGAAGCCTGGGGCCTATACTGCTACATGTTAGAGTTAGTCTAGTGCCTTTTAGCCACAGGCTCTCAGCTGTCCCCTCTCTACCTCCTAGGGGTACCTGTTCATCTCAGTCCTGGTGAACTCGAACTCAGAGCTGATCCGGCTCATTAATAACGCCATCAAGAATGACCTGGCCAGCCGCAACCCCACCTTCATGTGCCTGGCCTTGCACTGTATCGCCAATGTGGGCAGCCGTGAGATGGGCGAGGCCTTTGCCGCTGACATTCCCCGAATCCTGGTGGCTGGGTGAGGCACTGGGGACCACAGCAAAAGGGCAGAAACAGAACCGAGAGCCAGCTTTGCTTGTGACACCTGCCTAAATTCTCCCACCTGGGCTGTTGACCGCAGTGGCTCTGTCTGTCTCACATCCCCAGGCTGCCTGGGTGTAAGGACCCATCCCCCCCTGGTGGATGTGTGTCTGAGACACAGCATTAGTGTCTCCCATGAAGTGGTGGTTTACTCCCTCACCTCATTCACGAGACAGCATCTGCCCTGTGCCTGCAGCACTGATGGGTGACAGTGGTGCCACCACCAGAGGTGGACAGTCTCAGTGTTCCAGCCAGACTAGCTGCGCCAGCTGTGGCCATGAGCCCTGACTGCTGCAGAGAGCTTCTTGACCTCCTTTCCTGAGCAGTCCACATCCGTGTGTGACCTGACTCCGACTTCCGAGGCAGCAGTGCAAGTAGACCTGTGTTCCCAAGTGCCAGAGCCCCTGAAGAAGATGCACGGTGGGCGGGGCTGGAGCTCTGCTGGGAGCATGCTTGCCTAGCCCACACCAGACCCTGGGACCCTTGGAAGTTGGGTATGGAGGCAAGAGGAGCAGAAGTTCAAAGTCATCTTCTGACACTTAGGGAGTTCAAAGCCAGCCTGGGCTATATGAGACTGTGTTTCAAGACTAATATATTCTCTCTCTCTCTCTCTCTCTCTCTCTCTCTCTCTCTCTCTCTCTCTTGGTTATTGGTTTTTGATTTTTTTGAGATCATTTCTCTATGTGACAGCCCTGACTGTCCTGGAACTCTCTTTGTAGACCAGGCTGGCCTTGAACTCAGCTCCACCTGCCTCCGTCTCCCGAGTGCTGGGATTAAAGGTGTGCGCCACTACTTGCCCTGCAGCCAGTGCTCTAGCCCAAGACAATATTTTACTTGTTTGTTTTTCTTAGTAAAAGAAAAAATACACGGGGTAGTGAGCATACCAGAGGGTGGGTGAAAAGTAGCTTCACCTGGGTCTTTCTTTTCTTTTTTTTTCTTTTCTTTTCTTTGTTTTTTAAGTAATTTATTTATGTTTATTTTATCACTATTGATTGGTGTATTGCCTACATATGTCGGGGGAGAATGTGTGTGTCAGGAGGTGTCGAGTCTCCTGGAACTGGAGTTACAGACAGCTTGTGGAATTGAACCCAGGTCCTCTGAAGAGCAGTCAGTGTTATTATTTTAAATCATGTGTAGGTGTGTCTGTGGCTGGGTGTGTGCACGTGAGTGCAGTGTTCTTGGAGGCCAGAGGCATGGGGTCCTCTGGAGGTGGAGTCTCAGGAGGGTGCTATCCACTGATGGAGGACCTGGGAACGGAGGAGCAGTGAGTGCTTCCATTACAAGGTGGGCTCCCCAGGAGCCATGCACTGCAACAGTCAGGAGCCAGTGATCATAGAGGATGTGGGTGCCTTCCACAAAAGGGCTGTGCTCACCAGGGAGTCTCTGGATAGGATGTAGTGAGCATGGGAGAGACTTTGGGGAGTCTGCCTCTGCTTCCCATGGAAGTGGGGGTGACTGGTATATGTCAGGCAGGTGAACAGCGGGAGCAATGTTGTCTTTGAGAAAGTCACTGTGGCTGCTGTATCTAGAGGTGAGAGCGCTGTTTCTGGCAATATAGACAAGTGCCCCTGATGTTCTTGACAAGTGTGGCTGATCTAGGTGGAGTGGACCCTGCAGGAGGCAGAAGGACTGGAAAAGCCTAAGGCCAGTCTAAGACTCCCTTTAAAAAAGGGGGGGGCTGGATGGGGGTGGTGCACACCTTTAATCCCAGAAGGAGAGGCAGGCAGATCTCTGATTTCGAGGCCAGCCTGATTTACAGAGCGAGTTCCAGGACAGGCTCTATCTAAAGCTACAGATGCTGAGTGTGTGCACGTGAGTGCAGTGTTCCTGGAGGAACACATTTCCAGTACAGCCATATATGCAGAGAAAAGGTGCAGAGAAACTTAGTTTCAAAAAACACAAACAAAAACCCAAAACAAAACAAAACAAAACAAAAAAACCCAAAACAAGAAAAAGACTTTAGTTTGGATGAGGGAGCAAGAGCATATTGGTTAATGGCGTCTTGAACTGGTCAGTTAATGAGGCCTGCACAGGCCCACACAGGCCAGCCAGGAGCAGCCGACCCTGACAAGCCTGGGCTCAGGCAGGGATCTGGGGGAGCTATGCAGCCCCTGGGAGCAGAGAAAAGCTTGTCTTAGTAGAAGCTGTGGGAAGCCACACATCAAAGTGTGGGTGACCTAGAAATAAACACCCCTGGGAACTGTGTGCAGAATTACCTGTCTTCATCCTTGGCATACAGCAGTCAAGGCTGGCTGCCAGCCTGGTTTTTTGTTTGTTTGTTTGTTTGAAACAGGACTTCATGTAGCCCAGCTTGGTCTTGAACTGATCCTTCAGCTCCCACCTCCTTAAAGCTGAGATTGCAGGTATGACCGCTGCGCCTGTGAAATGATGCAGGCCAGGCAAGACTGAGCACTGTCTCAGGGTCACTCCAAGACTTAGTACTGCTGTTCTGTGTGTGAATGTTCTGCCTGTATGTGTGTATCCCGTGTGTGTGCAGTGCCCAAGGAGAGAAGTAGCCTGAAGGTGGGTCCTGAGGGTCCCAGTGTGGTCTGTCCAGGCAGGGCCAGTATTTGGTCTGGCATACAATCAGAAAAGTATGAAAGTCCTGTCCGGGTGCAGACCTGCTGTCCAGCATTGGAAAACTGAGGCAGGATGATTAAGAATTCAAGGCCATAGCTGGGCAGTGGTTGTGCACACCTTTAATTCTAGCACTCAGGAGGCAGAGCCAGGCAATCTCTGAGTTTGAGGCTAGCCTGGTCTACAAAGCAACCCTGTCTTGGCAGAAGGGTGTTGGGGGCGATTCAAAGCCAGCTTGAGCAGCATAGCCAGATCCTGTCTGACTCCTAATTGATTAGTTAATAATTTAACCACACTGGTCGGTGGTGGCACACACCTTTAATCCTAGCACCAAGGAGGCAGAGGCAGGTGGATCTCTGTGAGTTGGAGGCCAGCCTGGTCTACAGAGTGTGTTCCAGGATAGCCAAGACTATACAAAGAAATCCTGTCTTTAAAAACCAAAAAAGGCCACCCTGGTCTACAAACTCATTTCCAGTACAGCCAAGACTGTTACATAGAGAAACCCTGTCTCGAAAAATAAAAAATAAACATAAAAAATTTTAACCTCAAAAAAAGTTTGAGACAGGGAACCCAGGATGACCGCTTCTTTGCTTTTGGTTTGATTTGCCTTTTTTTTGAAATGGTCCAGTGTAGTCCAGGCTGGCCTTGAAGCTCACTGTGTAGCTGAGTATGACCTTAGACTAGTCTTCCCGCTCTTAGCCTCTAGAACACTGGGGTGATGGTGCGCTACTCTAGAACACCGGGGTGATGGTGCGCTACTCTAGAACACTGGGGTGATGGTGCGCTACTCTAGAACACTGGGGTGATGGTGTGCTACGCTGCCCAGCGTAATTCAGTGCCTGTTATTGGTTTACTTTTGTGCAGATCTCAGAATGTGGTCCTAGCTGGTGTCGAATTTGGGGGATCCTGCCGCTCCTCCTGAGGTTTCCCTACAATCGTGTACCACCATGCCTAGCTCAAATCCAGTGCTTGTACACGGAGCAGTGGTTTTTAATGTAATCTTGTGTGCAACCATCACCACTACCTAAATCCAGAGCAGTGTAGTCACTGCCAGAGAGAGCAATGTCTGAGCAGGTCTCCACACTGTACTCCATGCCCGTTTGGAGATCACTAATCTATCCCATAGGTCTGTATGAAGAGGTCTGGTGGCTTTTTCTCGGCAAAGTGTTTTCGAATTTGTCCATCTGTAGTGGGTGTCAGACTTCTGCATGGAGCTGGGGAAATGGGTCAGTTGAGAAAGGGCTTGTGGTGCGAGCATGAACCTCACGTCTGGAATCCACAAGCCCACGTAAATAGCTGAGCATCACTTCTATAGCTCCAACCGCGGCGTGCTGTGCCAGGACAGAAGGGCGCGCCCAGCCTTATCAGTGAGCCTCAGCCTCAGTGAGAGACCTATCAGAGAAATAAGGCTGAGAGCTGGAGGAGGTTAGCCAGCGTTGACCTCTGGTCCTCACATGCATGCACCCTGGTGTGTACATGCACATGCACGCACACATACACACACTATACTATACACACATCACACACACACACACACACGCTGGACAGAGCATGTTTTTATTGGTTGTCACAAACTCTACCTTTTGGCAGATGTGCTATTCTCATCTGAGTGCTGTCTGAAGTGCTCTTGTGTTGGTTCCTAGGAGTCAAACTGCTGGGTTAATTGTTGTTTTGAGACAGAATTTTGTTTGTTTCTTTGTTTTGGGGGACAAAACAAAGTCTCATAGAGCCCTCATAGGCTGACCTGTTTAGCTCAAATTGTCCTTAAACTTTTTTTTTGTTTTGTTTTGTTTTTTTTGTTTTTTTTTGAGACAAGGTTTCTCTATAGCTTTGGAGCCTGTCCTGGAACTAGCTCTTGTAGACCAGGCTGGCCTTGAACTCACAGAGATCCACTTGCCTCTGCCTCCCAAGTGCTGGGATTCACCACCACCGGGCTATCCTTAAACTTCTAATCTTCCTGTTCAGCCTCACAAATGTTAGGATTACTTGGGTGAGCTACCAAACATATCTCCAGATTTGTTTTATTCTGGATCTTACATGTGTCTCTGTGTACTTGAGTAGAGGTCCTCAGAAGTCTGAAGCAGGAGGAAGGTGGCTGGGAGCGAACTGGGGTCCTGAGCAGTGTTTGCTAACCACTGAGCCACCGCCTTTCTTGCCTCCACCCTGTCTTGCAGGCATCGTGGCATGTGCTATTATTCCCAGCTCGCAGGCCACAGGGCAGACAGGTTTATGTGAATCTTAGGCTACTCTAATATACCTACTGAGTTCTAGGCTAGCCAGAGCTACATGATGAGAGACTGTCTCAAAAGAGGGAGCGAGGAGGTACTGTTCAATTACCAGCCTGACCTTGAACTCACTATGTAGTTTATAGACTGGTCTTGAATTTATTGTCATCTTGCCTCAGCCTCCTTAGGGCTAGGACGGCAAGTGTGTGTCACCAGCCACAGCTTATCACTCCTTTAAATATATTTATTTATTCATTTTTTTTTAATCTTTGTTGTTGTACATTTAGAACTTTGTTCTTTTTTTTTTTTTTTGGTTTTTCGAGACAGGGTTTCCCTGTAGCTTTGGTGCCTGCCTCTGCCTCCCGAGTTCATTTTTTATGTGTATGTGTGCTTGTGTGAATTTATGTGCACCAGATATGTGCAGGACACCACGGAAGCCATTCCCTGTCCTCTGACTTCCCCTCTCCCTCCCTGCTCCCCTGAAGTCGGCTGGGTCTGGACTTACATCTGTACGCATCTTTTCTACCTGGCTGCATCTGTGTGTGGTGCAGTTTGCACCGAGCCTGTGCCTTGGTCTGTCTTCTGTCTGGGCAGGGCAAGGGAATCCTTCAGTCACGTGTGGTGTGGATACATGGAAGCAGGCTGGGGATGAACTCCATGGCAGAGTGTTCACCTAGCGCCCACCACACTGTTTCCATCCACAGGGTCGTAGAAACGAGGTGGTGGTGCCCCTCGTCAGTCAGGATGTAGAGAAGGGTCCTGAGCTGATCCAGCCAGGCCATGGTGTCACACACCTTTACCCCAGTATTTGGAAGGTAGAGGTAGGCAAATCTCTGTGCTGTCCCCACAGAGACAGCATGGACAGTGTGAAGCAAAGTGCAGCCCTGTGCCTGCTTCGACTCTACAAGGCGTCCCCTGACCTGGTGCCCATGGGCGAGTGGACAGCACGTGTAGTGCACTTGCTCAACGACCAGCACATGGTGAGGTGCCCGGCTGCCCCGAGTGCCTGAAGCCCCTGCCCTGCCCTCTTCCCTGGTGCTGGGAGTCCCATGACATTCCAACCCAGGTCCTGTGTCCCCAGCGCCTGTCACCTGCCCAGTTTTCTAGAAACCTTCCTACCTACCCGACATCTCCTTCGCTGCCAGGGATTGTCCCCATCTCTGAGCCCTAGCAAGGCCCATTACTTGCCTCTATGAAAGACCTGACTCTTGCACCACCTGAGATTCCCAATACCCTGACTGTGCTCCTTACTCCTGACTTACCCTGATGCCAGGGCCTTCGCAGTGACTCCCAGTGAATCTGTTCTGTGAGATCTCTTTACCCTTCACCTGAAACAGTCACCTTTGTACACTTCTTGCCCCTACCTGAGTGTCCTTGTGTTTGCCCGTCCCCATCCTGGCCCTCGTGCCTGTGCTCTGCAGGGAGTGGTCACAGCCGCTGTCAGCCTTATCACCTGTCTCTGTAAGAAGAATCCAGACGACTTTAAGACCTGTATCTCCCTGGCTGTGTCTCGCCTGAGCCGGGTGAGTGTGCTCTGTGCTCTCACATTGCTGTGGGAGGGCCACCTCTTTCCCTCCTCCCTTCCCCAGAAGGCAATCAGCTTGCGCTTGGCTGCATTGGCTTCATCCAGACTGCAGCTGCAGTCAAGTGCCTTCACTTCTCAGCTTTTCCTCCATGCTGCGGGGGCTGACATCAGTGCTGTGTGCAGCTTGGCTGCTGTGGCTGAGGTGTTGAGAGCAGGAGCTGGGGCCACCAAGCATCCCAAAGCCGTCTGCTCTTTTCTCTTTGTCTTCCTGTTCTTTCTTTTCTTCTTGCCACCTCACTGTCCTCAAAGCACCCTGGGCCTTTCTGTGTCTGAATCAGACCTGAAGGGGCCCGTCCTGCTGGGAAGGGAGAACATGACAGGGATGGTGTCTCAGTGACCGGCTGCCAGGAAGGCTGTGCGTCATGGAGAAAGCTCAGCATTGTGGGTTTCTAAGAGGGGTCCTAGCCCAGTCTGGGAGCCGAGAGAGCTTCTCAGGTGGCAACCAGAAAAATCAATATATTGTCTGGGAGGTCAGAAGTATCTCAGACCCTTGGGCAAAGGAACACTTGTGCCACCATTCATTTTGTCCCCAGCCCCTCATTTCCCACACATGTGAATGTGCCAGGTGCCAGGCCCAAGAGGGACCAGAGATGAGGAGATTCATGCTGATGCACCGAGTGCTGTGGGGAAGACTTCCTAGAGGAGGTCTTTGTTTGATTGTTTTGTCCCATTGCCCCCAGACAGGGTTTCTCTCTGTAGCTCTGGCTGTCCTAAAACTCACTCTGTAGACCAGGTTGGCCTCAAACTCACAGAGATCTGTGTGCCTCTGCCACCCAGGGGTGGGTGCTGGGATTAAAGGTGTGCGCCACCACTGCCCAGCTGCTTGGAGAAGGATTTTCAAGATAGAATAGGAGGTCACCCTGAGGAGGGACAGTCATACAATCTTCTGATCTTTCACTGTGTCCCTTTCTGACCTGTGTTGGACCAGGGGCCTAGGAAGGATCAGACCCAGCTCCAGACTCTTCAGTAGTTTCCCACGGTGCTCATGATGCAGGAACCAGGGTAGTAAGGGCTGATGGAGGAGGTAGAGCCCAGGAATAAGTCAGGAGAGGCTCTGGCCTGCCCTTGGGACTGTTACATACTGCCACCACCATCCACGTCACTGCCACTTAGTGTCACTACCACTCACTGCTGCCACCATCCACTGCCACCACCATCCACTGTCACCACCATCCACTGTCACCACCATCCATGTCACCACCATCCACTGTCACCAGCATTACTTGGAACATTCAGAGTCAGGTATTGGAGCACAGTGCAAGCATGCTGGGGGTCTTGCATGAGACCAGCCTGGGCTGTTTAATGGAACTCTAAAAACAAAGAAAGGTTCACCAACCTCAGGCTTAGTTCTGACCCCACCCTCAGGCCACACTCCATCCAAGACTTGGTTTCCCCTTTCTGTAAAACCTGGCTCTCATGGTGCCCTGTGTGAGCATGTCCCTCCTTGTCCCACCCACTATCCCCTTCTGCAGATCGTCTCCTCCGCCTCCACCGACCTCCAGGACTACACCTATTACTTCGTTCCTGCGCCCTGGCTCTCTGTGAAGCTGCTGCGGCTACTGCAGTGCTACCCACCGCCAGGTGAGGCCTGTGGGCTGCCAGCGAGGCTGGTGCCCTGTCCTGCACATTACCTGGGTGGCACAACTGGGCCCATTTCCTTCTCATAGCCCTCTCTCATGCTAGGTACCATGCCTGCTTTACAGAGGAGAGGATCACGGCCAAAGCAGGGAGGTCTGGCCCAGGGTGCCCCACTAGGATCCCTGGCAACTGTTTCATGCAGCTGTAGTCTGGCTAGTGTCCCTCTACCACAGCAGTGGGGCACTTTGGGATGCTGATCAGTTTTGTTTCTGTTAAACTCACGTAATCTGTAATCTTTGAGCTGGGCCTTTAATCCCAGCACTCTGATTTCAAGGCCAGCCTGGTCTACAAAGTGAGTTCCTGAACAGTCAGAACTACACAGAGAAACACTGTCCCAAAAAAACAAAAGAAAAGCCAAACAAACAAAAACCTCAAACCCTCATAACCCCTGGTGCGTGTGAAATTTAGGAGCATCAGTGCAGCTGAGGAGGAAACAGGCTCATTCCCAGCAGGGTCAGTGTGGGTGGGTGGAGCCTAGACCTGGAAATAGATCGAAGGCAAAGGCCCAGCCTGGGACTGCACAGTTTAAAGGTAGCTGGACCCCTCCCACAGAGGTGAGGGCTGGAGCAGGCTGCAGACTTGGGGACCACTGGGCAGAGAGCAGCTCAGCGCTCAGCCACTTACCCCCCCTTCCCCAGAGGACGCGGCTGTGAAAGGGCGGCTAGTGGAGTGTCTCGAGACTGTGCTCAACAAAGCCCAGGAGCCCCCCAAGTCCAAGAAGGTGCAGCACTCCAACGCCAAGAACGCCATCCTCTTTGAGACCATCAGCCTCATCATCCACTACGACAGGTGCTGTGGGCGGGGAGGAGAGAGGACAGGATATGTCTGAGGAAGGAAAGCAGGGCCTGGGATCCCTTGCTCGGAAGGGGACAGAGGTGTGAAAGGCTCCTGAGGTGTGTGCAGAGTTGCTGCTTATCTTGTGGGTTCACTCCTGCAGTTGAAACCCAGGGCAGTTTCTGCTGACTGTATTCCCCACTGGAGTGCATATGAGCCCAGATGTCTAGGAGGGTCAGAACAGGATGTTGGAGTGAGCAGAAGGGAGGTCCTGGATCCTCAGGGAGCTCTGAGATGGAGCAGTTCATATTCATATCCCATCTCCATCTGTACTTCACTTGTGCTTGGCAGTGAGCCCAACCTCCTGGTCCGCGCCTGTAACCAGCTGGGCCAGTTCCTGCAGCACCGGGAGACGAACCTGCGATACCTGGCCCTGGAGAGCATGTGCACGCTGGCCAGCTCTGAGTTCTCCCATGAGGCTGTCAAGACCCACATTGATACCGTCATTAATGCCCTCAAGGTGCGGCCCCCTGCCCCACTCAGAGTGGCCAGGTGCTTGGTGGCCCTACAATGGGCCCAGTGCAGTTTAGACCCCAGCTTGGTCCTGCTCTTCTCAGACGGAGCGGGATGTCAGCGTGAGGCAGAGGGCGGCCGACCTCCTATATGCCATGTGTGACCGGAGCAATGCCAAGCAAATTGTGTCAGAGATGCTGCGGTACCTGGAGACTGCTGACTATGCCATTCGAGAAGAGATTGTGAGTCTGGGGGCCAGGGTTGGGCACCTGGATGTGAGGGAGCAGCCAGGACCTGGACCACAGAATCTAAGGGAGGAGGGCTGGGGTCTGACCCCTTAGAAGGAAGGAGGACCTCTGGGGCTCAGAGAAGACTAAAGTTAGGAATCCCGAGTCTGAGGGATAAGACTGGGGAGGGGTTTTGGTCAACAGTGGTCAGAGCTCCAGGAATGGCAGTAGTCACCCTCCTGTGGGCATCGGCGTCCAGTCACACCTTCCCTCTGCCACAGGTGCTGAAGGTGGCCATCCTGGCCGAGAAGTATGCAGTGGACTACAGCTGGTATGTGGACACCATCCTCAACCTCATCCGCATCGCAGGCGACTATGTGAGCGAGGAGGTGTGGTACCGAGTACTGCAGATCGTCACCAACCGTGACGATGTCCAGGGTTATGCTGCCAAGACAGTGTTTGAGGTTAGCATTCTTCACTTTGACCATGATGGAACTCAACTGCCAGTCAAAAGCACCTAGGCATTAATATTCCCCACCAGAAGGGACCTGCAACCCTGGACCTTCCTGGTGTGAAGAGGATACATCATAGGAGAGCAGGCCCTCACTGTGCAGTGCTCCACAGGGTCAGAGGGTTCAGTCATGACAGGAAGGCATGTGTGGCCGCAGACGTGTGGCTAGGGCTGGGTGGGCGCCTGCTGTGCAGTCAGGAGAGTCTGACTTAAGCTGATGCGGCTGTGTGTGGCTGTAACTCCAGCACTATGGGACAGAGACAGGCAGGTTCTTGGGGTTTGCCAGCCAGCTAGTCTAGCCCAAATAGGAACTGTAGGTTCAGTGAGAGGATCGTGTCTCAGGGTGGAGAGTGACTGAGGACGATGCCTGACACGGGCGTGAACTCCTGTGTACACATGAGCACACACAGAACCTGGGGTGTGAGGCTGATCATGGCTGTGCAGGAAGTAATCAAGGATAACATACTTCCTGTTACCCTCTCTTCTCCAGGTAGTTCCACCTCCCACAGTTTCTAGGACCTCCCCAAACAGCATCAGCAACTGGGGTTCACGCACTAAACCATAGTGTGTGAGGGAGGTCTGAGTCACACTGTGACACTGAGTTCAGGCTTGTCCCTTAACTGCCCGCAGGCCTCCCCATTTACGACCCCTTGGACTCTACCCTTGTCCTCATGCTCCTCTCCCTTGTTCCTTCACAGGCCCTCCAGGCCCCAGCGTGCCATGAGAACATGGTGAAGGTTGGTGGCTACATCCTTGGGGAGTTTGGGAACTTGATTGCTGGGGACCCACGCTCCAGGTGAGGGAGCCTCATTCTGGGGGACCTCTTAGGAATGATGAGGTTCCTAGGAACCCTCTCAGCGCGTTTCAGTTGTCCACCTGGGTGAGGTCACAGTCTTGCCCCAGGGAGATAGGTGACGGGGCATATCTCTGCTGACTTCACCTCTCCACAGCCCGCCTGTGCAGTTCTCACTGCTGCACTCCAAGTTCCACCTGTGCAGCGTGGCCACGCGTGCCCTGCTGCTGTCCACCTATATCAAGTTCATCAACCTTTTCCCCGAGACCAAGGCCACCATCCAGGGCGTGCTGCGTGCCGGCTCCCAGCTGCGCAATGCTGACGTGGAGCTCCAGCAGCGGGCGGTGGAGTACCTCACCCTCAGCTCCGTCGCCAGCACCGATGTTCTGGTCAGAGCCCATGCCCCACGCCCTGGGACCACACTCTTGGGCCGTAAGTGCCCCTAACCTCCCATCCTGCCCACAGGCTACTGTGCTGGAAGAAATGCCCCCATTTCCCGAGCGTGAGTCATCCATCCTGGCCAAGCTGAAACGCAAGAAGGGCCCTGGGGCAGCCAGTGCCCTGGATGACAGCCGTAGGGACACCAGCAACAACGACATCAATGGGGGTGTGGAACCCACCCCCAGTACCGTGGTGAGCCCAGCTATGGTCCACATGGCTAGGTTGGGTCCCGTCCCTTGTCCTGTCACCTAACCCTCTCTTGCCTTAATTGCAGTCAACGCCCTCCCCCTCCGCGGACCTCTTGGGGCTGCGGGCAGCCCCTCCCCCTGCTGCACCTTCAGTTCCTGTAGGTGGGAACCTGCTGGTGGACGTCTTCTCTGATGGCCCCACTGCACAGCCCAGCCTGGGGCCTACCCCTGAGGAGGCCTTCCTCAGGTACCTCCTGTCCTTGTCCTTCCGTCTCCCTGCTGTCCTTTCCCATAGCTGAGTCTCAGCCCACTCTTCCTTCTGAACCCTCTTGCCTCTCTTTCCCTGGCCCTCTTGCTGCCTCTCTGGGATTGGCTGCCTGCCACACCTGTCTTCTCTGTCTGCTCTGGGATTGGATGGCCCAGCGAGCTGGAGCCCCCTGCCCCTGAGAGCCCCATGGCTTTGTTGGCTGACCCAGCTCCAGCTGCTGAGTAAGGGGTGGCCTCTGGCTATGGGGTTGATGGAGGTCCCCAGGGCGGGCTTCAGGGGTTTCTGATGACTGGCAGAGGTTAGAAAACAGTGGAAGTTGGGGTCCTTGGGAGATCCCTCTGCCAGGGTCCCACTCCCATTCTTGAGGGTCTCTGGGGAAGCTCCGCCTGTGGGTTCTGGGGAATCTGCCTTCCAAGAGAGTATTGCCTAACCCGATTACCTCAAGCCCCCAAGCCCCTGTGCGTGCCACTTCTTCGTCTCCCCAGCCCAGGTCCTGAGGACATAGGCCCTCCCATCCCAGAAGCCGATGAACTGCTCAACAAGTGAGTTCTGGAGAAGTGGGAAGGGGAGTGGGGACAGCTGGGCGGTCAGGAGCCCTGCCATCCTGACTCCCACCACCCTGCCAGGTTCGTGTGTAAGAATAGTGGGGTCTTGTTTGAGAACCAGCTGCTGCAGATTGGAGTCAAGTCCGAGTTCCGGCAGAACCTGGGTGTGTCCTGGTGGCCCGGAGGGGAGGGTACTGGAGGGATGGGTTTTTGGCAGCACCCCCTGGCTGGGCTGGTGGCAGGGTATGGAAACAGGGGAGCTTGGATGGAGCCTTCACCCACCCGCTGCAGGCCGGATGTACCTGTTCTATGGTAACAAGACTTCGGTGCAGTTCCAGAGCTTCTCGCCCACTGTGGTGCACCCCGGAGACCTGCAGACTCATATCCTCTGCTCTTGGCCCAGAGAGTGCCCACCCCACCCCTGTAGTCCTCTGGGAAGCAACACTCGGCTCCATGCCTGTTCAGCCCGTCACTCGGAGTTAGGCATATGTCACTTCTAAGACTGTTTGCATAGTAGGTAGGCCTCTCTGCCCAGGGACAAATGACAGTAACCCCCTGTAGAGAACATATGACTTCCAACACCCCAGCTACCCTGTAACCCCCTGTAGAGAACATACGACTTCCAACACCCCAGCTACCCTGTAACCTACTGTAGAGAACATATAACTTCCAACACCCCAGCTACCCTGTAACCCACTGTAGAGAACATGACTTCCAACACCCCAGCTACCCTGCCAGCACCTTGCCTTTGCTGATGTCTGTGTGTAGCATGTGCCATGGGGCTAGAGGCTCCTGCAGTCAGGTTAACCAAGAATGTCGCACTCTGCCGGCCCCGCAGCACCTCAGCTGCGTGACCTGCCTCCTAACCTTCCTCCAGGAAAAGTAGCTCTCCTTCTTTCTGCTAGGAGGACCGTTGGTTGTTTTGAAGCTGTTTGTGTAGCCTAGGGTGGCCTCAGCTTACTCTACAGATTGGACTGGCCCTGCCTGTGCCTGCCAAGTGCTGGGATTATAGGTGTGCACCAGCAAACCTGGCTTCCTGCGCCATTTTGAAAGAGCTTTGGGATGTTCTGGAAGGTGTATGGCAGATCCAGCCCCTTATTTTTCTATATTGTCATCAGTCCACATGTGTGAGACCAGAACAGCTAGTTCATCACCCTCTGCTTTGTTGACCAGCCTTTCCAGAACCTAGGGCAGACAGTTTTATGTCTGAAGTAGGGCAGGGTGGGTAGGGTGTAGGTACCAGCCAACCTTGTACATGTTGTTGATGTGAAGTCAGGCCTGAGCACAGAGGTGACACTGATTACTTCCATCTGGGTGTGTGACCACTGCTACTCAGACACATGTTCTAACGGTGGGTGGTCTCTCAGCTCCTCGGGACATCTTACATGTACCTGGTTTGCACGTGAGGCTAAGAAAATACTATCTTGCCCACCATGATTCTTGTGGTTTGGAGATCCCTGGGTGTCGCAGATGTCACAGGAGGAAGTCTGTGCAACTGCGGTTGACCCTCTGAGCCACCCCTGTCCCTGGCCTCCTTAACTCCGTGGCCACAGCTGGTGGTGCAGACGAAGCGTGTGGCCGCGCAAGTGGACGGTGGCGCCCAGGTGCAGCAGGTGCTCAACATTGAGTGTCTGCGAGACTTCCTTACACCTCCGCTGCTGTCTGTGCGCTTCCGGTGAGTGGGAGGGAGCAAAGTGTGGGGAGTGGGGGGCAGTGAGGCGGGTCTTCAGGGATGGGGCCTGGTGAGCTGCTCTCATCCGTTCAGGTACGGTGGCACTGCCCAGTCCCTCACTCTGAAGCTACCAGTGACCATCAACAAATTCTTCCAGCCCACAGAGATGGCTGCCCAAGACTTTTTCCAGCGCTGGAAGCAGCTGAGCCTGTGAGGGGCGGGGTTGAAAGGTGGAGAGGGTCTGAGGGGCGGGTGGGGCCGGGCAGAGTCTCCTGGGCCTGACTGTGCTTTCAACCTGCCAGCCCCTTGCAGGAAGCACAGAAAATATTCAAAGCCAACCACCCTATGGATGCTGAAGTTACTAAGGCCAAGGTGAGAGAGAGGCAGGGCATTTACTGGGTGCTGGCCACTGGATAGACCAGTTTTCCCCCATGAGGGTTTGACCTGGGGTAGCCTAGAGGCTTCTCCGTTCTGCTTCAATACCCATCCCTTTTTAGCTTCTGGGGTTTGGCTCTGCTCTACTGGACAATGTGGACCCTAACCCTGAGAACTTCGTGGGTGCTGGAATCATCCAGACGAAAGCCCTGCAGGTGGGGTGTCTGCTTCGGCTGGAGCCCAATGCCCAGGCCCAAGTGAGTGATGGGAGGACCTCACTGTGCCCCCACATTCCCTGTACCCAGCCCTCCTTCCTGTGCCTCTCACTTGACTTCCGTCTTCGCCGACCTGACTTCTCTGACCCTCTTCTTGGGCTCCCTCATCTCATGGCTGCCATCTCCACACAGATGTACCGCCTGACCCTGCGCACCAGCAAAGAGCCTGTCTCCCGTCACTTGTGTGAGCTGTTGGCCCAGCAGTTCTGAGCCCTGGACTTGCTCTGGGATGTGGCCAGTGCCAGGCAGCCCTGGGATGGAGGCAGCTGTGGTGGAGGAGGGGGCAGCGAGGAGACCTCCAGTGGTGACAGGGAAGACCCCAGGGGTGGAGGCCTGCCTGAGCTTCCTCTGGCCTTTTGTATTTTTAGTTTTGTTCATCTGCTGCTGTTTACATTCTGGGGGGGTCAAGGGAAGCACCCTCCCTCCCTTGTCCCCCGGAGCACAGAGGGGAGAGGAGCCAGAGAAGTGGGTACCTCCTCCCCTCCCCCCCATTGTCGCCCTTCCTCCCTCCCTCTCCCCATCCGGGGCGTGTATTATTGTGAGCGAATAAACAGAGAGACGCTAATATTACCCCATCTATTGACTGCCCACCCCCTGCGTGATCAAAGGAACGGGGTAAGGGCTTGTAGAGTGTGGGTGGCAAGGTTTCGCAGCCCATGGGTGGGGCTCTGAGGAGACAGCATCAACAGTAGCAGCCGCAGCCCTAGCTGCAGAGCCACCAGCTGCCACCCCATGCCTGGCCCTAGCACAAGGTAGCAAGCTCTGGGCCTCTGGGCTGGGTGGGCTGCATCCTCTTCTTTCTCTGCAGGCCCTGGTTCTGGGAAAGGAAGGGGAGGGCTGGGTGAGCAGCACAGCTACAGGCTTGGAGCCACAGTTCAGAGCGCCCAGTGCCCCTCAGCTAGCACATTCCTTCCCAGACCATCCTCTTCCCACCTAGCCTGGCTGCTTTCCTCCGGTTTGCGTGTGAGCCCAGACAGTTCTAACATTAGTTGACATCAGGGACACTGCTGTCACCCTCCTGAGGATCGCAGCCCACTCTCCCCAGTGCAGGCCTCCTAGTGTGCACACTTGTGAAATCTTTATCTGGCTGGGCACCATCAGCCCCTGCTTCTGTCCCTTGGGGCTTTAGGGACCTGGGACAACTTCCCAGTGTGGAGTCTGCAGGATCCTTACTCCCTTCAGCTTGAGCAGAGTTCTGCCTGGCACCGCTGAGGGTGACAGGAATGGCTGATTGAGTGCTGCCATTTGGCCTTGCTTGCGCTGGGATCAACAGAACTGGTGATGGCCCTGCTGTAGGATGAAGCCCTGCGTCCTCGTTTCTGAGGCACTACAGCACAGGCCAGCAGCCGCAGACTCATGGCTGTCCTGCCCTGGCCCACCCGGGGCTGAAATGGCATGTGTGGGACAAATGCCCGGTCAGAACCAGGCCTTCCTGTGAAAGCTGACTGGAGAAGGGTCCAGAATTCAGTACTAAGACCAGCCGGGGCAGTTCAGGAGTATGCTGGGTTCTCTGCTTCAGGGCGAGTCCACCATGTGGGATCCATGCCTACCTGGTGGGAAGTGTGTGGTAGCCACCAGAGTGTAGAAGTTTCGAAGGAGGCGCCGGCGCTGCTCAGGGGAAGGCTCTAGAGAAAAATGAGCAGCGTGACTAGGTGGCCCCTGGCTCACGGCCCTCTCATCCGCCGCTTCCCTATGCACCTTTATCTGGTGAAGGCTCCACAGTGAAGAGGCAGCGTCTCAGTTCCAAGTGGAGCAACAGCAGGCTGGGGAAAGGCACTATCAGGCCAATGGCCCGCCCACTCCACCCTGCACCCCACCACCGAGCCTTACCCAAGGATGTCACTGTGCAGCGGGAACCCTTCGGGTAGCGCCCTAGGGCCCAGTGGCAGGCAGGCCCGGAGGGGCTCCAACAGCGGCTGCCACCAGCGTTCCAACAACTGCAGGAGGCGTGAGCAGTGTGAGGTCAGGGCTAGGGGTGGGGAGGACTCCATACCTGGTTGGTGAGGGATTGCAGCAGGTGGCATGGCGCTCAGGAAGGCTCGTGCTGGGGGCAGCAGCTCAACTGTCCTCACCTGTGGATCCAGCTGGCCGAGGGGCGGGCGTGGCCCACACAGCAGACACAGCTCCAGACCCCTCAGCAGCGTTAAGGTCAACAGCCTATGCGGGACCTGTAGCAGGGTGCAGGGTGGAGCTAAACACGGCCCGGCCCCGCCCACTGGAGGCACCGCCTCAGCCCCGCCCCCGCCCCCCTTACTCACCTTGGGGCTCCCATGCGGCAGGTACACTGGGTAGTCGCGAGCGGCCTGAGGTGGCAGGGACGCCACCAGCCAGGGGAGCAGCACGGCTTCCGGCATGCCCAGGCGCCACCAGCTCTCGGTCGCTGCCACCACTCGGCCTGATACCAGCATACTGACAAAGGCCGTGCCAGTGGCCTCCGCGAACCCTAAGAGGGTTTCCTGGTGAGGGGAGTAGACTAGGAGTCATAAAGCAAGGAGGAACCTCTCGGCCTGGGCCTGGAGTGGAAGAGCAGCCACCGGACCAGTGGACTCCAGTATATCAGGCCAGCAAGCTCCTGAGTCACACAACCTCTGTCCTCAGTAATGGAAAAGTAACTTAAGGCCTTGGGCATGTTGCTCAGCACAGCCAAGCCACACTGTTGCCCAGGCTCCCTCCAACTGTGCATCTGCTTTCCCAGCCTCCAGAGGAGCTGGGCCGACAGGCTCCTCTGTCATCATTTCAACCACAGCTACCATTTGATCCCCATTACCTGCAGAAACAAGGCCCAGTTCATGACCTGTGGAAGCTGAGAGAGGTCAGGTCACTGGCAGGAGGGAGACTGGAATCTGCCCAGGTGAACAACCTTCGAGGTTGGGACCTGGGAAGTTGGAGGCTGCTTGAAACCCTTGAGGAAATTAAAACTGACTTATGGAGGTCACCACGACTTGGCGACCACCCGAGGACATAGGCCTTGGGACACTAGGCTGAGGAGAAGGGAGCTTGTCTAGAGGGAGTAGAAGCTGCAGCAGAGAAGGGGGGTGGTCAGGATGAAGTCTGGTGAAGAAAGTTCTCTTAGGAGCTCCAGGTAAAGCTAGACCCCAGAGTGGTAAGAGGGAGCTGGGTGCTGTCCAGAACCGCGGAGACACACGTCTGTAGCCGCCCCAGTACCTGCATGAGGGAGCCCTCTGGAGGAATGGCACAGTCCACACACTGGGTCAGGTCCCCAATGAGCTCCGCGTTCCCCAGGAAGCTGTCGATGAGGCTGTAGCTGGCCTGACAGGGGAAAAGGGTAAATCTAGGACCCAGCAGGGCCAGCTCCAGGGTGGAACACCAAGTCCCCCAAGATGTCCTAGGCCTGGGGATTAGTGTTCCAGACCAACAGGCATGGTTTAGGGACCTAACTGCACTCACGTCCCACAGCCTCACCCTCAGTTCTTTCTTCAGTCTCTCTACGTTCCGGATGTTGGTCAGCTCCTCAAGTCCCACAATGAGAACCTAGAAGAGTCACGTGGGAGAGCGGGACCTTAGTACAGGAAAATGGATTCTCGTCAGAGAGAGGAGGATCAGGCCTGGGATCCCGTGTGTGAAGTAGGGGCTGCTGGTTCCTGGCACCTGGATACCCAGGTTTATACGGAGGGAAAGGGGCTGAGAGCAGCTCTCGCGCCTCACCATGGCCCCAAACACCATGTGGAGCGTTCTTTCTAGCCTCAGCTCGGAGGTGCCCTCCTCAGATGACAGAAGGATGAGGGTGATGCTGTGGGGTGAACGGAGAAGCGAGAATGAGCCCAGGACCGTGGAGTCGGCCAGCTCTGTCTGCACTGCGGACAGGATCACGGAACAAGGGACCTGTCATGGAAGCTCTTCCACACCACAGTTGTGCCTTCCGTTCTTGCAGAGTTCAGCTGCACGTCCAGATTCTGCCCGAACATGTGGACTCCATTGAGGGAGCCGATGACAGAGAAGGGAAGCTGAGGAGTGGGAAACACGGTAGTACCGCCGAATCCCTCCCGCCTGACACCCAGTGTCCCGCTCTGCAGCCTCCCCTACACGCCCCCAAAGTCCTCCTGCGGGAAATCAGGCTGAAGGCCCCCGGCATCTACTCCCTGCGAGGTGTGCAGTCCCAGCTTCCCAAACCCCTAGTTAGGTGCAGGAGTTCAATGCCCCACCTGTTGACGGGAGGGGGCGCCGCCGCCGCTGCTCCTGCAGAACAGGGGGACCCCGCTGGAGGCCGCGAGGCACAGCAGGTGAACCGTGCTTCCCGGCCCCTCCTCCCCCATCTGGAAGCCACCCCCGGGGGTCTTCGGTGTGGGTTCGGGAGCCGGCGCTACTCAAGCCGACCAACCCGCTGGCTGGAGCCGCCAGAGGGCGAAGCGAGATGGCCAAACTCCCGCCTTCCTCAACTCAAGCCCACCAACCGGGTTAGAGTGTCTTCCGCGCTAGTCGGAAGTCATCCTGACCCTAACAAAGATGGCGACAAGCAGTGCTTGCCAAGCGCTCAAATTGCTCCTGGACAGCATCACATCCTTTGTATAACGAGAAAGAAGACGATAGCTTGAAGATGGTGATGGTGCCAACCTTCATGTGTGCTGTAATAATTTACATGCTATTTTTTTTAAACAACAAGCAGGTTGAAGATGAAGACAGTGCTAAGACATTGCCTGGCAACCACCAGTCTGCGTGGCTTTTTTCATTCCATAGTGCATACCTTGCCCCAATCAAAGATGGCGGTATGTTCAGGCATTGCCTGGCAACTACCATTCAGAATAATGTGCATCCCCCTCTCCCTTTTTCAGAGTGGTTTGATCCGGGCAGTGTTGCCTAGTAACCACGAACCGAACTGGCTGTTTTTGCTATTAAAAAAAAAAAAAAAAAAAAAAGAAGCAAAGAAAAGAAAGCCTTTCTTTTCCAAAGTCATAAAAACCACATTATTTCTGTCATGAATTTATGCTCGTGATGTGTATCGCGTAAAAGAAAGTCAAAGTACTGAAAACCTCATTCCATGAAACAATAGAAGTGAGCACCAAGGATAAGGACAGATTGTTACAAATATGATTATTGTACTATCATCTTCATAGTTTTCTCCATCAAAAGGATGACTGGGGGCCCTTGGGGGGAATCACAGCACTTGGCATGAAGGGCTGCTGAGCCTGCAGTCCTGGAACTCTGCAAACCTGATCTCCAGACCCACGCCATAGCACACTCTGCATAATAGAAAATGCTACTTTTTAAAAATTAAAAATAGTAGCCAGGCGGTGGTGGTACATGCTTTTACTCCCAAGCACTTGGGAAGCAGAGGCAGGCAGATCTCTGTGAGGTCGAGGCCAGTCTGGTCTACAGAGTGAGTTCCAGGACAGCTAGAGCTAAACAGAGAAACCCTTTCTCAAAAAAAAAANAAAAAAAAAAAAAAAAAAAAAAAAAAAAAAAAATTGAGACAGGGCCTCTTGTAGTCCATGCAGACCTGGAATGTTGTGTAGCCAAAAGTTACTTGACTGAAGCTCCTCCTTCCAACATTTCCTTGGCCCTCAATCTTCCTTTGATAAATATTATATTACTTCTGGTGTGTTTCAAGTGATACAAGAAAATAATAGATTTTTTCAAACAGCATCTCCTTGTGTGACCAGGGACCCTCTGGTCCCAGCTCCCCAGTGTTATCATACACCCCTGGCTCTGAACATCTAGGTTAGCACATTTAGCAGCTTGGTTACTGTATGTTTGAGAGCAATTGCTCTCATTTATTAAATATACTGCAAAACAATATTTTTCATGATTTATTTATTTATTTTTATTTTATGTGCATTGGTATCTTGCCTGAATGTATGTCTGTGAGAGGTGTTGGGTCCCCTGGACCTGGAGTTACAAACAATTGTGCGCTGCCGTGTGGGTGCTGGGAATTGAACCCCAGTGCTCTGGAAGAGTAGCCGGTGCTCCCAACTGTTGTTTTTCCAGACGGATGTTGTTTCTGTTAAGTTGGGAGCGAGCAGTCCCACAGGGTATTTAACTGAGCTCCTAGAGGAGAAACGTGTGGTTTTCAGTCTTCAGGTCTGCATGGCACAAGAAATCCACTTAGGTCAGATCAAACCAAATCAAAATGCCCATCGTTTTATTAAAAATGATGCTCTCGGGTGGCCGAGTGCATGGCGGGGAGACAGGACGGCAGAGAGCCCATGTTTTCAGCCTGGATTTTATTTCCTGTAGTTCATAAGGAATAATTGTAGGCAGAGTTTCTCTGTGTCTCAGTAATTGCACCCAAATAACCATTCAGAGATTTACTGTTAATTATAAATGCTTGGCCAATAGCTCAGGCTGGTTACTCTTTCTTATCTACACTCTGTCACGTGGCCTGGTACCTTTTCTAAGTTCGTCTCCTTCTCTCCAAGTCTCCTTGAGATTCTCAGACTCCCCTTCTTCCTCTTTGTGTTCTCTTTGTGTCTACAGGTCCCTCCTAACCTCTACCTGTCCAACTATTGGCCAGCTGGCTTCTTTATTAACTCCGCACATGATGGAAGGAGCAGATACACACAATGATTGTTTTGTTTTGTTTTCAGAGAGGTAACAGTCCTGGCTGTCTTGGAGCTTGCCTTACAGTCCAGGTAGGCTTAGCACTCTGCTCACTTTTATTTTAAGTGAGGCTGGAGAGATGGCTCAGTTATTAAGAGTACTTTCTGCTCTTTTCAAAGAACCAGGTTCAATTTTCAACACCCATATGATGGCTCACAATCTCCTTTAGCTCCCGTTCTGACCTCTGGTGTCCATGGGTACTGCAAGCATATGGTACATGTGATATGTGTGCAGAGAGACACTCATACACATAAAACAAAAATAAATCTTAAAGCTCAAATACAAAGCCAGGTATGGTGGCATGCAAGTTTTAGGGCAGCCGGAACTACACAGGGAAACCCTGTTTTTGGGGTGGGGTGATGGGATAAGGGAAACAAACGAAAAGAGAGGGCCAGGGGAGCCAGACAAGGGCCATGACAGGCCCTGCTAGAAGACTTCCCAGGTCCTAGGCCTTAGCTTCAGTTTACTGGGACTGGCTGGAGCTGAGCAGGCCATTCTTGGGAAAGCCACAACCCAGGGGCAACCAGTCAGAGGGCGCCCTGCAGCCTTGTGCAAGCTTCAGAGAACTAAAGAGAGCTTCTCCCAGCCTGCAGCTGGCAAGGCCTAACCTCTGAGCCACCAACCAATCCTGTAGCAACTGTGAACTGTTTAAACCCACTGATCAGCCCCCAGACTAAGTTTGCCTCCCTGGAATTCCCCCAATCCTGCTTAAAAGAAGTCTTTGGGGGCTCACTGGCTGTCACCATGTGTCACCGAACAGGTTAGAATTTTAATAAAGTGCTCTTGCTGATTGCAATGTGGCTGGTGATCTTTTATGGGATTTCTTGCAGACCCTAAGAAAGACAAAACCCCAACTAAAACCAGGATCTGGGAAATGGTTTAGTGCGAGCCGAGGGTCTGAGTTCATATTCCCACCACCCGCATTTAAAAATGGGTTTATGGGGCTGGAGAGATGGCTCAGTGGTTAAGAGCATTGCCTGCTCTTCCAAAGGTCCTGAGTTCAATTCCCGGCAACCACATGGTGGCTCACAACCATCTGTAACGAGGTCTGGTGCCCTCTTCTGGCCTGCAGACATACACACAGACAGAATATTGTATAATAATAAATAAGTAAATATTTTTAAAAAATGGGTTTGTGTCAGTTTTTCAGTGTAGCCTTGGCTATCCTGAAACTCACTCTGTTTACCAGGATGGCCTTGAACTCAGAGATCCACCTGCCTCTGCTTTGTAAATGCTGGGATTAAAAGCATATACAGCCAGGCTGGGCTCTTTTCCTTTTCCTGTTTTATTTTTTTGAGACAATGTTTCTCTGTGTAGCTCTGTCCTGATATTTTCTGTAGACTGGGCTGGCCTCAGACTCAAAGATCTGCTTGTTTCTGTGACATCACCTCTCCCCTCCATCCTGGCTTTGTATCTTTCTATTAGTAAGAGTTATTTATTAAGTTTCTGTTCACAGATTTTACAGTAATTTTCTAGGTCATTTTATATTCATGCTATTGGCTGCAATGCTGAGATTAAGTTTTCCCGCAAGTATACCACGCATTTTTAGTACACTATTTTATTTATTTTTTTATTTCTTCATTATTCTTAATATCCATCCATCCATCCATCCATCCATCCATCCATCCATCCATCCATCCATCCATCCATCTATCTATCTATCTATCTATCTATCTATCTATCTATCTAATGTATTTGCTTTGCGCCAGTTACTGGATTCTTTCCCAGAAAACAGGGATCAGGTGTTGCCTAGCAACCGCCACTTAAATTGGAATTCGCTTCTTTTCGAGCGAAAACAACTGCCCCGGCTTCCAAGTCGTCTGCAACTTTACAGTGTTGCCTGGCAACGTCGTTTCCGAAGATGTGATTGGACCTGTCCCCGGTCAGAAAGACTAGAATTTATTAACTTAATCTCTGTGTGAGAGAACAACGGCTGGGTACGCGTTGCCTAGCAATCTGGTTCCCCAAACCTCCCCTTCAGCTCGGAGTCGGAAACTCGAGACCGACTCCAAGATGGTGGCCGGATGTGCCGTTTTCCGATTTATTTCGTGGTTGATATTGTGGACAAAAGTTTGTTCGATCTCAAGAGGCCCCTAAAGGGGCGCGTTGTGCCAATTCTGAGAGTTTCATGGTGTCCGCAGCCCTAGGGTAGAGATAAAACCGCCACTCCCCGTTTGTGCCCGGCACAAACATGGCCGCATTAGCATCAACAGAGGCTTCCAGACGTCCGGCGCGGGTGCGCGCATCGCGCAAGCGCACTTCTGCTCGTCCTGGGACGGCAACGGCGGCGGCGGCGCTGGCGGCGGCGGCGCGGGGCATGGTCCCCGGGTCCGAGGGCCCGGCTCGGGCCGGGGGCCTCGTGGCCGATGTGGTGTTTGTGATCGAGGGCACAGCAAACCTGGGGCCGTACTTCGAGGGACTCCGCAAGCACTACCTGCTGCCCGCCATCGAGTGAGTGAGGGCCCACGTCGCCCCCTCTGCTGTATCTACGGCTCGTGCCGACGCCGCATTTCCTATCTTTCTAGGTACTTCAACGGGGGACCGCCCGCAGAGACGGACTTCGGTGGAGACGTGAGTGTGCGGCCGCGTCCCTGGGAGGAGGCCGGTAGACCTCTGAGGCTGAGGGAGGAAGCTGGGTACGGACCTGATCTGCAGTTCCCTGCCTAAGACTTGAGTTTCAAAGTTCTTTTGTCCTGTTCTCCCAGTATGGTGGAACCCAGTACAGCCTTGTGGTGTTCAACACAGTGGACTGCGCTCCAGAGTCCTACGTACAATGTCACGCTCCAACCAGCAGTGCCTATGAGTTTGTCACCTGGCTGGATGGCATCAAGTGAGCTTTTCCTCCATTTGTGGTCCGCAGAACAGAGTCAGTGTCTGAGTACGCTTGGTCAGCTTGCCCTTCTCCCCCTCTTTCCTCCTGCTATTCCAGAGCAGTTGCAGCGTGCACCTGGGCCCGGAGCGTCCTTCTGTAAGGGTGTATCATAGCTTACAGTGTAGCCGAGGCTAGCCTTGGGTTCCTCATCTTCCTGCCTCCACTTTCTAGTTGCTGGGATTACAGACTTGTGCCACCATGGCTAGTTTGTGGAGCTCGGCAGCCTGGAGTAGTCACAGTGACTTCAGACACAACTCTCTGACCACAGGGTCCCAGGCTGCCTGCCTGTTCCTTCTGAGCTGGAGAAATCTATGGGCCCTGCATGTTTTCTTTGTGCTATTGGGTGTCTGTTGCCGCATAACCGGTTCCCCCAATAAAGACTTCAGATGGAACAGTTGCATCCTTAGTCAGGAACTCAGAAGGATAAGCTCAGCTGTGTGTTTGGTCTGGTCTCCCAGGGCTGTGGGTATCCACGGCCTGGCATATCGGGGAGAGCCACATGCAGAACGGCTTGCTCTGTGACTGTCGACAGAGCCTCACTTTTGTCTCCAGGCCCTCACATGTGGTGCTTTGGTGCCCAGACTGGCAGCTTTCTCTGCTCAGAGTGAATGGTTGAACCCAGAGGGCAAAGAGATTTCTGATGACCAAGTGACACAACACCAGCTTTTGTTACCACCTGTTTGGTAGGCGGTGGGATCCCTGGGGCAGACCAGCATATCCTACAGGTGCTGGTGTAGGGCACACAGTAAGCGACGTGCAAGTGGCTGCTCACTGCTTGCCCTGTTCTTGTGCTTGGTTTGCATATGAGCAGCAGTGTAGACTGCTGGATGCTGGGAGGGAGGTCTCTCAAGCTAATTGTCCCGTGGGAAATCCACAGTCTGGCTGTGGTCAAGGTTCATTGGACAATGCTGATTCTTGCCTTCCTGCTGTGGTGAAGCAGGTATGCTTTGCATGTCCGCCGTGTTTGGTTGTGTGTGTGTCGTGCAAACACACAGTAGACTGATGGAGAGCTGGCCTTACACTCCACTTGACAGCTTGGCTTCCTGTTCTAGGCATCGTTGACACTTGGCATGCAAGTTTTTAAAAAAGACTGATTTCTTTTTGCTTAAGGTGTACAAGTGTTGTGCCTACATGCATGTCTGCGTATCACTTGTGTGCCTGGTGCCAGGGAATAGGATTCTTTGGAACTAGAGTTAGACAGCGTGAGCTGCCATGTGGGTGCTGGGAGTCCAATCTGTGTCCTCTGAGGGAGCAGCCATGCTCTCTTAGCATGGCCATTTCTCCCGCCTCTAGTCCATTTTTAAATTGGAGACAGTGTCTTATCAGGTTTTCCAGGCTAGCTACAAAGTGCCTGTGTGGCAAGAGCTGGCCTTTGCCTGTTCATCCTCCTTCCTCGGCTGCTTCTGTCTAGGTCTCTGAGCCGCTACACCTGGCTTGGACTAGATCATTTTTTTTTTAAAGATCTTTTAATTTATTTTATGTGCATTGAGGTTTTACCTGTATGTCTGTTCAGGGGTGCCAGGTCCTCTGGAACTGGTTACAGACAGTTGTGAGCTGCCATGTGAGTGTAGGGAATTGAATCTGGGTTCTCTGGAAGAACAGCCAGTGTTCTTCACTGATGAGCCATCTCTCTAGGTCCTGAAAATAGATAATTCTTTGTTGTGAAGCCTGTCCTGGGTGCTGTGGAAAGTTGGGATTTGTGTGTATGTGCACGCTGCTGGGAGTGGAGCCCAGGGCTTTGTCCACGCTAGGCAGGTGCTCTTGCCTCGATGAGAATGTTAACAATGGCCCTGAAATTTCCCTGCCACCTGGCAGTGGCACCCCTGGAAAGTTGTCTCCTAGAGGCCAGATGACGCCTTCCTTATCTAAGACCTCGGGGCTAGATGGAGGTGAGCCTTGAGGAACAGCCATTGGAATTCTGAGGAGCCCAGGGTCCTCACACGGCAGGGTTGATGCGGATGCTTGTGAGACCTCCTTCCCATTGCTTAGCCGGAAGTCTGAGAGCAGTGCAGCCAGCTCTGTTCTCTTCAACTCCTGCTTGGCTGCTAAGTCTCCTGGGCACATGTCTGTGGCTTTTGTTATCAGTCAGTTGTCCTCTGCTTCCCTGTCCCTGCCTCCACTTCTGGACTACTTCCAAGTAGGGTCTGACTCCTACAAGGAGTGATGGCTCAAAGACACAGACCACCCCTCCCTTAGGCGCTTGAAGATAGAGGGAGATACTATCTGGACAGTTCTACATTAGGACCCTGGAAACACAAGTGTCCCCATTTGGGTGGCCTCAGCTACGCTAGGCATTTCAGCATTGCTTAACTCTCCCAGGATCACCCTTTTGATCAAGGCCTGTGACCCATTCCCAAGATGTTCTGGGCAGGGCTGGAATGGGAATCAGCAGGGCTTGGCCCTGCTTGGGAAGTCTCCCCTTCCATTGTTGCTGCTTGGAGACAGGAGTACAGTGTGGTTAGGAACAGCCTTGCTCTGGGCTTCTTTGTTTGGTTGTTGTTTGTTTTTCAAGGCAGGGTTTCTTCTGTGTAGCCCTGGCTGTTCTGGAACTCACTCTGTAGACCAGGCTAGCCTCGAACTCACAGAGATCCGCCTGCCTCTCCTCCCGAGTGCTGAGATTAAAGGCTGAGTTATTTTTCTTAACTAACGTGTAGCTGGCAGCACTGGATGGCCATGTTCAGCGGACAGTTGTGCAGCCCCCAGTGCTGGCACACTGCCAGGCGAGTGCTCCCTCTGCTATGTCGCAACATTCCTGTCACCGCCTGAAGCTGTTTCCTGGTGCCTCTGCCTCAGGCAGGTCTCAGAGAGGCTGAGAAACTTATGGCTTGGTTTCTCCCGTAGCAGGAAGCTAGGTAGCAGGACTGGATGTAGGGTTGTCTTGGTGCATGGTGAGAGGACCAGGGAGCCAGACCAGAGCCATGACAGGTTTTTGATAGCCCCTGCCAGGGACTAGGCCTTAGCTTCAGTTTATTGGGACTGGCTGGAGCTGAGCAGGCCATTCTTGGGAAAGCCACAACCCAGGGGCAACCAGTCAGAGGGCACCCTGCAGCCTTGTGCAAGCTTCAGAGAACTAAAGAGAGCTTCTCCCAGCCTGCAGCTGGCAAGGCCTAACCTCTGAGCCACCAACCAATCCTGTAGCAACTGTGAACTGTTTAAACCCACCAATCAGCCCAAAAACTAACCTCCCTTCGCTGGGATTCCCCTAACCTGGTTTAAAGGGGGTCTGTGAGCCTCTTGGGCTGTCGCCATGTGCCACCCCAACGTGGTGAAATTAATAAAACCCTCTTGCTTATTGTATATGTGACTGGTGGTAATTTTTTTCTTTTTTTTTTCATGTTATTTATTGAGCTCTACGTTTTTCTCTGCTCCCCTCCCTGCCTCTCCCCTCCCCCTTCAACCCTCCCCTAAAGTCCCCATACTCCCAATTTACCCAGGAGATCTTGTCTTTTTCTACTTTCTACTTCCCATGTAGATTAGATCTATGTAAGTCTCTCTTAGTGCCCGCATTGTGGTCTAAGTTCTCTGGGATTGTGGTTTGTAGGCTGGCTTTCTTTGCTTTATGTTTAAAAATCACTTATGAGTGAGTACATGTGATAATTGTCTTTCTGTGCCTGGGTTACCTCACTCAAAATAATGTTTTCTAGTTCCATCCATTTTCCTGCAAAATTCAAGATGTTTTATTTTTTTTCTGCTGTATAGTACTCCATTGTGTAAATGTACCACATTTTTTTATCCATTCTTCGATCGAGGGGCATTTAGGCTGTTTCCAGGTTCTGGCTATGACAAACAAAGCTACTATGAACATAGTTGAGCACATGTCCTTGTGGCACGATTGAGCATCCTTTGGATATATACCTAAAAGTGGTATTATTGGATCTTGAGGAAGGTTGTTTCCTAATTTTCTGAGAAATCGCCACACTGACATCCAGAGAGGTTGTACCAGCTTGCATTCCCAACAGCAATGCAGGAGTGTTCCCTTTACCCACAACCTCTCCAGCATAAGTTGTCATCAGTGTTTTTGATCTTGGCCATTCTTTCAAGTGTAAGATGCAATCTCAGAGTTGTTTTGATTTGCATTTCTCTGATGACTAAGGATGTTGAATATTTCCTTAAGTGTCTTTCAGCCATTTTATTTTATTTTATTTTATTTTTGGTTTTTCGAGACAGGGTTTCTCTGTGGCTTTAGAGCCTGTCCTGGAACTAGCTCTGTAGACCAGGCTGGTCTTGAACTCACAGAGATCCGCCTGCCTCTGCCTCCCGAGTGCTGGGATTAAAGGCGTGGGCCACCATCGCCCAGCTTCTTTCAGCCATTTTAGATTCCTCTGTTGAGAGTTCTCTGTTTAGGTCTGTACTCCAGTTTCTTTATTGGATTATGTGATCTTTTCTTGTTCTTTGTATATTTTGGAGATCAGACCTCTGTCTGATGTGGGGTTAGTGAAGATCTTTTCCTATTCTGTAGGCTTCCGTTTTGTCTTGTTGACCGTGTTGTTTGCTTTACAGAAGCTTTTCAGTTTCAGGAGGTTCCATTTATTAATTATTTCTCTCAGTGTCTGTGCTGCTGGGGTTATATTTAGGAAGTGGTTCCCTGTGCCAATGCGTTCAAGTGTACTTCCCACTTTCTCTTCTATAAGGTTCAGTGTGGCTGGCTTTATGTTGAGGTCTTTGATCCATTTGGACTTGAGTTTTGTGCATGGTGATAGATATGGGTCTATTTTCATTTTTCTACATGTTGATATGTATTATGCCAGCACCACTTGTTAAATATTCTTTCTTTTTTCCATTTGATATTTTTTGCTTCTTTATCAAATATCAGGTGTTCGAAGATGTATGGATTGATATTCGGATCTTCTATTCGGTTCCATTGGTCCTCCTGTCTGTTCTTATGCCAGTACCAGGCTGTTTTCAGTACTGTAGCTCTGTAGTAGAGTTTGAAGTCAGGGATTGTGATGCCTCCAGAAGTTCTTTTATTGTCCAGGATTGTTTTGGCTATCCTGGGTTTTTTGCTTTTCCAAATGAAGTTGAGTACTGTTCTTTCGAGGTCTTTGAAGAATTTTATGGGCGACTGGTGGTATTTTATGGAGACATCTCTTGGACCTAATGTGGCTGGGCTCCAGCTCTGTGGCCATCAATTTTCTGCTGCACCTGGATGTGGTAGCTTGTGCCTTCACTCAGGAGGAGTTCCAGGCCAGCCTAAGCTAGAGTTCAGGCCACTTTGGGCCACTAAAGCCAGTCTCAAAACTGTAAAGGTAACGATAAAAATCCTTGCTTCTGAGGACCAAGAGGGTGAGGGAGTGGGTGGTGAAGGAGCCAAGCAGGGAAGGTTCCTGGAGAGAAGCATGGGGCAAGCTCAAAGCCTGAGGACACAGTGTGGGAACACCTAGAGATTTCAGGTGCATCTGTCTGTCTGTCAAGCCATGTCCAGAACTTGGTGTGGCCTCTGCAGATCACCGAGCTGCAGCAGTGACGGAGACTCCTGAGGAAGGCTGCAGAGGGAGCCTGAGGAGTGGCCATGGTGGGAGGTGTCACTTCCACAGGGTCTGGATGACCTGTGCCACTATGGTGGCATCTGGTGGGTGGGCTTCCTGGAGGAGGCCATGCTGGGCACTTAGGGTAGATAAGTTGGGTCTCCACCCAGGCCAAAATGAAGTCGCTTTGGGGCGGAATCTAGGCAAAGACAGGTGCGTCATCCGTGAGCCTGGCAGGCAGAGGATGCAACACCAGTGTAGGCCCAGCCAAAGGCTTTATTGGCCTCTTGTGGGCCAGACAGATAGACCAGGCTAGGGACAAGAAACGAGATGGCTCAGACCCTGTCCCTGCTTATGGGGGGAGATTGGCAGTGGGCCTCCTAGGTGGCTGTGGGAAAGTACCAGAAGCCGTGTTTGAGAAGAGTGTGGCTGCTGCCAAGGCCACAGTGCTGGCAGAGGAAAAGCCCCTGAACTCAGGTGCTTGGTGGCTTGGTCCACACCTGCTCCCACCTTCCCCTTTGTCAGAGAGATGGAAGTGTCTCTGGATTGGGTCCTGTAATGACTTCTGTCTCCCCTGTTACTTGTATAGCCACTGTGGCTCACTTGCTCCTGTCTGCGAGTGCATTTTACCATAGTATAGGGGAGGCCGTCTTAGTGCTCCTCCCTAGACTGGAACACTGCTTGATTCCCAGCACCCACATGGTGCTCACAACTACCCATAACTCTAGTTTCTGGTGACCTAATGCCCTCTCCTGGCCCTCAAAGCCACCACGGATGTGCGTGGTGTACAGACATCCAGGCAAAACATCATACACATAAAATACAAACAAAATCGAGTGAGAGCCAGGCATAGTAATGCACACCTTTAATCCCAGCACTTGTCATACTGAGACAAAGGCAAGATGATCTGTGACTTCAAGGTCAGCCTGGTTTAGTTCCAAGTGAGTTCCAGGACAGCCAGAGCTATACAGCAAGAAGAGAGAGAAAAGGGGAACAAACCAGTGAAGCAGATGGCCCAGTCCGGAAAGGGCAGCTGGAGGATGGCTAGGGCATTGGGCACCCCAGGACTGAGAGCACAGACGCTGGCCTCCGTGTCCTGGGCCCTTCTCTTCCCTCTTCTGATACCTTTTCCCTGCCTTTCCCCTGCCCAGTGCTGCTTAGTCACGAGTAGATCTCTGAGGACTCTGAGATGGTGTCCATCTAAGGCGCAGTGCAGTGTGAGATGGAGGGAGCAGTGCCAAGTGCCTGTGCAGGTGCACTGTGCCTGACTAACTGTCCCGCAGGTTCATGGGCGGCGGTGGTGAGAGCTGCAGCCTCATTGCGGAAGGCCTGAGCACTGCCCTGCAGCTGTTCGATGACTTCAAGAAGATGCGGGAACAGATGTGAGTGCGCGCCTCCTGAGCCCTCCTCAGTCCTCAGGCTGGAGCTGGAGAGGAGCAGGGGCCCTGTGCAGGCCAGGGTAGGGTAGGCCAGCGCCCTCTGACCTGACACTAGCTGGGACCTCCCTCCTGTGCCCCTTGTCCAGTAGGTGACTTAGAACTGTCACTCAGCCCAAGAGCCTCAGTGTTGTCAACTGCAAAGGATCCTAGCTGGTGAGGGCATGACCTTGAGCTGCTGCTAACAGGTGCCTGCTCCATTGCTTGACTGTGTCCCTGCAGTGGCCAGACGCACAGAGTCTGCCTCCTCATCTGCAACTCGCCCCCATACCTGCTGCCTGCCGTGGAGAGCACCACGTACTCTGGCTGTACAACCGAGAGCCTGGTGCAGAAGATAGGGGAGGTGAGCTGGGGTGCTGAATGGGAGGGCCTGCACCTCTGGATCCTAGGAAACAGGCTGGGGTCTGAAAACCTGAGTCAAAAAAATAGGCAAGGCCGGGCAGTGGTGGCGCACGCCTTTAATCCCAGCACTCAGGAGGCAGAGGCAGGCGGATCTCTGTGAGTTCGAGACCAGCCTGTTCTACAGAGCTAGTTCCAGGATAGACTCCAAAGCCACGGAGAAACCCTGTCTTGGAAAACCAAAATAAATAAATAAATAAATAGGCATGAACTCTATGCCTACTTAGGATTGTCAGAATCCTCCCGGACCCCAATGCCCTGTTTTGCCATCCATTCTGATGAAAGTTGTGGTCGGAGGGCCAGACTGTCCCTCCATGTAGTGGGGAAGGGGCTAGCCCCACTCGCTTCTGGAGGCCTCATTCCTGCCTTACCCTTCCTGTAGCGTGGGATCCACTTCTCCATTGTTTCTCCAAGAAAGCTGCCCGCCCTTCGGCTTCTGTTTGAGAAGGCGGCTCCTCCGGCCCTGCTGGAGCCCTTGCAGCCTCCAGCAGATGTGAGCCAGGACCCGCGGCACATGGTGCTAGTGCGTGGGCTCGTACTGCCTGGTGAGGACCGGGTGCGGTACACGGAGGGGGCACTCTTTAGCACACTCTTCACATGGATTTGGATGTCCCTCTCTCTACTCTCAACCCTGTCTCTCCTGTCTCAGTTGGTGGCAGCTCAGCCCCAGGCCCTCTGCAGCCCAAGCAAACAGTCCCCCTGCCTCCAGCTCCATCCTCTGCCAGCACACTCTCTGCAGCCCCCCAGCAGGCTCTGCCCCCTGTCCCACCACAGTACCAGGTAAGGATGTTACCGGGAGCCACGCAGAGCCATGGTCTCTTGGGAGGACATAATGAAACTTTGGGATTACAATTTGAGGGGCCCCCCAGGTCAATGGCCTTTGTGGTGATGGGGGCTGGAGCTCCTGGGTCACGAGAGGAGTGTGGTTGGCCTCGAGGGGCTACAAGTACATAGTTGTAGGGGTGTGTGGTCTTCTCCCCTTGTGACAGGTCCCTGGGAACCTCAGCGCTGCTCAGGTGGCTGCACAGAATGCTGTGGAGGCCGCCAAGAGCCAGAAGGCTGGGCTGGGCCCACGCTTCTCACCCATCAACCCTCTCCAGCAAGCTGCTTCGGGAGTGGGGCCCCCCTTCAGCCAGGCCCCAGCACCCCCATTGGCTCCTGGGCCTCCTGGAGCCCCCAAGCCACCTCCTGCTTCCCAGCCTAGCCTAGTCTCCACTGTGGCCCCTGGACCAGGTCTGGCACCCACTGCCCAGCCTGGAGCTCCATCTATGGTAGGTGGTGTGTTCTAGCACCTAGCCCTGTTCCCTGTTCATGGTGGATGGGAAGTACATGCCTCCTGCACAGGGGAGGAGCAACAGCAAAGCTCACAGCTGTGTTCTGCAGCTCTGGGGCAGGAGTGTGAGCCTCAAGCTGTTCTGAGATGCCTGTAGTTTCTGGGGTCTGGTTTCTCATGAATGACTTGATGGTCCCTGGTACACCTGGTGGTGGTGGTGGTAGTGTAAAGGAAGGGGTCTTTGTCTTGCCCCTTTTAGGGTAGCCACTCCCTGAGATGGTATGGTCCCCTCATTGCTGTGTGTTCTCCTCAGCAGGCAAGCACTGTAGCTCCAGGTGGGGTCAGTGGTCCTTCACCGGCCCAGCTTGGGGCTCCTGCACTTGGTGGACAACAGTCAGTGTCGAACAAGCTCCTGGCCTGGAGTGGGGTCCTCGAGTGGCAGGAGGTGAGGGGGTTTGAGCACTTGTTGGGTATGTGGGAAGTGGGTAGCTCCCAGAAGAGCTGGTCCAGAAGAAGGCTAGGATTTGTGAACCAGGTACCACAGTTGGGTTTTTGGGGTTTTTCTTGTTTGTTTTGGTTTTTGGTCTTTTTGAGACAGGGTTTCTCTGTGTAGCTATGGAACCTGTTCTGGAACTCACTTTGTGACCTTGAACTCACAGAGCTCCACTTGCCTCTGCTTCACAAGTGCACACAAGTGCCACAGCTGGGTTTTAAGAACAATTATGTTGAGTGATGGCGCAAGCCTTTAATCCCATCACTTGTGAGGCAGAGGCAGGTGGATCTGTGAGTTCGAGGCCAGCCTGGTCTCTTTTACACAGAGAAACCCTGTCTCAAAAAACAAACAAATAAAAATTATGTTGAAGCCAGGCATAGTGGCACACACCTTCAATCTCAATGCTTGGGAGGTAGAGGCAGGTGGATCTCTGTAAGTTCAAGGCCAGCCTGGTCTACTTAGTGAGTTCCAGGACAGCCACAGCCAGAGAGAGATATATAGTGAGATCCTATCTCAGAAAAGCAACTACAAAAAATGTATGTTGAAGCTCAGTAGTTGAACAGTTACCTGCCAGGCACAAGGCCTCCATCCCCAGCCTCCCCCCTTTGCTTGTTCGCACACACATGTGCATGTGCATGCAGCGTGCGTGCAGCAAAACCTAGAATTTGGGCTCCCAGCAGGGCCTTAGGTATTGTGGCTTCTGGGGGATAGCGATTATAAGATTTGGAGCCCAGAGGAGGGGCAGTATTTGTGAACTTTGGGAGCATGGGTGTGAGGCTGCTGGGACGTAGAGGAGATGTGGGGCTGCAGGGGCTGTGGAGGTGAGAAAGGAGGCCCTGGCTGATCACCCTTTCTCCTTCAGAAGCCAAAGCCTGCATCCGTGGATGCCAACACCAAGCTGACAAGGTCTCTACCTTGCCAGGTCTATGTGAACCATGGAGAAAACCTGTAGGTATTTGTCAGGGGTGGGGGCAGGTTCAGCCTGGCCTCTCCTGATTCTCTTCTCTCTTTCTCCCGCAGGAAGACTGAGCAGTGGCCCCAGAAACTGATCATGCAGCTCATCCCTCAGCAGCTGCTGGTACGTCCTGCCAGGCCAAGGCCTGCCTGACCCTGCCCTCGTTCCCCACATAACGCTTCCCTTTACCGTGGTATTGCCCCCATGTGACGCCTGCATGTTTCCAGACCACTCTGGGGCCGCTGTTCCGGAACTCAAGAATGGTTCAGTTCCACTTCACCAACAAGGACCTGGAATCCCTCAAAGGCCTCTACCGCATCATGGGCAATGGCTTTGTGAGTGGCGGGCAGGGGGTGGGCACTAACTTCTGTCCCCTTCTCTGCTGACTTGGTGGGAAACCCCAGGCCCTGAGGCTGCAGGTAGGCCCAGGCCTTGCCTGACCACATGTTCTGGCCCCTGCCGCATTCCTGTCCCATGGTGCTGGTTTTTGTTGTTGTTGTTGATCTGAGACAAGTCTTGCCATGTAGTAAGACTTCCACCTGGACATCCTCCTGTCTCAGGCCCCGGAGGGCTAGCTTCTCCTGCCCTGTTCTTATCTCTGTCCCCACTCTGTGGCATCGGGCCTGTCCCATCTGTGGCGGCCCACCTTCCTGGGTGCTAGTGGGTTGGCGCTTGTGTGGGGGGAATCAGCCTCAGCTGACATTGTGGCCTGCTGCACTCTCTCGTGTCTGTGGCCCCAGCACACAGCGATTCTGTCAGGGCTGTTGTCAAGAAGCTCAGCTGGACCCAGGATCCTCTGGTGGGGCTCATCTCTGGCTTCCTCAGTGCAAACACTGAATTCTGGGGGCATGTTTCAAGACTGAGTAGCAAGGACTAATGTTTTTGCTGCAGAATAGAACCCAGAGGGGGAGCTCAGTGACGTCAATCCCCAGCCTCTCATAGGCACAGTGTAGTCACCCCAGCCTCTGGGTGCCCTTTAAAACAATAACTGTAATTTCCTTCCTTTTACCTGAGTCAGAACTGGGTCCCTAGGCTGCACCCCTGTACGGAGGACACTCACCAGTACCCTGGCCTGAGCGGCGCTGCCTGGTCTGGGTGCACTATGAAAGGAGAGGGGTTTATGTGGATGGGCGCCAGCTGTAGGTTCTGAGAAGTCACCTAGGCAGCCAAAGCCATCTGGGGACACTCCGACTCCCAGGATAGCTGCCCTGTGATGTTGCCATTCTCTAGTCCATGCTGGTGGGCACTGGCAGAGAGATAGACCCGTCCTCAAGGGTCTAGCCCCGACTTCCTGGCATCCTCCCCAGGGTGACTTGGGGAGTTAGCCCGGCACTGCACAGAGTGAGACATGAGGCGGAGGCACTCAGGGTCACCATGGCTTCTGCTGTGGCCTGTTGTCTTTCCTCGGTGGGCAGTGGGTGCCCTTGAGTGCCTGTTGCTCTCAGTCTTTTGTTTCCAGGGCAGCGGCCAAGCCAGCCTGCCCGTCCTGGCCTTATGCAGTGAGACCTCCCTACTTTTTGCCCATAGGGCAATTTTGTAGGATGAGGTGGGTATCTTGTGCCTCTCTGGTAGGCTGCTTCTGAAGAGTCTCTGTCCACAGGCGGGCTGCGTGCACTTCCCACACACAGCCCCATGCGAGGTGCGCGTGCTCATGCTCCTGTACTCATCCAAGAAGAAGATCTTCATGGGCCTCATCCCCTACGACCAGAGTGGCTTTGTCAACGGCATCCGCCAGGTCATCACCAACCACAAGCAGGTCCAGCAGCAGAAGCTGGAGCAGCAGCGAGGGGTGAGTGTGCTGGTGGCCAGCCAGTGTCCTCTCATCACCCCAGAGCCCAGTCGTCATGGCCTCATCTCTAGTGCCAAGATAGGTCGTCTCTGTCCATGTGTCCCTTGTGTCCCAGCAAAGCAGTGTTGGTCCCTCCACAGTGACCAGGCAGGTGGGATGCACCTCCTACGTGGTGTACCTAGAGGATAGCACCCTACTCCTACACGCCAGGTCCTTCGATGGCCTCAGACAGCCTTCCCTCACCACTGACCTGTCCTCTCTGTCCCCATGCAGATGGGGGCACAGCAGGCACCTCCAGGCCTGGGCCCCATTCTGGAGGACCAAGCGAGGCCCCCGCAGAATCTAGTGAGGACTCGGGTGGGGACTGGTGGGGTTGGGGCTGGGGTCGGGTGGAGTTGGGGCAGCCACCTACTGTCTGTCCTTCCTCATGCTGTCTGCTCCCCAGCTCCAGCTCCGGGCGCCACAGTCCCAGCCTCAAGGTGCTGTGGGGGCCTCTGTGGCTACAGGGCAGCCCCCGCCCCAAGGCACTACCCAGGCCCCCACAGGGGCTCCCCAGGGTCCTCCAGGAACAGCCCCTGGCCCACCTCCTTCTGGACCCATCCTTCGTCCCCAGAACCCTGGAGCCAATCCCCAGTTGCGGAGCCTGCTCCTTAACCCGGCACCGGTGAGGCAGCAGGGGTTGCAGGCTCTCAGCCAGAGTCTCTGGGAGGAAGAGGTGGCTGTACCAGCATGGCCTTCCTCTGAGCCATTCTTTGTCTTCCCCAACTCCAGACTGGGGTACCCCCACCCCAGGCCTCCCTCCACCACCTGCAGCCTCCAGGGGCCCCTGCTCTGCTTCCACCACCACATCAGAGCCTGGGGCAACCCCAGCTGGGGCCGCAACTCCTGCACCCTCCGCCTGCCCAGTCTTGGCCTGCACAGCTTCCCCAGCGGGCTCCACTGCCAGGTAAGGGTGTTCAGGGAGGGCAGGGGTGTAGACTGGGAGTCCCTACAGCTACGGGCAAGGCCCCATTACCAAAGGGCCTCCCATAGCTCTAGAGGGGAAGTTCAGCCATGGGAGCAAGGCCTCAGTGAGTGAGACATCCCACAATCCTTCCCTGCTGTCCTGGGCTGCTAGAAGATGTCTTAGCGTCAGTGAAGCTGTTGGGGAAGGGCTCCCAGAGGGTCAAAGGAAAGTATGCATCCAGTTGGGCTTAGAAGGATCTCTGGCTCTGGCGGTCCCTGGAGCTTACTAGAAACTTGACTACCTTGGGTCCCCAGAAGAGGTGGGATGAGAGACTCGGGGTCCTCAATGGCCCCAGGGACCACTGGGAGATGCAGTCCCTTCCCACTGCCCCCCAGGTCAGATGCTGCTGAGCGGGGGTCCCCGAGGCCCGGTCCCCCAGCCGGGCCTGCAGCCCAGCGTCATGGAGGACGACATCCTCATGGACCTCATCTGAACCCAACACCCAATAAAGTTCCTTTTAACAATGCCCGGCTCCCGTCACTGACGCCCCTAGGGCTGTCTTTGCTCTCGCCTTGCAGACTCCCCAAGGCCCCGGCTGGGTGATGCTGGGCCACGGGGTGAGTTGGAGGCAGCATGGTGTGGCCTGGTTCTGGGAGACTCAGAGGCAGGTGGGCAGGCAGTGCACAGCTCATGTGCACTCAAAGGGTTACAGAGCCCAGAATGCCTCTGACCCAGCCAGGGTTCCGAGGAGCCTGGAAGGAGAAGCAGCAGTTGGGAGCCAGAAGGGACCTAGGTTCAGATAGCCAAAGCCACAGAAAAGGGACATGCAGGGTCAGGAGGTGGGTGCTCCTGGAACACAAGCATTACAGGGAGGAGCCAGAGGTGGAGTCCAGACTGAAATGCTTGAGATTTGTCCTGGGGATGTTGGACCCCAGAGACTGCCAGAGGGCTACTAGTGTCAGAAAGGCTCGCTGATAGGTAGGAGCAGGGCAGGCAGGAAGCAAAGTCACGGGCCTGTTCAGGTGACATGTGCCACACCAGGAAGTCAGGATGTCCCTTTGGGACAGTGTGTGCTGTGCTTGAAGACGTAGCAGTCAAGGTTATGCACAGAGTAGGCACTGGTTCCAGTTGGAGGTGGATAAGTGGGGAAGCCTGTGTCCTCCCGCCCGTCTGCAGGTTGTCCCCTGGAGATGGAGTGAGGTATTTGTCACTTAGGCACATGTTAACCGTGAGTGTGGGCTGTGCCTGGACCACCGCCTGGGTTTGGGACGTTGGTTAACGTGCAGGTCACCCACCCATCCCAGGAGAGAGGCCGCAGTCGAGTGGCAGTGGACCACCACAGTTGAGTTTTGTTTGGCCTTCCCTGTGTTAGCATCTGCCACTTTCTTCCTTCCAGTTAGCTGTAAAACTCAAGTGAAATTCACACACATGCTCCTCTTGACATGTTGGAAGCCTGACACCCGGGGCCACCCTTTTACCTGGCAGTAGTAGCTGGGTCTGCCCCATCAATGGGGCTCATGCTCTTGGGTTCGCCACAGTCCCCACCACTCTCTCTTGCTCTTCCACGGTGAGGCAAGGGCCCTGCCTCAGTCACGAGGCTGGCACTGTGGTGGTTCTGTGGTAGCATTCAGAGAAAAGTGAAATCTTTCTTGTACCCATGTCTCCTTCAAAAGTGGCCAAACGAAAGAAAGAAGGAGAGGGCCGCGTGTTTCGAGAAAAGTGGGAGCGAGACTATTTCTTTGTGGAAGTGAAGAGTATGCCTACGTGCTTAATATGCAAAAAAAATGTGTCAGTCCTGAAAGAGTACAACCTGAAGCGCCACTATGAGTCCCAGCACAGTAAGAGCTACGACCAGTACACAGCGCAGAGCCGCGACATGCTCCTGCAGGAGCTGAAGAGGGCCCTCCGAGCCAGCGAGGCTCTAGAGAGCCAGGAATAGGAGCCATGGAGTGACGTGGAAAGAACTCGCGTGTCCTGAACAGAACTGCATCCTCAAGGTTGGCCTGTGGGTCTGACAAGCTTTCGCAGGAGTCGGAGGCCTTCTGGGGTCTAGCAGCCTGATCCATGGCTGTGCGGAAACTCTGACCACACAGTTAGCTTTATTTATTTGAGGTGGCGGTGATCTCCATACAGCTGAAGTCTGTGAGGCGGCCCCTCGCCAACCCCTTGCTTTGAAGTGACTTACTCTTGTGCAGGCATACACATCAGAATTCATAAGCACAACTACAGCCCCATCACAGTGATCGGGTCGTCCATCATGAGGGGCCATCCCATACCTCGATCCCAAGTGACACTGTTTGTTGAGGACCTGGATCAGGTCCTCGCCTCAATCACCAGGAATTCAGATACACGACACCTTGACTCTGGCATTCCTGTGCTTGAACTGAGCCAACCTTCTGAGACCAGGACATACAGGAAATCCAAACCGGCATGCCTGGTTCATTTCAAAGTGTGCAGAGCCATGCTTGTTCCCTGGAGGTCAGAAACTTGTGTTGAACACTGAATCTGTCTCAGCAGGGATGTTCACAAACAGCTCCTGAATGTATGACAGCTGTGGTCCTGGCAGACAGATGCCACTGCCGGGGAACAGTGGACTGCTCACCTCGCTGCAGCTGTGTGTGAAATGAGAGGTGCCAGGACTAGCCCTTTACACTGTGAGACCCAAGACCAAGTCCCCCCAAGGGCCGTGCTCTACTTGATCCTGAGCTAGCACTGGCTAGCTCGCTCTTAATGGTTGTGTGAACGCAGACCCCAGTGCAAGTTGCAGTGCTCCAGGGTGCTTGCAATTCTGCGGGATGGCGAGGGTCCTCAGCCTCGCCCAGCAGTGTCCCAAATGTCTGGCTGCACACACTTGTGACAGTCACTGTTTTCATTACAGACCTAAATCAAAAACTCCATTTTATGGATCAAGGTTGAATTCTCATCTGCCTGTTTCTCTGCCCCATGCAAGGCCCAGCACTGATATCTGGGTGTAGAAGGGCAGGTGTCAACCTTTTAGCCTCCTCTCAAAGGCACAAGAGAATTACAAGAGAGAAATTTTAATAATTAAATATTTCTATTTTTCAATTTGTATTTTTTCAATTTTGAATTTAAAGTATGGACTCTAGTATCATACATGTTTGTGTTGTGTTCCATGCGTTCACCGTAGATCAGTAAAGATCCAATTTGATTATCCTTCTGGCCATGGGCTTTCCTTCTCTTTGACTGACCCACCCCCTCCTGGGACAGCCTGGCCCTGCTAGCCGGTGAGCTTCTGCACCTGCCCTGGGGTCTGGCTGGGAGGGGCTGGGAGGGCCCTTTCCCGGGTGATTCTCACAAACTGAAAGAGAATAGGGGACCCAGGTGCAGCTGAAGACGTGAAAGCAAGGTACTGACTTGGCCACGCAGCCATTGTGTGCCCGTGGCTCTGAGACATGGGATGCTAGGGACTGTGGCGAACCTGGAGAGCGCTTGCCCCGCCTGGCGGCCTTTAAACCAAAACCACACACACTGAGGACCAAACAAAATCTGCTGTGGGTCTCAGGAGACCACCAGGCCACCATTTGTGACCTCTAGAAGAACAAGACCCCGTGTGTGAGAGGTGGGCAGGGAACAGGAAGCTGGGAGAAGCAGGCAGGTTTCTGAAGGCAAAGAAGCGATCGGTACAGGGAGGCACTAGGCAGAAGTTCCAGGGAAACTGGGTTTGCTCTCAGAAGGGATTGGTTGAGAATGGTTGTGGTGGGCTTGGCAGGTAAGAATGGGTACTGACTGCTCTTGCAGAGGATCTGAGTTCAGTGACCAGCACCCAGGTCATGTGACTCACGGACACCTGTGCGCTCGCTGTGCCTGCACTCTTCTGGAAGCACACTTTGCTGTATTTATAAGTGATCATTGTAGTGTTTCCTGTCAGGTAGTGGTGCCAAATTGGACCAAGAATGTTCAGTTCCAGGAGGAACTGACTCCTCTGGCCTCTAAGGACACCTGCACACATGCATACACAGAATTAAAAATAGATTTCACAAGGAAAGGATGGTTGAGACACAGATTTGTCGTCCCAGCTGCTCAACAGGCTGGCCTCTCCACTTCACCTTCCCCGTGGGTCAGTGTTGCCCTGGCCCGGATTCTAAAGGCATGAAGGCTTGTGCAGCATGCAGGAGGGATTGTGGTCACTGACCAAAGCACACTCAAAGCAAAATGTGGCCAAACCTTACAACACAAACCAGCCAGCTTACATGGGCAGTCGGCTGGGAGAGGGAGCCGCCGGCAGAGTGCTCAGCACCGGTTTGTTTGGAGGTGGTCGCGCCCTGTAGTAGACCAGACTGACCTTGAACTCAGGGACCTGCCTTCAGCCAGCCCCTCCTGCCAGCCAAGGCTGTGTACACCTTTAGACCCAGCGCTTGTGAGGGGGAGACCAGAGGATCTTTATGAATTCAAAGCCAGCCTGGTCTACTGAGTGAGTTCCAGGACAGCCAGAGCTACACAGAGAAACCCTGCCTCAAAAAAGAACAAACCCTGGCCGGGCGGTGGTGGCGCGCGCCTTTAATCCCAGCACTCGGGAGGCAGAGGCAGGCGGATCTCTGTGAGTTCGAGACCAGCCTGGTCTACAAGAGCTAGTTCCAGGACAGGCTCCAAAACCACAGAGAAACCCTGACTCGAAAAACCAAAAAAAAAAAAAAAAAGAACAAACCCAAACCAAACGTGTGCCACCATGTCCAGAAGCATTACAGCCTTGACCAGGCCTGAGCTTGGGGGCGGGTAGGGGGGAGGACAGGAATTCTGCTTGCCAAAGTAGCAGGCCAGGCACAAGCCGAGGACAGAAAAATTAGGGAGAAAAGAGAGCAGCCAGGTTTTTTTCTCACCTGGAAGAGGATACTCAGGCAGGAACTACCGGAGTTCAAGGCCAGCTTGGTCTTCTCAGTTCCAACACAAGACAGATAGCAAGACCAAGTTCAAAACCAAAACAAAGACAGTCTGTCGTTGTGTGTAGAGTGCTTGTCCAGCCTTGGGGGCCCAGTGCCACAAACAACACTGTCAATCAGAACCTGTTTCTAAAGCAGAGATGACATTGGGCACCAACAAATGGGTCAGAGGTTAAGAACAGAGGGCCTGGATTCTTTTCCCAGGGTCCATGTCAGCCAGCTCACCCGCTCCCTCTTCTGGCTCCCCAGAGCACTGCATACCCGCATAGATTCATTCACAGTCACAGAAATGCAAAATTAGAAAATCTTCAGAAAACAAAGAAGTGACAGCCACTTCAGGCAGTGGTGGCGCATGCCTTTAATCTCACGATTTGTGAGGCAGAGGCAGGCGGATCTCTGTGAGTTCGAGGCCAACCTGGTCTACAGAGCGAGTTCCTGTCTAAAACTCCCACCACCCGAAAAAAGGCCTGCCTCTGCCTCCCAAGGGCTGGCATTAAAGGCGTGCGCCACCACTGCCTTAGATATGAAACTCTTCTGGCTAACGTGTAAATATAGGGAAAAATTAAGATGCTGGGAGGGGAAGGCAAGGCGCTTCAGTTTACCCACCGAGAGTGAGCCCCTGCAGCCGGAGAGGCTAAGTTCATTCTCAGTGTGTCTCTGAGTCTCCATTTCTCGGACCCACGTGAACCCACACACCCATGCCACCACCCAGGTTGCTCTCAAAACTCTTGAAGTACCAGAGGATGACCTTGAACTAATCTCCCAGGGCTGGGGTTACAGGCCTGCAGACCGTGTCTGGTTCATGCCATGCTCACAATGAACCCAGGATTCCTGCTAATGAATTACTGTTACCTGATTTCCAGCCCCTGCCCTGCTTTTGTGTGCACGTGTGAGGTGGGGTGTGTGTGGTCGGAGGATAACTTTTGAGAATCCTAGCCTTCTATTGCGAGTTTCAGGTGTTGAAATTCAGGTCACGTCCGACCCAACGGCTGGAAGTTTCTTTCTGTTGAGTCACCCACGGCATGCCCTGTCTGTGTTTTGAGGCAGGGTTTTCTGTGTAGCTCTGGCTGTCTTGGAACTCTCTATGTAGGCCAGGCTGGCCTCAAACTCACAGAGATCTGTCTGCCTCTTCCTCCTGAATGATGAAAGCCTTGCGCCATTGCCATCACCACACCCAGTTTCCCTTGCTTTTTTAATTTACATTTTTATTATATATTTTAAATGTTTCCTTTATGTTTATAGGTGTTTTGTCTGCATGTATATCTATATGTACTTTCTTGGTGCCTACAGAGGCCAAAAAAGGCATAGGATCAATCCCCTGGAACTGGAGTTAACAGATATTTGTGAGCTGCCAAGTGGGTGCTGGGGATCAAACCTGGGTCCTCTGGAAGAGCAATAAATGCTCTTAATTGCAACTTACCTCTCCTGTGCCTCCGCTTTTAGAGACAGAGTCTCAAATGTGTAGTCTTGGCTGTCCACAAACATACAAGGATTAAAAAACCTGGTGGTGGCACACATCTTTAATCCCAGCGCTAGGGATCAGAGGCAAGTATACCAGTGAGTTCAATGTCAGCCTGGTCTACAGAGTGAGTTCCAGGACAGCTAGGGATACACAGAAAAACATTGTGGCTCATGCCTTTAATCCCTGCCAAGCACTCAAGAGGCAGAGGCAGGTAAATTTCTGTAAGTTTGAGGCCAGCCTTGACTATATAGTGAGTTCCATACTAGCTAGAGCTACATAGACCTTGTCTAAACAAACAAAATTACCCCCTACAAAAATCCAAACCATCCACACACCCCTCCCGCCCCCCAGAAAAACTTGGCAGTGATCTGTCATAGCCCTGAAGTGTGGCGCCGTGCTTCCTGCCTCCCATACCAAAGAGGAACGTCATAGCTAGGGCATATTGGCAATGCCTATGCCCTTGAGCAGCTAGGGTAGGAAGATCTGGAGTTCAAGACCGGCCTGAGCTACATAGCGAGACATTTCCTAAAAGCAGTGAAAAGGTGGGAAGATGTCTCAGCCTGTTAAGGCACCTGCAGCAAACCCTAGAGCTGAGTTCATCCCTGGGTTAACTCCAAAGAGTGATGCTGACTTCCACCAATGAGCAGTGACTCTGTGTGTGTGTGTGTGTGTGTGAGAGAGAGAGAGAGAGAGAGAGAGAGAGAGAGAGAGAGAGAGAGAGAGAGAGAGAGAGAGAGAGAAANGTGTGTGTGTGTGTGTGTGTGAGAGAGAGAGAGAGAGAGAGAGAGAGAGAGAGAGAGAGAGAGAGAGAGAGAGGGAGAGAAAGAGAATAAACAAACGGCAAAACAAATCAAAATAGAGGCTGGAGAGATGGCAGAGGAAGTAGACCCAGATTTGAGGCCTAGCATCTACATGGCGGCTCACAAACATCTTTAACTCCAGTTCCAGGGGATCCTAAACTCTTCCAGCCTGTGCAGTTGCCAGGCAGGCAAGCACAAGGTGTAGAGGCACACATGCAGGCAAAACACCCCCCCACACAAGCATAAAACTTTAAAAATAAGAAATTGTTCCCCCTAGACAGCTCTGCCCCACCTGTTCTTCAGTCTGACTTCTGCTTCAGTGAGGGCGACCTTGGCTTTGTCTGGCATCCTATATCCCACCCTCTCTTACAAAACCTTTGGGCTCAGGTTCAAAACCAGCTGTTGCCACTGACTGCTGCCAATCCCACTGCAGCCATGCACCCTCCACCAGCCCCCAGTCAGCTTTGGCTCTGCCGAAACTGCAGTCCTGTGTAGTCCAGGCTGGCTTTGGTCTCACTAGGTTGCTTGCTGATGCTGGCTTTGAACTCCTGGTCCTTGTCCCTTCACCTCTTGATTACTGCTGTGTGCCACTACTAGGTTCTCCCGTTGTTTTATTTTTTTGAGACAAGGCCGTTGCTAAGTTAGCTGTCCAGTCAGGCTTTGAACTTTATAGTCCAAGCAGGCTCTGAATTACTGTGTGCGTATCTGCCATGGGACTTGTGTGGGGCTCAGGCACTTTGCAGGGGTTGGTTTGCTCCTTGTGTGGGTTAGCAAGATTGTCATGCTTCATGGCAGGCAGGCAAGGACTCTTACCAGCTGAGCTCTCTTGCTTCTCTCTCTCTCTCTCTCTCTCTCTCTCTCTCTCTCTCTCTCTCTCTCTCTCTCTCTCTTTGTTTAAATCAACTATAAAACACAACATTAAATAAAGCTAGCCTCCTGCGCAGGGCATTTGTTCCGGTTAGCTTGTGGTATGTGCTGCGAGGGGCCAGGTATAATTTGGTGAAAGTATTGTATAAATCATTTAGGCAGAACACGGTAGACTACCAATAGGTTTTCTTGTTTAAAAAAAGGCAAGGGAGAGCTTTTCCTTGCACGCCAAAGGCTTCAAGTTCAACTCTCAGTACCCTACTACTTCGACAGCCAAGTGTGAGGATGCATACTCCCAATAAAGGAGGAGACAGAACGCTCCGGAGCTCGAGGTCAGCCGGGGGCCACACAGGTAACATTTGAGTAGATACGGCGCGAAGCACTTATCACAATGAGTTAATTTGAGCTCAGGTACTCTAAGGCTAGGTAACATCACAGGTGAAAAACCGAAGCAAGAAATACCCCTGCGCAGTCCTGCTATAAGGCACAAGGGACGGTAGGCGTGCCCAGAGCGAAAGGGCAAGAGGCTAGGCCCGGCCTCCAGATCCCGCCCAGGCCGCGCGAGGCCAGCTGGGAGTTGTAGTTTGTGCACCATGCCACGTCACCGCCTACGCCGGTCCTTTCATCCACCCCTCGCTCTATTGGTAGGTTCCGTCGCGCCGCCCATTAGCTTGTCTACTGCCTTCTGTTCCCCCCAGCAGAGAGGACTTGGTATCGTCCCACCTACTCAAACTTTATTGCAGTTTCTCCTTCTTGTGATTTCCAACTCTTGTCATTTCCAAGTCCGAAATCCTCCCTCTGACCTTGGTAGGCTCCAGTCACACCCCCCTCACGGCTCCAGCTGTGTTTCTCAACGCACTTCTCCGTTCTGCGTTGGTTTGCGCCGACCTCCCCCCTCGCTCCGCGTTGGTCGGCTCCGGTCCCCCCCCTCGCTCCGCGTTGGTCGGCGCCGGGCTCCCCCGCTCGCTGCAGTGGTTCGGCCTCGGCGACCCCTCAGCGGCGCGTCCCCCGCCGCCGCGGTCCCGCTCCGCGTCTTCCTGAAGCCGCGCTCCCGCGCCTATCGGTCGGCGGACCCGCAGCCCCCCGTGAGGCCCACGGCCTCCCGCTCGCCATGGTCCGCCCGCGCCGTGCCCCGCACCGCTCCGGTGCCGGGGGCCCCCTCGGAGGTCGCGGCCGGCCACCGCGGCCCCTGGTCGTGCGCGCTGTGCGCTCGCGTTCCTGGCCCGCCGGTCCTCGAGGCCCGCAGCCCCCGCGGATCCGGGCCCGCTCGGCCCCTCCCATGGTGAGTCCCCGGGTCCTCTTCCAGAGCCTTCCACGCACGCCCCGCCCTGCCGCCCCTCCTCTGGCTGGCGCCTTTGTCCGCAGCGCCCACGGGTCTCCCGCGGGAGGGCGCACCCGGAGTCCCGGATCAGCCTCTGGTCCGCTCCCCTTTGTTGCGCGGCGGCTTGGGCGGGGGGCGGGGTACGGGGGCGGGGCGGGTTCGAATTACTGCTGACCGCGCGTTCGGCTGCACACGCGCGCGGGGTCGCCTGGCGTGAGCGCCTGTTTTTCCAATTGCAAAGTTGGTCCTCGGGCTCCGGGCCTGGAAATAGGCGAGGAGCCCGGCGTATACACTCGCGCCCAGCTGTTGCTTGCGGGGGCGTTGTCCCCTCGGGGCCAGATGGCGACTGTGGACAGTCCCCTCTATTTGCGCGCCCGCCCCGCGGCGAGCCCAGACCTTAAGCCTGAAGGTAAGGAAGGCTTAAGGTAAACATTCAGCTGTGTAGGTTCGTGTGGCTGTCGCCTCTGCCCACAATATAACGTGCGTGCACTTTCTAGAAACATTGAGGTTTTCTTGGGAAACAAAACTGCCCATTGTGATGGTTGACTCGTGGCCACACCTGCGCATGCTTGGCCAGCTCTGAGCTATTCCCTGGCTTCGCTCTGACCGCTTCAGTACCCTGTGATGACGTTGGCCACGGCCGAGCCTAGGCGGGTTTGCTACTGGGATCACCTGCGGAACGCAGACACACCCCTCGCTGTAACGCAGCAGCTTAGGCCTGAAGCTTTCCCTTAATGTTGGACGCTGCTTCTTGGGGTCCTCAGATGCGTCCCTTCGCCACAAATGTGGCTTGGCTTTGCCACAGCAAGTCAGACATGCGTGGACGCGAACTTATCCAGAGTCGCGCTTAATGGAGTCCCTAACTGTGCTCTCACTACCAGTGTGTTCCCTGCTGTTGCGGGCATACAGGTGTTCGTGGGGTCAGGCAAAAACAAATCAGAAGCATTTCAGTGGTTCCCCCACCCCACACTTAAACAGTCTGGGATTTCTTTTGCGTGCTTAAGTATGTTTGCCTGATTTCATTTAGGCCCCACTGTGGTCGCTCACACACTGACACGTGAGCACTTGTAGTGTTATCTCAAAGCACGCGTGCAGGCCAGGCGGCCCAGTCCCGTTTGCTGTAATCCCGAGGGCTTGGTGCTGCAGGGCTATGCTCATCACGAAGGCCCCTCGGCAGTGTTAACTGAAGACCTAGGCTGGTCTGCTACTTAAGACGCCGGGAGAACACGTTCTGGTTTGTCATCACGCAGGGTGTAAAGGCCTCATGAGCTTAGACATGAGCAGCGGATGCCTTCGCGATTATCAGAAGGGTCTTCAGCCTGGAGGCACGACCGGTCTGTTTGTTCAAAGGCTGGGCCAGGACCCCGCTTGTTTGGTGTTTTTTTTTTTTTTTTTTTTTTTTGGAAATGTTTCAGCTGAAGAGTTTAGCTTGCACCCTGGGGTGGGAGAAGGGAGGATCTGTGGCTTTGCTTAGCAACATCGTTCAGCATTCATTCAGGTCAAATGTTTGGTGCAAGGTAGCCTCTGGGAATCTCCCCATTTTTCTCCAGGATCGTCTTTTAACTTGGTGTCTGGTTTATGTCTCCTTGGGGTTCTCAGGAAAGGCCGTCCTTTGTGGGAGTCTCCTCTTGGGGGACAGTGAGTGGTCTTAGGGTGGCTCTGAGCTGGGGCCTGGATGCAGCCCATAGCTTTCTGACAGTGGTCTAAGGGCGAGAATGCCAAGATGGTTGCTTTGAGGTTTTGATTGCTGGGGAAGGGATTGGGACTTGGAGTGTGTACCTGGAGACTGAGTCTGGACCTGAGGATGTCCCCTCTGGGAAGTGTGCAATGGTCTAGCTTTGAATGACCTCAGAATTCTCCTCTCTGCTGCAGGAAGGTGCTCGAGTCTTTGGGGCCCTCGGGCCTATTGGGCCCTCTTCACCTGGGCTCTCTCTTGGGGGACTTGCAGTGAATGAGCACCGGCTCAGCAACAAACTGCTGGCCTGGAGTGGCGTGCTGGAGTGGCAGGAGGTGAGCCTGGCTGGGTCCAGATGCCTGGGTTAGTGGAGGGTATGGATGGCTTGGGCGCTGGGCTGAGTCTTCCACCCGCCTCCCGCCTGCAGAAGCGTAGACCCTTCTCGGACTCCACAGCCAAGCTGAAGCGCACCCTGCCCTGCCAGGCCTACGTGAACCGGGGCGAGAACCTGTGAGTGTGGGAGTGGGCAGAGCCTGGGGCAGCCTAGGATGCAGGGAATGGCTTCTGATGCACTCCCTACTGCAGGGAGACGGACCAGTGGCCCCAGAAGCTGATCATGCAGCTCATCCCACAGCAGCTGCTGGTGAGACCAGTGGGACTGTGCCCCCAGAGCCAAACTTGCTCCCCAGGCTCTTCCCATGCTTGCCTTACATGATCAGTGGTGCCCTTGTCATCCACAGACCACACTGGGCCCCCTCTTCCGAAACTCTCAGCTGGCCCAGTTCCACTTCACCAACAGAGACTGTGACTCGCTCAAGGGCCTCTGCCGCATCATGGGCAACGGCTTCGTGAGTGGGGATGGGGGCCGGTGGGGCGGGACCGAGTTCTGCCCTGTGATGGGAGTCTTCTTGTACCTCTTCGTGGTCATCCCAGGATCTTGGTGGGTGGTACTTGAGCTTATGGGCCGGCCAGAGTGCGCAAAATGTTCCCAGCTGCTGCCTTGCTTCTCAGGGCTGCGTGCGTGCGTGCGTGCGTGCGTGCGTGCGTCTGTCTGTCTGTCTGTGTGGTGGTGGTGGTGGTGGTGGTGGTGGTGGTTGGCGGTGTTCTTGCCATCTGGTGACCAGTCCCTACTGTTGTGGACCCAGTCTGAGGTCCCTGGACTGGACAGGTGGTGGGACAGGATGGAAGGAAGCCACCAACCCATGCATGCTGAGGACTAGACTCCAGACTCGTCCCCAGCTCTGCCTTAGTCTGGTTTGCCTCTCCCACTTGACCACTTCCACGGATCATATCCCTTTCTGGGCCCCACAGACTTGGGACATGTGAGGCTGCAACCTTGTGCCAGCAGCAGCTCTGGGATAGTATTCTGGAGCTGGGCCCGGGGTCTGGAGAATTCGTGTAGAAGGCTGGCCAATGAGGTAGAGGTTCTTGTCCATCCTGGCACAGGATGGGGTGGCCTACAGGTAGCTGTCCTCCCATTGAAGAGGGAGGACTGGCATCTCAGCTGTGGTTGTATAGTTTCAGCTACGTAGCAGCCACTGTGTATGCGGTTGCTGTGTCTTACAGGTGGGGACACTGGGATCCTAACATGGGAGGTGCCTTTCCTTGAGTGACAGACACAGCAGCCTGGCCTGCCGCCTGTTCTTTAAAAATTTAGGGATTGGTTTTTGATCATTTATGGTGTGTGTGTCATGTGTATGCCTGGTGCTGCAGAGACCAGAAGAGGGCATCAGATCCCATGGGACTGTGGAAAACTGAACTGGGAACCAAACCTTGGTCCAAACAAGAACAGCCAGGTGTCACTGCTGTACCTTCTCTCCAGTCCCTGCCACCTGCTATTACCCCAGCAGCAAGGCTGGGGCTGGTAGAGAAGGGAGGGACACTGCCATATAGGTCTTTGGTGCCTACCTGCCCGTGTCCTGCCCCTCATCAGTGACTCACCTGCTCTTGGGAAAACCTTGATTGAGCCGTGTTTTGGTGCCCTGGCCTATCCGAGCAGGTCAGCCGTTGAGTTGGAGGGCCAGGCCCTGATCTGCAGCCCTGTCCCCACAGGCGGGCTGCATGCTCTTCCCCCACATTTCCCCTTGCGAGGTGCGCGTGCTCATGCTCCTGTACTCATCCAAGAAGAAGATCTTCATGGGCCTCATCCCCTACGACCAGAGTGGCTTTGTCAATGCCATACGGCAGGTCATCACCACCCGCAAACAGGTGTGCCAGCTGGGTGCAGCCTGGCTCTGGTCCCAGTCGGTACAGCATCTACACTTGGCTGGAGGGTGATGAAGGCAGGAAGGAGGAGCACCAGGGAGCTGGGAGGAGACAGGGCTTGGCGGGGAAGGGATTTTATAGGTTTTGAAGGGTACAGGGGATGGCCCGGGGGTGGGTCCTGGGGGTGGAATTCTCTGTAAAGCAGGAGTGGGTTGGCAAGAGGCCCAAAGTCTCTGGAGGGTGACCTGTGTCTTGACACCTGGCTTTCAAATGGCGTTCACCTGGTAGCTGCTAAAGGTAGTTGTGGGCCTCCACACCACCCGGGGTAGAGACTTATCTTGACAGTGATGAGGGCAGGACCAGGCCTCGGCCTGCTTGGACTGTGGTCAGGGCTGCAGCCAGCTAGTGAGTGGGAAGTTAGGAGTTGAAGCTGCTGGCAGCAGCTGGTGTCCTGTCCCACAGGCCGTGGGCCCTGGAGGCGTGCACTCTGGACCTGTTCAGATTGTCAACAACAAATTCCTGGCATGGAGTGGTGTCATGGAGTGGCAGGAGGTGAGCTGCTGGGCCGTGTGGGCTGTTGGCCCACCCTCTTCCCTCCCCTGAAGTGTGGGCTGTTGGCCCACCTCCCTTCCCTCCCCTGAAGTGCCCTCTCGCTTTGCCCCAAAGCCCAGGCCTGAGCCCAATAGCCGGTCCAAGAGGTGGCTGCCATCCCACGTCTACGTCAACCAAGGGGAGATCCTGTGAGTGGGGTGGGGTGGGCAGGCGAGTGGGCGGTGCAGGCCTCTGGGGAGACCTTATGTCTGACAGCTGCTGTCTGGTGTGGCAGGAGGACGGACCAGTGGCCACGGAAGCTCTTCATGCAGCTCATCCCGCAGCAGCTGCTGACCACCCTGGTGCCGCTGTTCCGGAACTCGCGCCTGGTACAGTTTCACTTCACCAAGGACATGGACACTCTGAAGAGTCTGTGCCGGGTCATGGACAATGGCTTCGTGAGTAGAGGGCCTGCGGCCTGCAGCTGCACCAGGGCCTCCTAGGTTTGCATGTTTGTCCCCTCCCTCCGCCAGCCCTCTACTGGAGAACTGAGGCACCAGCTTGTCATTACATAGACACTGTGCCAGCAGGTGCCTGCCTTGTGACAGCCCCCTCCCCACCACTGCATGCTGTTCAGCTTGGCTAAAACTCCCAGAGAATTGGGAGGCCTGTAGCTCCCGGGCCAGATCCTCCGCTCTGGGGCTTTGGTTTCCCTTTGTGAACAGGGGATCCTTGAGCTGCAACTCAGGGGGTACTCAGGACATGGCGGGGGGCTTGGTTATTGGCACTGTTAACATAGCCAGGGTCTCAGTGTAAAGGAACAGGGCTCACTCAGGGTGGGCCACATACCTGGCAGCTTTAGGCCCCTAGGACCTGCTTTTAGGGATCCCAGTGTGTGGCTGAGGGGTGTGTAGATGAGTGTCCTGACTTGGGGCCTGCTGTTAGGCGGGCTGTGTGCACTTCTCCTATAAGGCCTCCTGCGAGGTGCGCGTGCTCATGCTCCTGTACTCCTCGGAGAAGAAGATCTTCATCGGCCTCATCCCGCACGACCAGAGCAACTTTGTCAACGGCATCCGGCGTGTCATCGCCAACCAGCAGCAGGTCCTGCAGCGAAGCCTGGAGCAGGAGCAGCAGCAGCGAGGGGTGAGGTGGCTCTGCCATGCGTGCTCTCGTGGGCCCTGCCCCGGGTGCCCACTTCTGAACCTCCCTTGGCTTCTTTCTCTGCAGATGGGTGGCTAGTGGACTCCCAGGCTGGGTGGGCCACAGTCCCAGACGAGGCCCAGTGGAGATTGGTGAGCAGCACTTGTTTTCCCAGGAAGCAGCAGGGTGGCCCTGGCTTTAGGGAAGCCACTGCATGAGGCACTGCCTTCTGGGACGTGTGTCCCTGGCAAGGTATGGGTGCCAGGGCCTAGGGGTGGGGTGCAGTCTCACGAGTAGAAGCCACCCCCTCCTACTGCCTCCCAGGTCAGATGCTTCTGAGCAGGGGCTCCTGGGGACTGTACCTGCCCAGCAACCTGAAGGACAGCGTCCTGAGGTCTCCAAGGATGGTCCTTGCCTCTGTATGTTTCCCTAATAAAGCCTTTTAACCCACACGCTGTCCCTCCCTGCTAATTTTATGCTCAGTGCACGATGAGTGTGTCCAGAAGTCACACAGCATGGATCCAGCCATGTGCAGAGCTGAGTCTGGCGGTTTAGGGGATGTGTCCCGTTAGGTGGAAAGGTAGGCTTATGAGGCTAGTCACCACAGTGATGGCCTGCCTTTGTTACGTTTAAGCAAATTTACATAAGGTCTAGTGTCCCACAACTGGGTTCTAACACCTGTTGCTGACTCTAGCACCCCAGAATGGCCCTGGCTGCTCAATTCCTCAGCCAGGTGTGCTGAGTGCACAACAGCCCACTTGTAAGCCCAGGTTCAGTGTAGAATGCCATGGCAGGTTTGCCTCCCACATGCCCAGCAAGGTGGTCTTGAGCAGAGTAGCAACATTGTTTATTGTGGGCTCAGCCCTCCAAGAATTGGTGGTACAGCCGCTGCAGCGCTGGGTTCACATGTGTCCGTAGTCGGAATGGGATCTGAAGGATCTCCAGGAAGCCCTCGGCCAGTGTGGGTGGCTCAAACTGCTTCCTGTGGGATAGGGGTGTTAGGTGGGGGGGGGGGAGGCTCTGTACCCCATCACCTCCTGTACCCTTCAGTCCCCCAGGCCCCTGAACCTGTAACTGAACATGACCATGTCTGACACCGGTGCATGCGAGGGGTCGGTCATCTCGCGGAACTGCAGAAAGAGAGGCACAGAGGTCAGGGGGCATGGACTTAAAGAGAGGCAGAGCCTTGGAGGTGTGGCTCACCCTGTTGTTGTGGCGAGCCTGCTCCAGCGTAGCACAGAAGTTGAAGCAGCGACAGGGCACACCTGCATCTCTGGCACACTGGATGTACCTGTGGAGGGGGCAAGTGCTGCTATCGCTGCCACCCAGCACTCAGTCCTCATCCCCACCCCACCCCACCCCAGGGTTCCAGTACCTGGCCCTACTTGGGACATCTGGATTGGTGTTGTCAATCACAACTTGCTTCCCCTGCCTCAGTGCTGCCTGGCATGAGCTCACACAACGCTGCCATGACCCCAGCGTGTCCTATGGGACCCAGGACAGGTTACAGTCAGTCTGGAGAGTCCCACCCCAAGAACAGTGCTCCGAGGGAGGGTACAGCCCCACTCACCCTGTTTATGTGGACGTATCCAGCCGGCAACAGGTGTTCCTGGACGAAGGTGGACTTGCCAGCTGTGGGGAAGTGTGGCCATCAGCTAGAGTCTAGGAACCAAATGATTGCCGGGGGAGCAGGAGATTCGTCGGGCTGTGGCATCTCACCCCCAGGGAATCCTACTGTGACCACCACCTCTGGGTTGGGGCTGAGGAGGATGCTGGACTCTGGGATGTAGAGGGGCCCGGCGCTGGAGACTGTCCTCTGGCAGGGGAACAAAAGGGGGTGTAAGCCTGGGAGCCAAGCAAAAAAAAAAAAAGCCTCTCACGCTTTTCCCTTGGGGTCTCACCGGGTCAAAAGCTGGAAGCTCAAATCCAGCTGCTGTCCACTTAAGGAAGAACTCCTCTGGAGTGGCAAAGCGCAGGCCGATGTTGAGGGCGAACTGGGGGAGAGATGGGTCTGAAGGGTTCAGAGGTGCAGCAGAGGTGGGTGCGGGGAAGGATGGGGGACACGGATACCGCCAGGCTTACCAGGCGGATACCGCCAGGCTTACCAGGCGGTCTGCGCAAGAGAAGTCTTTCTTCTTTCTCCCTGGGGCCCAGTTGGCCGGGCGCCCTGCTGCATCTGTAAGGAGGGTGACCCTGTCCACCACTGAGCACAGACAAGGTTCCCCACACCCCCAAAGCCTGTTCCTCTTACCTCCCACGAAGATGCTGTCACTGATGGAAATGGGCATGCCCTCGTTGGCCTGCAAAGAGAGGCCGTGAGAAGCCCCTCCATATGGAACAGCAGAGGGACTGGCTGTACCCCATACACAAGAACTTTGCCGCTGCGTGTCTCGCCTGTTCCCCCAGTGGCTTCCAGAGGGCACACAACCCACAGCAGCCCTGACTCCCTTGCTCTTCCCACTCGGGTTGTCAGTGTCTGCCTTTCTAGATCTGTACCCTTGGGCCACCTCCTCAGCCACCTTCCCATGTCCCTGATATCTGCCAGGCTCTCCCCTCAGCCACGAGCATCTCTGCTCACCTACTGCTTTAGACCTCAGAGGCTAGACCCTGACCCCTGAGCTGCAGCTTCTCAGTTCCTCGGCTCTGCAGACAAGAGTACTGGTCTCCCAAGTCCAAAGCTGGGATTGACAGATGGCAGGGACCCGGGAGGGCAAAGGAGCAAAGGTCATGAGGGCTGGGCTGGGAATGCTCACCTGCTCCTGCAGATGGTCCCACATGCCACTCACTGGCTTCCGGTTTAGCCCTGCATGTGTTGCCACCAGCACCTGTGGAGGTGGCCAGGTTACAGGTCACAGTGCTCGGGATCTCCAAGGACATTCCTGTCAGCATAACCCCAGCTGAGGCCTCCATTCCATGCCTTAGCATGTTCTCTCTGGGTCCCAGTCCCGCACAGCCCCTCAGTGTCTCTTCTGGCAGTACCTGAAATGGGACCCCCAGCTTCTCCAATACAGCCTCCACCTTGGACTTGAACACCTCTGCTGGCAGCTTCCCTCGCCCAATGCCCATTTGGTTGGTGAAGATTACCAGCTAGGGACAGATAAGGACACACTGAAGACCCTCACCACAGCTCAGCCTGAACACTACACAAACACGCCCCCCCCCCCCCAAGGCACCACACCCTGTAGCTCTTCTAGAGAAGATCCACACCCATGTACCTTGTAACCCTCAGTATCCAGCTCCTGGAGCTTCTTTGGAATCTCCGGATACAGAATCCTGCAGTCAGTGGGAAGCAGCAAGGACTTGTAGTCTAGAGGACTCTGGGTTCCCATCTCAGCCTCTTCCCATGTCCCACCTCACCTCCAGTCACTGGGGCTGGTGGGGAAGACCTTTCCAGAGCGGGTGGTGATGAGAGTCCCATCTAGGTCAAAGGCAGCCACCTGGTGTCACCAAAAACAGGGACAGCAGTAGTGTCATCTCTGACCTTCCTCACAGGCTGACCAACACCAGCCCTTTGATACTGGGATCACCCTTAGGAACAGGCAACCGTCAAAAAAATGCATGATTGAGGGAGGGAAGACGGCACAGTACCATGTTGCTCCTGTGTCCTCTACTCCCCACTTTAATGGGGACCCATGTCCCACCCACACCCTTCCCCTGAGACTCTCCTGGGAGGATTAACAGCTCAGAAGGAGCAAAGGTCTCTGTTGGAAGAGCAGGAGAGATGACTAAATGGTTAGTGCACACACGTCAGGTGGCTCACAATCCCCAACTCCATCTCCAAGGAACCCAGTGCTCTCTGTACCTGTGTGCATGTGCTACACATAAAATCATGCAAGTTCACATAAATAAATGAGTAAATTTAAAAACAAAATTCACTGTTGACTGCGTGCCCAGCCAGGGACCAGACCCCCCCCCCCCATTTTCTGTAGCCTCATTTCAGAGTGGCCCATAAACACATCTAAGGTCTGGTCATCACTGATTTCAGGGCCTGCTCTGTATCCTGCCCCTCAGTGGTAGCAGTCACCAGACACAACTCAATCTCTGCTCACAACAGCGCAGGCTCAGAGACTTTGTAAGACTATCCCAAGGCTGCACAAAGTAAACTTTGAAGTAAATGACACGGCTGTGACCTCACCTTGCTTCGGGGCTTTACCCCAGATGCTGTGAACACCAGTAACTTCTTTAAGCTCTCCCAGCCAGGGGATGATTTCCGCACCCTCTTTTCCGGAGGCTCAGCATCCTCCAGGTCCACCGAATCCACAGGGGGAGTGCCCGGTGGAGTATCTGGCTGGGATCCTGATGTGCTAACTTCTTCCCAATGCAGGGTTAGGGGGTGTAGGCCATTGACTAGATACAGGGTGTCCCCCAAGCGTAGAGAAGCTGACAACCCTGGCTTCAACTCCTGGATCCCAACAGTTGATGGGTTAATGCCCAACTGCAGAGCAGAGAAAGGGAGAGCTAGAGTTGGCTTCACCCCTTTAGGGAACACCCGCCCCCTCACCAAGGCCAATACCCTATCTCACAAACAAACCCTTACTCTTCCCACCAATTCATTTCGTGCTACCAATCAGAACTTTGAAAGGTTACAGGTATCCAGTCTGGCACGGGGGAAAAGGGAATAGCTGATCAGCCTTCTGAAGAGCTGTGACCCACCCCTCCCCCTCCCCCAAGTCCTTGCTGCCCGTTGCTGAGACACTGGTACCTGTTTCACTGCCACTGTCCGGGTCTCAGGGTCTGCAATCAGCTCCACTGAGGGTAAGGGGATGGAGTCAGGGTTTACATCACGTATGGGGACATGGCCAGCTACAGACTACGTATTGCACTTCGGAGGAAGAGGCACTTTCCTCCCACCCCCAACACAGGGCCTCAAGTAGCCCAGAGTAGCCTAGAACTCGCCACACACTGGTGGCTGGCCTTAAACGGATTCTTATGTCTCTACCACTCAAGTGCCTGGATGACGGGTGAGCCCGAGGACCTCAATAGGACCGGGGTCTACACTCACAGAGGCCAGGGTCCCTAGGATGTCAGAGACCCGGGGGTGGCACAGGATAGGTCTATTTTTATCTGTAGGATCGGCTTGTTCCATGAGACACGTTGAGTAGACCTATACACCCTGCCCAGAGACCGTCTCTCTGCTGTGAGCATCCTCCTCCGCCCGGTGATAGTCTCCCGGACCCGCTCGGTCCCTCCCGGAAAGCCCCATCTAGCTCCTGGTTCGGCACAACCTCCCCTGCAACTCTCGCCGCCTCAATTTCACTTCTCCCGCGCCCACCTTGATTTCGGGAGCACTTCCGGTCCGTCACCTGGGTCAGGGGTCCCCGACCTAGGACCAGGGCTTGGCCACCCGACGGCAGAAATATAGGGGGTGGTCCCCCGGCGGGGCTCTGCAGCCACAAGCGGCCCCGGCATCCCAGCTGTGACATCCCGGGATGCGGCAAAGGAGAACAAACTCACGGCTCGGCAGCCAGTTATGGCCTGCTACCGGAAGTCCTGCCTTCCCACTAGAGTCGCCCGGAAATCCCGCGCCTTGCCTATGGGCGGGTTCAACGTTTCCTAGGCTACCACAGCGGTTCTAATACGTAGCTAGTGAGGATAGTTTACTGTTGGGGTCACTTCTGAGTTCATTCCCAAACTCACCAGTCAGAAGGTCTGAGTCCTCCCACAGCACATGCGCCGCCCCTGATTCGCCTGCGGCTTTATAAGCCCGCGTGGGTAAGGGGCATTTGGATCCGTGGGCACTAAGTCCCTACGAGGGAGTTAACTTGGTTTTGTTTTGTGATAGGGGCTCAGAATGTAGCCGTGTTGTTAAAATTCCTTTCTGGGCGTAGTGGCACATTGTCTAATCCCAGCACTGAAGAGGTAGAAGCCGGCCTGGTCTACATAGCAAGCTCTGGGCCAGCCAGGACTACCGTGAGACCCCGCCCCACCTCAGAAAAGTTGCTTTCCAGGTGAAAAAATAAGCCTATGTTCCTCTTAAAAGTCTGAAAGATAAACCGAAATACGATCCCACCAAAGATCATTCCGGGGAGGCAATAAGCTTACTGGGTTTACAGAGCATAGGTGAGGGTTGTTACTGCACTGGGGGAGGTGCTAGCTAGTGGAGCAAGGGCCACACCTAGCAGGCATGACACCTTTCCCCTACTTCTTCCTCACCTGCATCCTCTGCCTAGGCCACAGGCAATTCGGGCAAAAGTGCCTACATCCTCTTGTGAGAAGAGCAAGGCACTCAAGGTCTCATGACCTTGCCTCCTCCTCCTTCTGAGTGAAATCCCCAGTCAACAGGTCCATCTGGGCTTATCTTTCAGCCCAGATGAATTATCTGACTTGGCTACTAGCCCACCACAACACCCTAGCTAACCCCAAACTTGCAGAGATCTGCCTGCCTCTGCTATCGAAATATTGGTATTAAAAGCAAGCACTAGAGCCGGGGGCGGTTGTGGCACATGCTTTTAATCCCAGCATTCGGAAGGCAGAGGCAGGCAGATCTTCGAATTGAGGGTCAGCCTGGTCTACAGTGCAAGCTCCTGGACAGAAAACAGAGAAATTGTCAGGGAAAACAAAACCAAAATAAACCAGCATCATCACGCCTGGTCATTGATGGTTTCTTTCCTTTTTTAAAAAAATTTATTTATCATGCATACAATGTTCTGTCTCTGTTTATGCCTGCAGGCTAGAAGAGGGCACCAGACCCCATTACAGATGGCTGTGAGCCACCATGTGGCTGCTGGGAATTGAACTCGGGACCTTTGGAAGAGCAGGCAATGTTCTTAACCGCTGAGCCATCTCTCCAGCCCCGGTTTCTTTCCTTTTATATGGCATTTGGTCGTGGCTATGGTGTTGTTGGGTTGACACAGGTCCATGGAAAGAAAACACCTTAAGAATGAATTTAGCCTTTTTCAGCTGTAGGGTGGTGGTGGTGGTCGTGTATGTGTGTGTGGTGTTCTGTATAGCCCTGGCTATCCTGGAACTCGCTCAACATACCACCTGCTTCTGCCTCCCCAATGCTGGGATTAAAGGTGTGTACCAGCATGCCTGACTGTTTTGTCCTTTGAGGCAGGGTCTCTGGGAATCCAGGCTGACATTAACTGACTTCTATGCCTCCTAAATCCACCTCCTTGTTGCTGGAATGATAGACGTGCATTGAAGTGGCGTTCTCCACTCTTCTGACAGCGCAAAGCGGGCATTTGTCCCTAGTATTCGAAGCTCATGGCCTCACCACACTCTTCCTTTGCTTCGATGATGCTAAATTCTCTGCTGCAAAATGGATAAATCACGTCTACCTCCTGGGACAGATGCACTAAAGCTGGGGTGGTGGGGTAGGGCCACACAAAGAAACGCGGTCTGGGGGGGAGGAACTAAACAACAAAAGGGAAAAGGCAAACAAGAAAAGGGAGGCAATCCATGTGACTAATTTGAAGGTGACAAATTTCCCCCGCCTGTTTTACCTACGGTCACCTCTCTACCCACTCCCGCCTTCACGTTCCCAAAAGCCACATTTCCACCGTAACCTCCTGGGAATGCTCTGAAACCAGTTCCACTTTGGACGAGCGTCCTATGCACCCACACACCACGCACTCACTAGCCAGAGGTAAAACTTTAATTTCAGAGCGCCCCTCCCGACCCCCACCCCACTCTCCCGCACCCAGGGCCAGGGCCGGAGAGTGAGGCCCCCTACCTTGGGTGGAAGAGGGCCATTTAAGGCACCTGTTGGGGTCGGGGGGTGGGGGGACAGGACACAGGAAGCTGGTACCGCCCTGCGTATAGGACAGACTTTGATGGACACGCTGTCGTGGGGAGAAACTTATGGGGGCATCAGACGCAGAGCGGGACCGGACCATCCCTTGGGGTACAAGTGTCAGGATTCGGGCCAAAACAAACAAACAAACAAACAAAAAAACCCAGCCCTAGTAGTGTAACAAACTCAAGGCCTCGGGCCAATTCTGGGTTCGGGAGGGCTTGGCCACGCCCCCAGGAGGCCAGGGCCAATCGGGTGGGGAGTTCAAGAAGGGCTACGGGCGACTCTCCGGACATGGGCGGAGCCATCGCCTGCCTGGTCCCGCAGATGGGCTCCCGTGCTCAGGCAGTGAGCCAAGGATGCGCGGGTAAAGCTTCTGTTGCTAGGCAAGAGACAGAGTTGACCCACTGAGCGTTTTAGAACTAGCCCTGCTCCAAACAGGAGCGAGCCAATCCCGTAAAGAATCGTCCTGTTGCTGGGCGGAGAAGGCTCATGGCTCATAGACCAATGGCTACAGTGGCCTTCCGCCGGCCTCAGCCAGCTGTGCGTGCTGCCCGCTCAGTATTTCCGCTTCAGCTTCTGGAAATCGCTGGTGTTGAGTCGCGGCCGCGGCAGGTCCCCGAAGACCTGGGTGTCTTCGGCCTCCCGCAGCACCAGTGCCCGCATACTAGCGGCAATCCGGTCCAAGTCGGGCGAGGAGGGCTGTGGAGGGAGGAAACCTCAGTGCACAGGCGCCGCCTCCGTGATGTCCTCCTGCCCGCCCGGATTGTCCAGCCCACTAGGAACCAGAACGTTCGGGCCCCACCCCCCCTCCTGACTCTGACAAGGAGCAGGGGTTCAGGTGCCAGGATACCTGGCTGCTTCTCAGCCAGGACAGCAGGTCCCCGCCCGGATCCGGGTGTCATACTGGGACCTGGCCATGCAAAGCTGAGGGAAGTCATCTTACTTTCCTCTCAGCCCCTCCCCGCCCCCCCAGCGTTTTCTGTGAAGATTGGTCCAGGCCAGAGCTGCCTGAAGGAACCACATCCAGGATGGTGTTGGGGAAGGGAATCCTGCGAGACAATCTACCCTCCTTCCCTCAAAAACGACTCTGAACAGACAAGGGGCCTTCCTCCTAAACTGCAGGGTGTCCTGGGATGGAGAAGAGAGGCCTCACTTGCCAAGGCAAGGGGCTCCCTACAGGCCACTCGGCCTCGTTCCCCCCTCACCGGGCCGTTTTCCTCATCTGAAGATCGCGCCTCTGTCCTCTTCTCCTTGAAGGCCCACACTGGCACCGACACAGGCAGGGACTTGGCGTATTGCTGGGTGGGCAGGGCTGCGGCCGGGGGCTTGGGGCAGGCTGAGGGACCGGCGGGGGTCTCCTCACTCAGGCTGCCGTCTGTGACACAGGGAGGCTTCAGCTTCTGTACCCCTACCCTCGGCCTGGCCTCCTAGGGCTTGAACAACCCAGGATCCTCACCATCTGTGCTCTCCGGGTCTGACTCGCAGAAGGGGGGCAGGTCTTGGAGAGTGGCGTCCTCATCCATCATGAAGAGTCCTGTGGGTACAACAGGCCCTGCAATTGGTCCCTGGGCCTCAACACTCTTCATCCGCTTGTCTGCTCACTCAGCCACTGCTAGCTTCAACATGGAACCTCTTAAGATCTGCTTGAGACAATGTCACCCAAAATAGTTCCAAAAAAAAAGCTGGTCTGGTGGGGACAAATGGAAGACGCTGTGGCCAGACCACTTGCCTATAGTCTCAGAGATCTGATGTTAGAACGCCTGACTCGAGTCTCTGTCCTTCAGGACAGGATGAGGTGACCAGCCGTGGGCAAAGATGGCAAATGAGAATTCCTCTCACGCTCAGAGTCCTGTGCTCGGAGAAACACCCAACTTTCTGACTCTTCCCCAGCAGCAGCCTCTAGACCCAGCCACCCAGAGTGGGATTCCGTGAGAACTGGAAATGCTACCGAGTGCCCGGAACCCTGGTCTGGCTCCCTCAGCTGTGGCAGTACACCATTCCCAGCAAACTGCTCTACCTCCCCTTTCTTTCCAGAGATAACTGCATTTCTTAGAGAACCTTAGCCAGACCAGAAGCAGTCAAGGAAACAATGTTTGCTCAACATACTGTGTTGTGTGCTGCTGGATCTTGTGTGAGGCTGCCAGGGAATGCTTTAATGCCTTCCTAAGGATGCATTAGGACAAGTGTCCAGAAACCAGCAACCCCAGCCCAGCACCAACCCCCGCCCCCCAGCTCACCTCCATTATCGCTACCGCCCAGCCGCTCCCCAGAAGTCTCTGTCTCAGTGGGCTCATCCTCATCTTCCTCATCATCCTCCCTGGCCAGGGCTGGCCGAGGCGGAGGGCTAGGAGCAGGGCTGGGCGGCTGTGGTGCTGGTGGGGGACCAGGTCGGGTGGCGGTGGCAGCCCTGTGTGCCTGAGCGATGTCGTGGAGGCAGCGGCGTGCAGCCTCTGCCAGGGCCCCGCGGCCATGGGCTGCATAGGCACAGGGCCCTGGGCGGGGTGGCGGTGGTGGTGCTGCAGTCAGCAACACCAGCTCTGTGCCAGTGCGGGCCCGGAAGCGCTCGGCGGCCCCCACAACAGCCTCCCACAGTTCCTCTGGCCGCCCAGACGCCATCCGCGCCCTGTGGGCCAGAGCAGGACAGAGGGACTGAGGCTGTGCCATCACTACCCATCCTGAGGGCCGAGTGCCCCAATGCGACTCCCCTTCCATGGCATGCACCTCTCAGCTGAGCTCCACCCCTTTCCCAGACCTGCTTCCCCCAGGACCCGTACTAGCCACCATCATTTCCAGCTCCACACAGGGGCCACTCCAAAGTCTGAAGTCTTCACCTGCTTGGCCATGAGCGCTGTAGCCAAATTGGTCTGCGGTTATTTCAGCCTGGGGTCTTCCTATTTTTTGTGACAGGGTCTCAAGTACTCCTGTCACTATATGGCTACAGATAACCTTTAAGTCTTGACCCCTATGTGTCCAGCTCATGAGTGCTGGGGTTACACATGCACACCACCACACCTGGTTTATGAGGGGCTGGGAACTGAACCCAAGACTTCCTGAGTGCTGGCAAGAACCAACTCAGCCACATCAAGGCCTGTCTGGTTTGTAAGCTAGGACCAACACGCAGCCCTAGCGACTATCCTTCCTCCACTACCGGAGTAGCTGGGATTTGAGGTGTGCAGCACACACACCCAGCCTGTGTCCTTGAAGACTTACAAGGATTTCATGCATACCTTGTCCTCAGTGTGTAGGGTGTTAACACACTTGTGAGCCAGGCATGGGGGTATACACCTGAAATCACAGCACTCAGAGGCTGGAGCAAAACTGTCACAGAGACCGGGCTCCAGGAAAACCACAGGTGACTTGCACAGTTTCTGCAGCAAAGCACCCCGGCCCCTGCCAGGCCTCCATCCTTCATTTGGTCCAGCAGGTCCTCCTTCACTGCTGTGGAGTTCTGCCCTTCAGAGTTTCCAGGACCAGATGGACCGCACACTCAGCTCACTGGCCTCAGGTCACTGCCAACCTTACACTCAGCTGGGGAGGGAGACAGTCCCTTTCTGAGTCACCCCAGTCCCCCTGCTGGGCTTCCAGGGCCACTCTCTTAGGACAGGGCTGAGCTCTGGCTGAATGTGGGGGAAGGAGGGTGCAAGCTGCTCAGGGTTTTTCCAGGTCCTCAGCCTCCGCTGACAGCTGCACCGCTGCCTATCTCCTGGCTCCTGTAGTGGGACCACGGACTGGTGCCTCTTTCCACACACCAGGGGGTGTGGCAGCCGAAGCCTCTGCTTGACAGGCAGCACGCACCTCCCCCCTCCCCCCCAGAGGGATTCAAGCACATCAGGACCACAGTAAAGAGAAGCAGAATCTGGAATCCAGTTGCAGCTTGCAAGTTGTCCTGCACACTCAAAAGACTCCACCCTGCCACCTTCCACCCAACTCCCCAAGGTGGGAACTGCTCACACGCTGGACCAGAATGCGATAACCATTCCTAAGCAACCTCTCACTTCCTATGGCATGAAGAGCGGTGGTCACTGCACGTTCAGGACTTAAGCTCCAAACTCAGGAGACCAGATCTTGACCGTCCCACCAGCTGAACTGGCCACCGACAAGGACAGTCTGTCTAGAGCCCTTTGTCAATGCTGAGCGCTACCCTGCCTGCTGCAAGACACTAGACTGCCCATCCCAACTTTCCATTGAGGAGAAAGCTGCAGACACCTGCCACAGCCACAGAAATGAGCTGTAGTGGTTTGCCAACACTGTCTTTGGACTTCAAAGTCCCACCAAAGCTTCAGGAGCCACCCAGCGACTCCTACTCACCCCTCACACCCTTCCTAGCTGAGAAAGCTGAGAAAGGAGGCTGGAAACATAAGGCTAAGGCTCAGGGCGAGAAAAGTGACTGGTCCAAAAGATGGCACAACCTGAGAGAGCAAATGATGGCGGGACCCAGCTCCTAGCAGCAGCAGTGTGAAAACAGGCTGAGTGGCTTCTGAAGGCGGCTCAAAGGAGGGCGACTTACTCGGACCTCCTAGGCCTGTGATCTCCTATGAGGTGAGAGGCAGGGGCAGACCAGCAAGGGGGAGCTATCCAGCGGGAAAGTGCAGGCCTCCCAGGACAGGTGTGACGGGAGATAGGGAAGGAAACGGCTGCAGCACGGGACGCAGAGCGGGGCGTCCCAGGGGGATCCTACTATCGAAGGCTGAGGCCCGGGGCTGAACCACGCCCGCGGACCAGCGAGGCCCCTACTCTAGGAAGAAAACAAGAAGTCCCGCCCCCGGCGGGGATCTGACCGGAAGTCCCGCCCATGGACACCCCCCCTCACCCACCAGCGGACCCCCCCAAAACACAACCGCAAGGACTTGGTTCGCCTCCAATGTGAGAGTCCCAGCCCGTTTGCAACACCGAGATGAAGCCTGTCTAGCTTTCGTCGCGAGTCAGACACGAGGGATTGAGCGTTAGCCATTTCAGCACTCAGCCAAGGGTCACAAGGAGATCACTGCCCCCTGACCTACGCACACTGTACCCTTCCCATGGCCGCACGCCTTCCCATGGCCCCTCAACCTAAGGAAAGCCAGATCCTCCCCAAACCCCAGCTCACAACGCCGCCTCCACTCACGTGCCCGTAGCCAGCATGGCCGGCCAGGCGCCGTCGCAGCCCTCAAAAGGCATGGCGGCTTCTTGCATCACTTCCGTGTAGCTGCCCCTCCTCCATTGCGTACACTCCGCCTCCCTTATCCTAGATGCCCCGAATCAAAATAGCAACCAGAAGCTTCCTCTGCAAGCAGTGAGCAATGACAGCGGCAGAGTGCCCATGGGAAAGGCTGTAAAAGACTTCAGCTACATCATTTCGATCTGCCCGCAACAAATACGGCTGCATGCCCACGCTCACACAGGACAATAGCGAAGGCAAGCGGCCTGACGTCCCTCGGTCCGTAATCAACTCCTAACACAGAAGTGGAGGAAAAAAGGCTCCCGTTCCGTCGTGCTAGTCAGTATGGCTTCATATGCCAATAGTGCGTATGGACTCTTCCCTCCGTCCAGCCTACCGCTTCCTCCCACCCCTGCTCTTCAGCACAAAGCTGGCAAAGATTCGATATGGCAGCATTTCTAGCTTCGGGTTGCCCATTTTAAAAATGGTGGCGCAGCCCTCTTTCCACGGTGACTCAGAAATTTGGGGCAACTTCGTTTCCAGGAGCCTGATTGCTTGACCCCTTATCCCGAGCCCCTCCGCGCCTCTGGTACTACACAGCTCCTCTCACCTTTTCCTGTCTCTGTTCCGCTTTTCCAACACCTCGCCGTCCCGCCCCGCAAAGAGATGGTAGTGCCCCGCATTAACATGGCCTCCACCGAGCCGCAATGGCTTGCCCTCGAGGAAAATGGCACAGTGTTGGCTTCGACGCCAGTATAAAATATGGAGAGAGCCAAGGAGGCGTTCCTTGGCGGTCACGAGTCGTCGGGTAGCGATTACAGGTCCGACCACTTGTTTACTTCGTGGCGAGAGTGGTACACTGCGCCTGCGCCGCCGCGTTGACCCTGAACAAGAGCGTTGTCTACACCACGTGACCCGACCCTTGACGTTTCAGCTACCCTGTTCTGACAGATGGTTTCACCCACTGCAGCTCCACAGCTTCAGGGGCGCTACCACTATCTGGCCTGGAAGGGAGTGTTCTTTCCGGATATGACACCTCATTGACCCGGAAAGGGAGGAGATTGGGGCAGTGGAACCTCCGCGGTGGCTATGGACGGATCCAGCTACAGGGTAAGACTTCGGGACTCATTCCCTCGCTGGTCTAAGGCGACACCCCCTTCCCCCCGCGATGGTCTGCTTCCACCTTCCGCTGTGCAGGGACGAGGCAGAGCTAATTTAGTAAGCACTGATTCTTGGTAAAGACGCTGTCATCTCCAGGGTCGGCAGGGAGAGTCGGTCTTAGCCCCTCCCCTCGGGGACTGGCACGCCCTCCCTGCGCTGTGGGCTCGGCACGCCCCATCCTGGCTGGGCCGCCTGTCTCTGGACCCCGCCCCTGGGAGGGCTCCTTCCTAGACCCTGGCCCTCACCGCGCCCGCCCCTAGGTGGTATTTGAGAAGGGAGGCGTGTATCTGCACACCAGCGCCAAGAAGCACCAGGACCCGGACTCGCTCATCGCGGGCGTCATCCGTGTGGTGGAGAAGGTGAACGGGATGGAGATGGCATCAGGGGAACTTCGGGTTGGTGGTTGAGGGCAGTCGGGCGACTTTACTAAGTCCTCCCCACGTCCCTCAGGACAGTGACGTCCTCCTGCACTGGGCTCCGGTGGAGGAGGCTGGAGACCCGACGCAGATCGTCTTCTCCAAGAAGGTAGGCGCCCCGCTTCTCTTCGCCACTCAAGGGGAAGGCAGGGGTTACTCGGGAACCTGCGATCCTGTTTGCTTTGTGAAACGACCCGATGTCCTGTCCTCTTGGCTGCTTGGGGAACCCTGTTGGGTGAAAGCCTGGGTTCCCATTTCTTTAGGGGTGTGGCCTGAGTTTGGTGTGAGGTAGCTGTCTTTTCCCTCCGATCTAGTTTCACCTAGTAGCTTTACATTTGTAACATTTGGTGTGCATTCACATGCGTGGGTGTGGCAGTCGGAGGATAACCTTCCTCCCCTGCGCGGGTCCCAGGGATTGATGCAGGTTGTCAGGTTTCGCAGCAATCTGAACCAGCTCAGTAGCCCAGAGATTGAGTTTGTGAGGTGGGTGGGTGCGGTGTGAGTGTATGGGCATGCGTGTGCACTCCCTGTGGGTGCATGCCGAAGCCAGAAGATGGCAGTGCAGACCCGTGCTGGAAACTGGTTTTTGTGATCGCAGGAGCCTGTGAAACACCAAACTCTTTGGGCTTTGTTTCCTTACTCATGTATGTACTACTCGGAGGAGTCATCCTTCTTCCTTGTGGGCTCTGCGGCCTGGACTCAGGTCCTCCATCTCACATGCCAAGCCACCTGGCTGGTGCTGCTCTACAGTATCCCCTTTCTGTCCATCACGGAACTGTCATAGCAGTGTCCCCTGTAGACTCACAGTTAGTCACAGCGACAGTGGCCGTCACTTAAGGCTCTTCATTCACTTACAGTGAAAAGTCAAAAAGCCACGAGAGGCGTCTTGGCCAGAGTGCAGAGCAGGCCCCTGTCCTTGTCAATGAAATCTGGACTGTTGGTGCTATGGCCTCAGGTGTAGCCATGAATCTAGGGTTCTAGCCTGACTCTTCCTCTGCCACCAAGCCACCAAGCAAGCTTTCTGCCCCTCCTGCCTGTTTGCGCCCTTGTTCTAAAGGGCTGCTGTCTCTGGGGCTTCCAGCTCTCTATTCCCTATCTTTCTCTCAAGGACCCAAGTGGAGGGGAGCCCAGTGCCTCAGAGGAGGAGCCCACCTTTGACCCCGGCTATGAACCTGACTGGGCTGTCATCAGCACAGTGCGGCCACGGCCACACCTGGCAGAATCCAGGAGAGGTAGGTGGAGCTATGCCGCAGTGACCTGCTGGATCATGGTTCCAAAGGCTTTTCACCCACAGTCAGGGTGGCTTCCAGATGCTTCCTCTCTGGCCTGCGAAAGAATGGCTTGGTTCTAGGTGTACCCATGAATTCTCCTAAAAGTTTCTAGGCTTGTGGGTTATGGAAAAGCTGATAGGCAACTAATCATAGGGTAATTATTTCTTCTTCTTCTTCTTTTCTTCTTTTTTTTTTTTTTTTTTTTTGGAGACTTGTTGTCACCACACTCAGCCTCCCAAACCTTTTGTTGTGGCTCAAGTAGGGTATGGAGCAAAGAGAGCGTTAGAGAGGTAAGACAGCCAGAAGACTAGGGACAGAGGAAGGTAGTTCTCAAACTGAAGACCGAGGGAAGCCTGGGGAGGTTCTAGGATATTCTGGGACAGACATATCCACTGGGGTGCTTTTTGATCTTAGGCAGTTTACTTCTAAGGAAGTGCCAGAGTTCTCAGAGGTAGAGGGCAGCTTCCACCGAGACTTCAGAAGACTGCTGTGCAGAGAACACGCTGACTTGGCCTGTCCTGCTGTTGATACCACACCAGCAATGCATTGCTTCCCCTAGGTGCAGAGCCCAGCTGTCCCCGGAGCTCCTGGGCCTTCTCCGTGAGCCTGGGGGAGCTCAAGTCCATCCGTAGGTCCAAGCCAGGCCTCAGCTGGGCCTACTTGGTCCTGGTGACCCAGGCTGGAGGCTCCCTGCCTGCCTTGCACTTCCACAGAGGGGGTACCCGAGCCTTGCTCCGGGTCCTCAGCCGCTATCTGCTCTTGGCCAGGTAAGCCTCTGCCAGCGTTGGATCCGTGAGGCAGCATGTCTTTCTGCAGCCTGCAGTTCCGGGAAATGAGCAAAGCAGTTTAATAGAAAGGCCCTGAAAAGATGCAGGCACATATGCCTGCCATCCCAGTGTTTGGAAGGCTGTGTGCCAGCAGGGTGGACAGTTGAAGGCAGTGTGGGCTGCGTGAGGTCGGGGAGGGAAGAAACGGCCCATTTGGTGGCCTGCAGTAGTAGTCTCTGTTGCATAGAGAGTATCTCCCCCATCCCCAACAAAGCTGCTCTTTGGCTTCTTCCTGAGTCAGTCATGTGGGCCCCGAAGTGCAATAGGCCCAGCTCTGGTCTGGAGACTTTCCTTGCAGTGCCATTTTGTGATGGGAAGAGGGCTACAGACCTAGAGAAGCATGGCCAGGTGCCACAGGGCCTGTGGCCTCCTGTGTGTCCCTGCTCTCCCAGCTCTCCGCAGGACCCCCGCCTCTACTTGGTCTTCCCCCACGACTCCTCCGCCCTCTCCAGCTCCTTCCATCACCTGCAGCTCTTCGACCAGGACAGCTCCAATGTGGTGTCTGTGAGTGCTGAGACAGATGCAGGGCACCGTGGGTGTGATGGGGAGACCCCGGGGGGCAGCTCCAATGTGGTGTCTGTGGGTGCTGAGACGGACGGACACAGGGCACCGTGGGTGTGATGGGGAGACCCGGAGCGGCAGCGCTAACACCTGTCACCTTTCCCCAGCGCTTCCTCCAAGACCCCTACTCTACCACCTTCAGTAGCTTCTCTCGAGTGACCAACTTCTTCCGGGGAGCCCTGCAGCCGCACCCTGAGGGCGCCTCCTCCCCTGACCTGCCTCTGCTGCCAGATGATGAGCCAGAGCCTGGCTTCGAGGTCATCTCCTGCGTAAGTCTCAAGGACCCTGTTTCTGCCTTTTGTTTTTTTGTTTTTGTTTTGTTTTAAACCTGCTTCTTTTTATCTATCTTTTGTGGGCTTATTACCCTTCTTACGGCTCTGTATCTTACTTTCACTGCTTCTCTGGCTGGCTGGCATCCACCCGGCTTCTGGTCGCAGGTGTATCACTCATTCTCTCCTCTTCTTATTCTTTCCTGAGCCCAGATTTCCTCCTATTCATTCTCTTGCTTGGCAGCCCTGCCTACCCTTTCTCTGCCTAGCTAGTGGCCATTCAGCTCTATAGACCAGTCAGGTGCCTTAGGCAGGCGAGGTGAAATAAATGCAACACATCTTTACATAATAAACACACATTCTTAGCATCGTTAAAACAGAGGCAGCGAAACAAAAATAACAGCATCATACAGTTATCGTACAGTTACTGTTCTTTGTGTGTCACACACCTCTGCCTAGTTCAAGATCCCACAGCACCTCGGTTACGTGAAACCGGTCTCTGGAGCTGTGTGAGCAGTGACTTCACAGGAGTCTTGTGTACTGGCCAGCTGCCTGGTGCATTGGTGGATGTCTTTCTTGTGCCGAGGATCCATCCAGCCCAGGGGCTCTCTTGCATGCTAGGCAGGTTCTCTGCCACTGATTCCCACCCCAGACCCTCACTGGTGATCTCGAGCAGTGCTCCCCTGCTGAACCAGTTCCCCAACCATTTCTGGTTTTTGAGGCTAGATGTCTCAGTTTTCCACCCTGGCGTTGTGCTGTGTGATCCTTCTGTCTCAGGGCTGCCTGTGGCTGCTGCTGTTCTCAGGTGCCTTCTTTTCTGGAAGCTTCCTGCTGACCCCTGGTCTTTAGGGTTCCTCCAGCCCAGGAGGGCTCGGAGCTCACCTGCCCCTGTGTTCTGCAGGTGGAGCTAGGGCGGCGTCCCACAGTGGAGCGGGCTCCTCCAGTCACAGAGGAAGAATGGGCCCGCCATGTGGGTCCTGATGGTCGCCTGCAGAATATCCCTGAACTGAAAAATCGGATCTTCTCAGGGGTGAGTCTCGGTGGATGTAGACTAAGGTGGGCTGGCAGCTGGCCAGGAGGAAGCCCCTGACCTGTGTGCTCCATCGCATCCCCAGGGTCTCAGCCCTGGCCTGCGGCGGGAGGCATGGAAGTTCCTCCTGGGGTACCTTAGCTGGGAGGGTTCAGCTGAAGAACACAAAGCCCACGTGCGGAAGAAAACGTGAGTGGGAACGTGCAGCCCCCACATCCTTTAGACATCTGCCCTCAGGCTCGGGCTTGGCCCCCCTAGTCTTCCAGGTTAGGGTGTCCTGGAGCCAGCATAGCCCCTGCTGTGCACCATACTGGGGCTTCCACAGATTCTGGTTCGAAGCCACTATATGCAGTGAATAGCCTCATCCCCCTGATGGGAGTCCCTTGCAGTCTGTTGCTGAACTGTTGTAGCTCCCACAGCTCCTTCCTGTGGGCGTCTAACCCCTTGTGAGCACCTGAGGGTGCTTCAGTGCCTGGACATGCTTCCCAGCAGAGGCAGTGGTGACAGATACTACCAGAAGCCCATGGGGCGGCAGGACCAGGGGCCTGTGTGAGCAGGGCAGGGCTGGGGAGCGATGGAACACCGGTGCTTCCCCAGGTGTTCCCTGGGTGCTGTGCTAGCGGGGATCATAGCTTCCGTGACCTCTGTCCTCAGGGATGAGTACTTCCGAATGAAGTTGCAGTGGAAGTCCGTGAGTGCTGAACAGGAGCGGAGGAACTCGCTGCTGCATGGATACCGTAGTCTCATTGGTGGGTGGCCGGGGGATTGTGGAGCAGACTGGGAGCAGTTGGGTGGATGTTGTGGCCATGGGGGTGATCTGCAGTGGAGGAGGCAGGACACGGAAAGAGGTCTTGGGGCCTTGTCGGCTCTCACTGGGAGATTGTGTGACTTTACCCCCTGTGCCTCTATTTCCCCAGAGTCTCACATTGGGGGTGACAATGAGAGGTTCTGGGGAACTCCCACCCTTCCTGTAGCATGAGCCTGAAGCTGAGGGCTGTCAGCATGCAGGAGAGTAGGGCTGGTGCCTGTGACCAGCTAGGAAGGCCAGCTAACCTTTCTCGTGCTCCTACCATGTTGGGCCCCTACAGAGAGAGATGTAAGCCGCACCGACAGGACTAACAAGTTCTACGAAGGCCCTGAGAACCCAGGGCTGGGCCTGCTCAATGACATCCTCCTAACCTACTGCATGTACCACTTCGACTTGGGTGAGCGCTGCACTGATGGGGTGAAGGCTGGGTGTCTTAGGTGCTCAAGGTGATGCAGCTGACCCTGTGTTCCCCCAGGCTATGTTCAGGGCATGAGTGACCTCCTGTCCCCAATCCTCTTCGTTGTTCAGAACGAAGTGGATGCCTTCTGGTGTTTCTGTGGCTTCATGGAACTTGTGGTGAGGCACAGGATGGGAGAGGGGTGTGGGGACAGCCACCGAGGTGTCCAGTCAGTATTCTGCTCTCACACTTCCTCCTGCTTCCTGCAGCATGGCAACTTTGAGGAGAGCCAGGAGACTATGAAGCGGCAGCTCGGGCAGCTCTTGCTGCTTCTGCGGGTGCTGGATCAGCCACTGTGTGATTTCCTCGGTAGGTCCTATGTGCGACCATCTGAATGAGAAAAACGTCCCAAGTAACCTGGCATCAAAGCCTAGGGGGATGGGGAAGCCTGCCCACCATAGGCTAGGTGAGGTTTCTTTGGACCATCAGCTAGAACCGCTGCATTCTAGCTGGGAGTTCCTTGTTGCTTGTTTAAAATGAGAAATGCTGAAGAAGCCAGGGTTCAGTTGTTGGGATTCCCAGCTAACGTGCGTGAAGCTCTGGAAAACTGGGCAAGTGCGGCACCCGTAATCTCAGCATGATGGGGTAGAAGCAGGAGGATCTGAAGCCACATAGTGAGTTTAAGCCTGAGCTACTGAGACCCTGAGTGTGTCCTTGAGGAACCTGGAACCGTGCTGGCTGGGAGGTCACTTTCTATGCCTAGGGAAACAGTTGCTCCTGTCAGAAAGTCCCCTGGAAGCACAGTTCTTCTGGGTGTGTGGCGTTCTGTCTGCCACACTTGCAAGACAGCCTGAGACAGATTTCACTTACCTGTTAGATATTCTGCCCACTAATTGTCTAGACAAGGTCCTCAATTACGCTGGTTTGGGGGGGCTGTGTCCATGGTAACACTCATGCTGTCCTCAGGTTACTACACCCACTGACATTCTCGGGGTGCTTCCCTTGGTTTAGTATGGTCTTACTCTAAAGGGAGGGAGTGGTGGGAGCGTCCTATGCAGCATGTGTGTGCAACCATGCCTGTCGTCTGCCTATCCCAGCTGCTGAGTCCATGTGATCTAGACTAGGGCTTGGCCACCAGCTGCCAGCAAGGCTAACTGCCCGCTGTCCTCTAGATTCCCAGGACTCGGGCTCGCTGTGCTTCTGCTTCCGGTGGCTGCTCATCTGGTTCAAGAGGGAATTTCCCTTCCCTGATGTCCTTCGGCTGTGGGAGGTGGGCAGCCAGCTGGGGTGAGATGCTGGTGGAAGGGTGGGGAGGTCAAGGGGGATGGGCAGGTCAGAGTCAGGCTTCAGGGTTCCTTCTGATACCCCAGGTCCTGTGGACTGGGCTTCCTGGCCCCAATCTGCACCTGCTGGTGGCCTGTGCCATCTTAGACATGGAGCGGGACACCCTGATGCTGTCTGGCTTTGGCTCCAACGAGATCCTTAAGGTGAAGTGAGGGCACTTCCCTTGATGTGGGCGAGTCCACCCGCAGTGTGTCCTGTTGACCTTGTTGTCTGGGTGGGGTTGGAACTCTTGTCCCCAGTGAGGGTCCTTCCTAGTGTGCTCCAGTGTCCAGGTGTGCTAGCAGGGGATGCTGTGTTACCTTGTGGCAGGCCAGGGAATCCTGAAGGCCTCTTCTAGCTGGGCCCTGTACCCCTGGGGCAAGTCTGCTTCCCTCCAACCCCAGAAGGAAGGCGGGCATGCGCCTTACCCTGCCCTTCCTGCAGCACATCAATGAACTGACCATGAAGCTAAGCGTCGAGGACGTGCTGACCCGGGCAGAGGCCCTGTACAGGCAGCTGACTGCCTGCCCAGTGAGTCCTTTGCTCTTTATAGGGAATAAACCCCCATGGCTCTTCCCGCCAGGCCCTCCCCATCCCCCCCCTTTTGACTCCACCCCCACCCATCACCTAGCCTTTTGGATGCTTTTCCCCTTCCCCCCAGGAACTGCCACACAATGTGCAGGAAGTCCTGGGGTTGGCGAAGCCTGAAGAGCCTAGTAGCCCATCTCCTCCCGTATCCCCGTTGCCACTGTTGCCTACTCGGGCCCCGCCACCCCTGCCTCCGCGTGAGGATGTCCCGCAGCCTGACAGCAGCCTGGAGATCTTGCCTGAGGACGACGATGGCGCCGACTCCTAGCCCGCACCTGACTGGGTTCTCGGAGATTGCCAGTCCTGAAGCCCATGTGGAAAGGAGACCTGGAGCAGGAGACCTTAAGCCGGCCAGTGGAGTTGAGGATTCCCTGAACCCGCTCACCAGCGGCCGATGTGAGGCAATAAACCATTGACTGTGTGCTGGAGACCAGTAAGCCTTGTTTTTCAGATCTCGCTCATAGCCTGGCCTCAAGGCTATCGAGTTTTCTGTTCTTCCATCAGCCCCTTATCCTCCTGTAGCTTATGATCTCCACAGTGCAGTGTTCACCCAAGTGTCACCCGCCCAGGGCAGCTACATTCAGGAAACCAGAGCAGTGGAAAGGGAGGGAGGGAGCTGGGCCTCTGGGTTTAACAAAAAAATAATTTTATTGTGGGCTATTATTGTAGATGGCCTGCTCTAGATTAGACTGGGTTGGGGACTGGGTGCTTCTTCCCCCTTTGCACGGAGTGTGACCTGCCCCTCTGTGCAGATGCCGGTGCCGCTGGGGACCAGATCCCACGTGTTTGTGTCCCCCGTGTATGTGCTCTTCAGGGATGACATGCCCATGCATGTGCGAAGGCATGATATTCTTGTGTGTGTGTGTATGCCCCTTCCCCTGGGGAATGGTCTCTACGAACACATGTCCCCGCAACTCAGGGATGGCCTCCACAAACACGTGTCTCACCGGGCTGGTCTCTTCGTGTTGGGACTGCTGCCCCTCTAGGGTTTCCTCCTGCTGCTGCTCACCTGGGCTGACCTCTTGATCCTGATCCTCTCTGGCTTCTGCGTGTGTGTGCTCCTGCTTCTGGAGACTGGCATGCTCCTGCTTCTGGGGGCTGGGCACCCTCAACACATGGTTATTGATCTTCACCGCTGCCCGCAATGCGGACTTGACAGCAGTCTCTACCCAGCCATGTGGAAGGGCTGTGTGCTCACCCGCGAAGTAAATGCGGCCATAGGGGAATGACCAGTCATAGTCCTCGTCCCCCTGCCCAAACAATGGCGGCTGCACCACAAAGCCACCCTGGCTGTGCGGGTCCTCTGCCCAGCGTTTGACTACGCCTGTGCCGTCCCACAGGCGGTACACGACTGGCCCATGCAGGGCTGCCACGTCCTTGAGCGCCAGGCGCATGGCCTGTTCTGTGCTCAGGCCGGCGAAAGGGGCTGCAGCATCCGACCACGTGTACGAGGCCAGTAGTAGAGAACCCTCGCCCGGCGCCGGATAGAATATAAGGCGCGATGGGTGATCAGTGTTGGAGTGGCCGCCCTCGATGTGCTCCTCGTGCCAGAAGGGCCGGCGGAAACTCAGGAAAACCTTGCTGGCTGCCACGTAGTGCAGCGCGCGCAGTGCCTCCTGCCTCCTCCGCGTCAGTGGTGGCGTGAAGGTGATGCGCTGCAGCGCAGGCCCACTGGCCGTCAGCAGAACCAGGTCGGCCATCAGCACCTTCAGGCTACGAGACTGTACCGAAGTGGCGATGTGCACGAGCACATCGTGCGCCCCCTGAGTGATCGCCACCACGGGCGCATTCAGCAGCACCGGCCCGGACAATGAGCTCAGCAGCGCACGTGGCAGCAGGTCCCAGCCACCCACGATGCGGCTGTACCTGCAGGGTAGGGCAATCACATTGACCCAGGTTGAAGCTTAGCTCTTAAGGCCCTGCCTCTCCCAGGACGCTCCTCCCTGTGACTTGTCCCATCCACTGTGCCCTCACCGAAGTCGGTCGCTCAGGCAGCTGTGGGCACGTAAAGCCTCTGCAAAGCTGAGGTAGAAGAAGCCCTCCTTGGACATCACGTCTCCCAGGAGCTGCACGGCCGGCCGGGTCAAGTTGCCCTCCCCAAGGAGGTATTCCTGTGCAGTTGGCAGGAGCCCTGGTCAGACCCTTCCCTGCTAAGCCCTGGACCTCAGCCATCTCTTGTGACAGGACAGGTGAACAGCCTCCACTTACCAGCAGCGTGTGCCTATTGAACTTCTTCATGGCTTTCTTGCAGCCCAAGGCCTTGAGGTCCTTGAGGGCCTGTGGGGGACAATCAGAGGGGCCCTGGCTGCAGTGGGAACAGCCACTTACCCCTGTTCAAGTCCCAGACTTTGGCTCATACTGCATAAGCCTCCTCTGTAGCTGGAAGTCCTCCCAAATACTGGATAGCCCTCATCTGCCCACCCAGTCAGCATTGCCTTTTGTTTTTTGTGCCGGCCAGGAAGTTCAGTAATTGTGTCTAGACCATTGTGGGCGTAGGCAGGTGAGGGTCTCCCATAGCCCAATGGGGTGCTGCTACCAGCTAAGTCTTTAGCAGTTTCCCCTTGGAAACAACTCTCCTTGGCTCCCCAGACCCAGAGGAGTGCTAGAGCACTCCCAGCAACAGCAGCAGCCTGGCCCCCAAGGCCCAGCAGCTTCCATCACCCTTTCTCGCCGCAGGTAGTACTGATTTTAAAGTGTGGAGGGCAGAACCACTTTGGAGCTGTGCCACCTCTCCCACCGCATGTAGACTCTCCTGCCTGGCAATTAGTTATCTTCCTTCAGGCTCCTTACAAACATGGCCTCCAGCCTCTCTACTCTGCGCTCCTTGTTCGGGGTCAGGAGAAGGATGCTCAGGCAGATACATTGAGGATGCAGACTTAGGGATAATGGATGAGCCAGGTGGTGTTCCAGAAGCAGAGCGTATGCCTAGATCACTAGGTGGGTGTGGGGGAGGGGAAGCTATCTGGTAGGTCTGGCCCGTGGGCTTAAGAAGCACTGGGGAGCCCTATCAAGCTGTGGGCAGGGCTAGCTTCTGTGTGGAAAGATCCTCTGGGACAAGAGGATGATGCCTGAGAGACTCTACAGCAAAGCTGCCGGGCTACAGTAGAGGATGCGCTGTGAGATGCAGAAAGCACGGGCTGGCCGCCAGCAGAGCTGCGGAGTAAACCTTAACAGGGTGCTAGTAAAGACAGAGCCGCGGGCAGGGCTGGGCTCAGCAGGAAGCTGGTAGCCACCTTGTTGAGTGCCATCTGGTAGATGTCCTCTGGGGAGCGGCCTCTCTCCCTGTGGCTCAGGTCGTAGCCCAACTTTTCTGGCATCTTCTCCACCACATAGTTCCGCAGCCTCACGTCATTCACCTCGGTCCACGTGTTCTCATCATACTGCGTGAACCGGGTCAGGTTGAGGCCCAGGCTCCTACAGAGCATGTGCAGGATCCTGGGAATGGAAGGCTGCATGAAGGAGGAGGACCAGTACAGACAGGCATGGAGCTGGGGGTGGGAACGGCACAGATGGGAAGGTGAGTGACGGCACGAGGAGAGTGCTAGCCAAGCTGGACTAGCCAGGATGATGGTGAGGGCTGTGAGTGGGAGGGAACATGGGTAACACTGGAGCAGAGTTGGGGGTGCAGCTTGAGGCCCAAGGTTGACAGACAGTACCTTCAGAACAAAGAGCATGGACTAGGGATGGAGCTGGATTCTCACTGAGCCCAGGGCAAGAACAGGGCTGGGATTGGCTGAGCCTAAATCAGGGATGGGAGTTGGCTGAATATGAGGTGGGGATGGAGGTGGGCTTTGGCTCAGCTTTGGTGCAGAGGTGGAGCTCTGTTACCTGGCTGGGATCTCACCTGTGGGAGCTGGGCATTCGCATGGCCCCCAGCTCCCCTATCCAGCCTGTCTTCCCATCCCGGAAGGTGAGGATGCGGCCCCCAATCCTATTATCTGCCTCCAGGACCGTGACCTAAAGACGAGGTGGGGCAAGCAGGAACCTCAGCTCCCCTGGCTGCACTCACAGCAGCCCCTGCCTGTCTTGCTCCCAGGGTGGCACACCTAGACTGGAAGAGCCTTTCTTCAGGGTGGAGGGGAGGGGCTGCTACAACAGAGAGAAAGTCCACCAGATGGACTGCGGAGGGACTTCCCAGCCTAAGGCAGAAGTAGGGAGATTCCTGGTTTGCACGCAAGACTGGGGGGCTGGCCCATTCTCATTCCTGGGTTTTGGTGAAGGGGACACTCGCCCTTGGGAATTTCTTAGTGCTTCCCCTAACACAGATCCCCATTTTGACTATGACAATTACATTAAGAGGAATTAGGCCCGCCTTTAATCCCAGCACTTGGGAGGCAGAGGCGGGCATGGTTGAGTTCGAGGCCAGCCTGGTCTACAAGAGCTAGTTCCAGGACAGGCTCCAAAAGCTACAGAGAAACCCTGTCTCGAAAAACCAAAAATAAAAAAAAATAAAAAAATAATAATTATGCCTTCCCTGCAGATGGAATGGGGGCTCTACCCAGGACCTTCCACCAGCAGCAGGAAAGGCTCCAGGCAGACAGTAGGCTGCACTTCTCACCTTGTGTCCCGCATCGCTGAGCACCTTGGCGGCTGTCAGTCCGGCTATACCTGCACCAACAACTGCCACCCTTTGGGGCCTCAAGGTCCGATTGAGGCCCCAGGTCACCACCTTGAGCAGCTGCTCATAATCAGGGTCCTCCATGCACTTATCGAAGGGATTCAGGCTGGAGGCTGCCTTCCAGTTCAGAGAGGCTGCCAGACCCAGGAGAATGGCCACAAGCACATGATGTGGGGCTGGCAACAGAAGGAGGTCAGGGCACAGGCAGTAGAAGCAGGAGTCAGCCATAGTCCCAGCACCCCCTTTCTCCCCTCTCTTGCTCACTTACCCAGCCAAGCCATGGCTCAAGTGGCAGCTGCTGTCAGTGGAGAAGTGGGGTGACTGTGATGGGGGCTAGGGACCCCCCAGCCTGTCTCTTTTCTTCCTCTCTGGTCTGGGCATATGTTTCTCCAGACCTAATCTTGATCCATCAAGAGTTCCTGGGACCCTTTTCTCAAGCCCTGGCCTAGCTCCCTTCTCCTGCCTCCCAGTCCTAGGTTCTGGGGTACAGTCCCTGCCACCTCCCACCTACTCTTGGACAGGACAGCAGAACAGAGCCTCTGAGTTCTCCTCTTAAAGCAGCCAGCCCTGCCCACTCACCTCCCTGGGGAATTCAAAGTGCTTTCCTGGAGTGGGGCCACATGCTGGGGGAGGTGGTGGTGGTGGTAAAGAGGGCCACAGGAGGAAGTAACTCAGTCTATTTTTTTGTACCACAAACAGCTTTGCAGAAGTTGTGGGTGGGGACTGCCCATCCAGATGGCATCATTGGTGCTGGTCCCTGTGCTCTAGGCCTCCTGGACTTTTGTCTTGGGCCTGCCCATCCCAGGCCAGACCTCCTTACCCCAGTTTTCCATGCCTATCTCCAATTCTATGAAATGGGCACATCCAAGTCTGGGACCTGGGATCTTGGGACAGGGCCTTCCACATTCTGGTGCCCGTTTCGGCCTGATAGTGTCACACGGTAAAGCACAGTACGGCAGATGTAAAGCCAGGCCAGGGCCTTCACATGTCACCTGGCCAGGGGCAGAACCTCTTGCCGCATCTGAACATGGGGAGGACTGGGTAGTGATGACTGAGTGGCCCTGTCCTTCCCTGCTATTTTCGTCTTAAGAACGGCTGGGAAGCAGATTGTGGATGGACATCTCAGAGAGATGTCCCCAGAAGCTTCAGGAGGCCATGAGCAATGAGGACGATGACACCAGTGCCACCCAAAGCTGGGGGTGTGAGGCAGTCAGGTGCAGGGAAATCAGGAGAAGTCAGGGAGGGACAGAACGAGAAAGTCCAGAGTCCACTAAAGGGAGGTGGTTGGTGTAGGTGTGTGCTTGCTCTGTGGCTTGGGCCAAGCGGCCAGAACTGCAAAGCCATGTAGGCTGGAGGCCCAGGTCAAGTAGGACTCCAGGGCTTAGGGCAGTACTTGGTCTAAGCCCTACAGAGGAACTGAGGGTGCTGGGGGCAGGAACAGCCACCTCGTGGCCTGGCATTTATTAGATAGAGTCTCATCATTCTGCATCCAAGCTGTCCTCAAATTCCCCATGATCCTTCTGCCTCAGTGTACCGAATGCTAGACTGACAGGGCCACTGTGGCCACTGCTCTCCCTGGTATTAAAGCTGGAACTGAAGTTATGGATGGTTGTGAGCCCCTAAGGAGGTCCTGGGAATTGAACCCTGGTTCTCTGGAAGAGTAGCCAGTGTTCTTAACCCCTGGGATACCTCTCCAGTCCCACGGGAACAGCTTTTGGATCCCTGGCTAGAGTAGACTGGGGCAACTCCCCTTCCCCTAGGGAGTCTGGGGAGCAAAGGGAACTGACAGAATAGGTTCAGGTAGGGTGTGTGAGCACACACGTGTTTGCCATCCTAGCCCACCCCCATCAACAGGGGTTCAAGCCCAGCTTGGGTCACAATCTAAATATATATACACCCCAAATCCTAGTATCCTAGTGTTAGTTCCAAGCAGTATTATTGAGCCTAAATTAGGAATCATGGTTAGGCCACCATTGGGGCAGACTGTCCTTCCCTGGTTATGCTGGGGTCTTGGGAAGAAGGCAGGGCGTGTGGGGATGGGATCAGGGAACAAGAGGCGCAAGTGAGGCTCAGTGTTCTGCAGCAAGGGCACAAGCCCAGATATTAGTGTGTGCGTCTGGTCATGGCATCAGCTGCTGCTGGCTTTGGGAAAGGCAGCTTCAGGACTAGCCTTCCAGGAAGAAAAGGTCTTTGGGGACACCCGCCTGCCACGGCTTGCTTCTGACCCACAGGACTAGTGCTGGAGGATCTAGGCCACATTCCAGCAGGCCGATCCGGGGACGGACCTCATGAAGTGCATAGCCTTCAGTCTTTCAGTCTAGTGTCCCGAGGGAGGGCGTAGGGAGACCCAAGACTGGGCAGGGACAAAGTAGCTGTGGCCTCCTCCCTAACTCCCCAACCCAGACAGGGGACACTCACTGCATGCTGGTCTTTGGGGGGCTCTCCCGGCGCCCATGGCCTTTCTGGTCAACCTGGAAGGGAAGTCATCCTCTGGCGCAGGCAGAACCAGGGAAAACGGTGGTAGCTTTGTCCTACTGCCTTGTTAGATCAGAGAAGCCAAGTCCTGAGAGGAAGATCAGTTGGTAGACTGTGGCAGAATTTGCTAGAGAATGCCTTTTTGTTTTTTGACAGGGTGGATGGGTGTCTTCATTTGTACCCTAGGATGCCCTCCAACTTGAGGCCATCCTCCTGCCCTGCATCCTAAACTCTGGGCCAACAGGCATGCCACCAGGCCCTCGCTCACCCTCTTCTTTGACACAGGACTATTTTGAATCATGTCCCAGGCATACTGTCTTTGCAGAATGTTTCTCTATGACAGATATGGTTAAACTTCCCATGAAAATTTGAAGATTTACAGCCTAGCTATCCATTTACAAAGTGTAAGGGTACGGCTATGGCTGTGTTCCATAAAAGATTTACTAACAGAAGGTAAGGTCACACACAGGTGGCCAACTCCTGTCCTTCAAGATAGGACCTTCTCAGGATTCCCAGGGAAAGGCAAGCAGATCTTGAGTTCCCGCAGTTAGGGCTACATGGATGACCTGTTCCAGGCTGGGGATCCAGCTGCTGGTTGCCTTGGGCTGCCTTCCCAGCACCACAGAAACCTGATGTGCACTACTGTGAGGAAAGTACTTCAAAGATGGAGGCGGGGAGCCCAGGTTCAAGGTGACCCACAGCTCCCTTGGGAACTGGGGGCCAGCCTGGGCTGGATACCTCATTTCAAAACAAAACCTAAATTTATAATTAAATTTTACTAATAACTATCTCAAACTCTCCCCTTCTGTGGGACTTTTTTCCTGTAAGTGTCTTTTAGAAGCTGCTTTTGCCACACCTTGTCATCAGGTCAAAACCATGTCCTCAACCTCTTCAACTTTAACTGGCCCTTAAGATAACAAAGCACCCACCTTTCTAGCCCCACTCTTCCCACCTGGGCAGCTGGTGCAAGCTTAGCTACAATATGTACTCTTCCATGCCTGGGGCCGTGTCTGATTTCCAGTAGTCACTGGCTGAAAGCATCTCACAGATGCTGGAAGCAACATGTGTGTGCAGTTTCAAGTGCTGTTCTGGGTCATTCTTAGAAAACTCTTAGGGACTTTTGTAAAAACTCCTTCCCAGACAATGCTTTCTGTGCTGCTCAATACAGACCAGAGCTCTTTATAGAGATCAGAAGTGGAAAGTTCAAACTTGGTCTCCCTTGTCTTTTTCATCCCTTAATGTGATATAGATACAACTTCCTGCTCATTGACATTTCACACTGCTGCGTCCCTTCCTGAGTCAGGCTAGTCCGGCCAGGCTGGATCACAGCTGGTCCTGGCTACCCAAGGAGATGTGGAAGAGGCTCCCCATGCAGTCACCTTTGCCGTCTTCATGGTGAATGATGAGAGCGGCCAGCGAGGCAGTGTTCTTCCTGGAGAGGGAAACTGCAATTATAGTGTAGCCTGGGCAACATGCCCAAGTTGCCAGTAGCGTTGTCATCCTGGGTACCCCTCCCCAATTCCCCCAGTACGAAGATCTATGCTGTTGTCTTTAAAGTGGGTAGACCTTCAGGGGATGATTTCAACTAACTTAAAACACAAGGCTGTACAAGGATGGAGTGCAGAGTGAGTGCAGCTCCTCCCCACAAATGGCAAGATAACTCAGATTCATTTATGTCCCAAATACAACCTGGAATGAGCACACACACATTAGAGATACATGCTGAACATCTTTATTGAGCCCTGACAACGACACGAGTGTAAAACATCTTGAGAAACTGCAGCCTAAACACTATGGTCGGTTAGAGTCAGGCCAGAGTGCAGAGCTGGGCTGTGGTGGCTTATCCATAATCCTAGGACTCAGGAAAGTCACACCAACTCAAGGAGGAAACCCTGCCTTAAACCAACAAAAACTAACATGTTACAGAAAGGCCACTGGGCGCTCAGGATGTGTCCCCCAGTTCACTAGCCCTGCCTCTATGTGGCTTTTCCAAGACAAGGAGGTCTCCTGTGACTATGTAGCTGAAGATGACTTGGAACTCCAGTGTTCACAAAGCTAGGGTTTTTTTTTCTCTCTTTGAGATTTTATTATATGACTGTTTGCTCTGCACACAGTAGCCAAAAGCCACTGATAACCTGGGACTGGAGCTGCAGATGGCTGTGAGCTACTATGTGGTTCTAGAGATCATACCAGGGTCCTTGAAAGAAGAGCCAGTGCTCTTAGCAGCTGAGATCCCTCCTCTAGTGCCCCCCCTTTTGTACTTTGAAGCCCAACATAAACAAAGGAAATAACTCGTGGCTCCATGCTGAAATCTTCAGACGGTAAGAGCAGCTGTCAAATGCATGGCATGAGCCCAGCATCTGGATGTCGCCTCCCAGTGTTCCCTGATCTCCACTACTGATGACATCACAATGACACCTGCACGCAGTGGATGACTGTCCACTCATGCACATGGGTGGACAGGACTCTCTCCTGCACCTCACCTATTCCAAGGAAGGTAAAGACTGGGCCCATGTGGCTCAATCAGTGGCTCCAAGCCAATGGCCCACGACTCGACATCCCACCAGCACTGCCCTGCTGAGTCTTGGGACCTTTCACCACTTACGTCCACAGCAGGTCTGATTTCACAAATTTTTCTTTATTTAGAAAAGCAACATTTGATCAGGGATCACAGAGGCTACAGCAAGGTACAAGGAAATAAAACAGACCAGGACATGACTGCTGGCCTTCAACACTGTGCATCTGACTGTGACTAAGATAGTTTTGACATTGGAATATCCAGAAGCAAATTTGCTGTCACTCTAGCCTCAAGGGTAATCAGTTCCTGCCACAGGAGCTCACCATCTAGGAGTGAAGGAGGTAGTCAGGGCAAAGCAGTTGTTAGCTCACTGTGCCTCGGTGACTCTGCTTTGTGTGGCAGACGCTCTGGAGGACATGGGCTAGATGGGAGCTGGAGAGGAGCAGAAACCTTGGGCTTTCAAACCCACCATGTCTCCATCCAAAGTAAGTTTCTTGGCCAGCATCTCCTTCAGAGCAAGAGCTCTGTCCCACAGTCACAGCCATACTGGAGTGACTGAAGGCTAAATTGGATGGATTAGAACTGAAGCTGCCGTGAGCAGCACTGAATGGAACCCTTGTCTTTGTTCTTTAAATGCTGGCCTAGAGCTCAGTGACATTCATGCTGGGCCCCAGAGCACACAGGTTACATCAAGTGCCATGCCTTGTACAACTTCTGCTGCGTGCAAGTCAAGCCGAAGAACCTTCCTCTCAACAGCACAACCACCCAAGGAGCCCCTCCCATTCATGCAGGGCTAGTCGAAGGCAATGCGCAGACTGCGCTCCTGCTCCTTGCGGCGGCCCTCACACACGCGGCTGGCCTCTTCCACTCTCCTCTGCAGCAGGGCAGAGCTTTGGTCCACCCACTGTAGGGAGTCCATGTGTGCATTGAGGATCTTGCAAATCTGCTGCAGTGGGTCGCTGGTGTCTGCAGGGCCACCAGCCATGTTCAGGTGCTCGATGATATCCTTGAGGTCCTGTGCCATGCGCTTGAGCTGCGCATCGATGTTCTCAGCCAGCTTGAAGGTCTTCTCCCGCTCCTCGTCCGCATGCTGAAGGTAGATGGTGCCACTCTGCTCCTTCACTGACTCCTCCAACGGGCTCAGCAGGTCCTCCAGTTCCTTCTGCTGCGAAAGGATGAAGTCTAGCTCCTGATCCAGCCGCTTCTGATCCAGCTTCACCTTTTCCACTTCCCGATGTAGACTGGTGATCTTCTCCCCGTTCTCAATCAGTGTGCGATCCCAGGCGTTGACCTGTGTGGCCTGCTGCAGGAAGTGCCGCTCCTGATCCTCCAGCTCTAGGCTCCACTTGTTGATCAGGCTTTCCAGCTGCGCATAGGTCATCGCGGGACCGGCGGTAGTCCCTGCTGCACTGCTGGAGCCAGGCAGAGCAGTCCCAGTAGTGGCCACACTGCTGGGACCAGCTGACACTAGGGGTTTCAGGCTCAGGGCAAAGCCAGAGGTTGTGGTGGAGGTGGTCGTGGCAGATGTGGTGGTGCTGGAGATGGTGGTGGAGGGGCCAGGAGCTGCGCCAGGGGCTTTGAGGCTGAAGCCCAGAGTCCCAGCACTAGGAGTGGCTGAAGTTGTCACTGGAGCTGAGAGGGAGAGCCCTGTAGCACTGGATGAGGCAGGAGCAGGCGCTATGGAAGCAAAGAGTGTGGACCCTGCACTGGTGGTGGTGGCAGTAGGTGCAGCAGCAGCTGGCTGTGCTGTTCCTGCTGTAGTGGTCACCAGCGTGGCTGGAGTGAAGGGAGAGCCAGACAGTGCTGTGGGCTGGGTTGAGCTGCCCACAGAGCCAAGGCCAAAGCCAGAGGCTCCAGGCTGGGATGCACTGCTGCTGGTGAATGAGAACCCTGTGGAGCCAGTAGATGGAGCAGAAGTGTTAGAGGACCCAAACACAAAGCCAGTGGGGGCTGTCCCCTGGCTGGAGGTGCCAGCACTTGAGATGGCATTGGTAAGGGTGCTACTACCAAGTCCAAAGCTGCCAGTGTTGGCTGTGGCTGATGTGGCAGCTGTGTTGCTCAGGCTGAGCTTTGGGGTGCTGATCCCCAGGGAGAAGCCAGTTCCTCCAGAAGCAGGTGTTGTCCCGAAGTTGAATCCTGGTGTCTGTGTGGTTGGGGTCTGTGTGGTGAGTGAGAAGAGGCCAGTGGAAGGGGTGGCTGTAGTTGTCTGGGAGGGAGTCCCAAAATTAAACCCTCCAGTGCCGGAAGAGAAGGAAAAGCCAGTGGCGGGTGTAGTGGTTGCAGTCTTCGCAGTGCCAAACGTAAAGCCGCCAGCAGGGGCCCCGGTGCCGCCAAAGTTAAACCCACTCATGGCTGTGGAATCTCCAGGTGTCAGCTACTCCGACTCTGGGGCAAATCCGTCAGCGTCTGCAACCTTGGGGAGGTTTCTAAAGCAGAGGAAGTGACATGGTCAGATGGCAGTTTGGGACAGGCAAGCTCAGTGGTGTGGAGGGTGGCAGGCTGGATGCAGAGGTGGCAGCAGCCCTGTCTCATCCTTTGCTAACCTAACCAGCTCCAGCAAAGCAATTGGAGGTGAGTAAACTTGGACATATGCAGCTCCCAGTACCAGCTCTTCCAGGCTGCCAGCACTAGCCTTTGATTCTAGAGGCAGAGTAGACCTGGGCCCTCCAAACTCAGGGCGGGCATGAGAGCCCACCCAAGTCAGTCAACTAATTTCATCTGGGGTTTTCCTCTAGGTAGAAGCGAGCAGCTGCCACCAATGAGTGGAAGGGACAAAGAAAAGGGGGGGGGGGAGAAAAGAGAGAGAGAACATTCAGTAAGCCAAGGGCAGTCATAGTTCACCCTTTAGAGCACTGGATTCTAACTGAAGCAGCTCCAGGCAGTGAGGAAGGTGACAGGGAACAATGCAGGCACCAACTAGGAGGCCAGACTTTTTCCATCAGCACTATGGAGATAGCTGGAAAGCTGCCATCATATCCCCAGGTCACAAACTAGCAGGTGTGAGATGGGAGCAGTAGAGTGGACCTGATGGAGTCACGGGGCATTTCCCCTATCCTGGCGTGGGATAGAGACAGAGATGTAAAATCGAGCAGCCTACACAACACCACAGACACACATCCCTTGTAGAATGAAAGTGAGACAGAATGTCCCCTTTAGAGCTGAGTCTCCCTGGCTCTTGAGGTGATGGGCGCCCCATCCCTTCTGTGGGCAGCACTGCCCAAAGGCTAATTCCACAGCGGAGAAGCACTACTGGTAGGCTTCCAAATTGTCTGTGTGATGCGTCTTTTTCAGTTGTTATTTACCTTTACTTTGGAGAGATATTCGCTGGGACCTGTAATTCACCAGGTAAGCTAGGTGGGCCAGAGAGCTCCAGGGACCACCCATCTATACCTCCTGCACTGACATTACAGCACTGGCCACAATGTCTAGCCTTTTCATGTGGGTGCTGGGGATTGACCCTGTCAAATAATCCTCTATTGATCAAGCCACCCCCCAAGCAACTGACTTTTTGTTCTCTGGGATAGGGTCTCATGATGAAGCTCAGGCTAGCTTCAACATTACAATCCTTTTTGCCCCAATCTTTCAAATGCAGGGATGACAGGCACACCCTGTCGCACCTGTCTGCTGTTCTAAGTTGTGAAAGCAACTGGAGGAAAGCAAACCCGATGCCAAGTGTAGCAGATCTGAGTGACCCAGTCCTTCTCTCCACATTAACAAAAACATTAAGCCTCTCTGAGCTCAGTCCTGCCTCAGCAAAGTGGGGGGTGGCACCTAGTGTGCTGAGCAGCTGACACGAAGACTTGATTTGGGATGTTCACTGTCCCTTTGACGTTTTCAGAGTAAGAAAGAGGTTTGCGGGCAGCGCCAATGGCCAGCTGTGCAGTCCCTGGAAAAGCCGGTGTGGCTAACCTCGGCTTTACTATAAATTTCATCTGTGGCCCTGCTTGTGAGTCATCAGGCTGTGACGAGAACGCCAGCAGTCCTGAGGCTTCTGGGCAGCAGCCCCTGCCCACTGTGGGGACAGTGCACAGAAGGGTAATGGGACTCAGGAGGAAGTAAGGTCGGGTTCCATTTTCCTTCACTGAGGACAGCCAAGGTCTGCTCTGATCTGGGCCCTGCCCCTTGAACTCACAGGAACTTCTGGGGAAGGAAGGTTATTTTACTCTCAAAAGGTCATGGCAGGTCCACGGGGGGGGGGGGGGGGCGGGCGGACCCTCTGCTAGCATCCACACAACTCTGGTTTGACAGAGACTTCATTGTTGGTGAGCTGCCCAAGACCCAATCAGTTATGCTTCATACCTCAATTCTTAAGAACTCAGTGTACGCTTTTGCTATTAGTAAACCACAGCTGAAATTTCCATTTATAGAAAGCTCACTGACTAAAAATTATGTCAAGCTTCCATGGTACCACGGTGTTGTGACACTGTTTACAGTCACTGTTACAGACCACAGTGCCAGGACATGTGGAAGTGCAACTATAGGAAGGGAAGCCACGAGGCCACTAAGGACTGGGGAAGGAGGGCCTGGAGGAAGGCAGAGACTGAACAACAACAGGAGGATCGTGCCCGCTTCTGGGAAGGAACCCAAGTTCCTGGAACAGGCATCTGTCAGATAGTCTATGCTAATATGACTTATGAGGGTCCACAGGGGTGACCCTCAGGACTCAGACGACCTTCCCTGGCTTCAGACGGGCACTCAGTTGCACCTGGAACGTGGTTCTCCTCCTAGCCCACAACACAATCCTCCTGTGATGCTAATGGTTTGGCTACTCATACTGTCTCTGTTAGGACAGCTATCGGTGTGCAGCACCGTGTGTGAGGTCCAGGGACTGCAAGGAGAGGACCACCCAAGTCCTGCCAAACACTGGGAAGACATTAATAGTCTTGGTTTCGGGCATCAGTACTGGCACAGCCACGAGCACCATACTAATGACACAGACTTTTTTTTTTAAAGATAAGCTTTCATTATATAGCCAAGAGCTCACTATGTACACCAGCTCAGAGGCCCGCCCACCTCCACATCCTAGTGACTCAGACTCTTTGTTAAAGGAACTACAGGGGCCTGGTTAAATATGGGGCTAAACTGGAAAGAAGTTGGCAAACAATGGGCTGGGAGGAAGGTGGGGTGGTAAGGCCCGTCAGGAACTTCAACTGCTCTGGTGACACAGATAAGCACAGGGAGGCCTGACGAGTACACGATGACCCCTAAGCCTTGGAAGCCCTTCAGCACAGGACAGGCTCCTAGAGCCCGGGGAAAGGAAGCAGCTAATTCTAGGTGGCAGGCCCACAACATGGCACACGGGCTAGACAGCCACACTGAGGCCAGAAGAGTCACCCAGGCTGCTGTATTCCCCCCAGTTCCACACCCTCCTCCCACCTCCTGGGATTTCTGATGTGAGCCGAGTCTTTTTTTTTTTTTTTTTTTTTTTTTTTTTTTTTTTTTTTTTTTTGGTTTTTCAAGACAGGGTTTCTCTGTGGTTTTGGAGCCTGTCCTGGAACTAGCTCTTGTAGACCAGGCTGGCCTCGAACTCCCAGAGATCCGCCTGCCTCTGCCTCCCGAGTGCTGGGATTAAAGGTCGCCCTGCGTGAGCTCAGTCTTAATGGCTAGGGACGACGATCCCTCTCGCTTCCATCTGTGTGCTGTGTCACAGCCGGTATGCCAAAGCCACTCCCACTCCACCTGGACACTCATCCACATGAAAGCTGAGCACTGTTGTTCTCAGCAAAGCAATGGACTAGTACATCACTAGTACGTTTCAGAAGCTAGTGTGATGGGGAAAAAAAAAAAAACAAGGTAGGGTGTGTCTTCTGTGGCTAAAGGGCTTGACAGACACAGATGAGCTCAAGATAGAGATGACCTCTGGGTGACCTACTTGTACACACAGGTCCCTTAGCAGAGTGTTGTCTTTAAGATGTGCTACATTCGTTTATGCTGTGGATATTTTTAATGATGTAAAGATGTGTTGCCTTCTTTTATGTTGCATTTGTTATCTCTGTGAGGCTGTGTTACTTTGCCTGTCTAAAGCACTGATTGGTCTAATAAAGAGTTGAACAGCCAATAGGTAGGCAGGAATGAGGGATAAGCCAGGCTACCAGGTACAGAGAATAAATAGGAGAGATCGAGAGAACAGGAAAGTGTGAGACAGGAGAAATGAGAAAGGGAGGAGAGGAGAACTGCAGGGACCACCCAGTCACCACCCACAGAGTAAGAAGGAAAGAGGTATATGGAACAGAGAAAGGTAAAAGCCCAGAGGCAAAAGGTAGCTGGGATACTTTTTAAAAAGCTGGCTAGAAACAAGTCAAGCTAAGGCTGGGCATTCATAAGCAAGAACAAGTCTCTGTGTATTTATATTAGAGCTGGATGGCAGGACCCCCAATGAGCAAAAACAGTTTTTCTTTTTTCCTTTTTTTAAATAATAGCATGAGGAGGCAGAAGAGCCAACAAGTCAGAACGCTGGAATGGGTGTCATCCCATTTCCTTTGAAATCTTGCCCACGGTGGTCAGAGAGCAGCCAGAGGGGACTGGGAAAAAGCTGCGTGCAGAACAGAGCTTATTCACCAGGAGGTATGGCTGGGAATCTAGCATGGGGTCAAGGAACAGCTGGAGATGGGGGAGGGAGCACAGTAGGCACTGCCCACCTAGAGACCCTAGCAGCAATAAGCAGCTACCTGTGACAGACTGACCATGGATACTTGCTTAGTTCTGGACACTATGGAAGTGCTCATGGCTAGTCTGAACAAGAGCTGGTAACTGCCACATCACATCACAGCACCAGCCAGAGCACCACCCAGCAGGCCCTGGAACCTTCCAGAATGGAAAACAGGACAAAAGAGGGCATGGGATGTTACCTCCTCAAGAACACACAGAGGCCTGGGTCAGTCGTGTGGAGATGGAAGTCCTGATGGCATCCTTAGCCTAGACTCCTGCTGCCCCACATTCTTACAGGGCTTTCCTGTCAGCTGCCTGGCACGGCGCAGCACAAGGACAGGGAGCAGGCTTCCTCCTAGTCCTGGGCTCTGAGTCTTAAGGTTGCTCCCATGCCTCAAGTTCTCCATCTGAAAACAGTAAGGGTATTAAAGAATCCCTGTCAGGGGCTGGCCGAGGAAAAAAGCCGTCAGTCAGGTTTTGTCCTGGCATACAGTCAATGGCCACCAGGTGGTGCCATGACAACGCAGAGCCAGGGAAGGACTGGACAGCAGCTAGCTCTCTGAGGGAACCTTCTGGAGAGAGACAGTTAATAGTCCTCCTACTCCTATTTTTTTTTTTTTTTTCGAAACAGCGTTTCTCTATGTAGCCTTGACTGTCTTGAAACTCACTCTGTAGACCAGGCAGGCTGTCCTCAAACTCACAGAGCTCCGCCTGCCTCTGCCTCCCACCACCACCCTTAATAGTTTTAAGAGCTCCAACAAGATGCACATAATGGCACATGCTTGTACTCGCCAGCACTTAGAAGGTGGAATCAGGAGGAACAAGGGTTCAAGGTCTGTCACCTACCCAATGAACTTGGGACCAGCCTAGGCTACATTAGATTATATCTTTTTAAAAACAAAACAGGGTGCTTTCTCTTCTGCCGCTGCTTTTGTGAGCAGCACACCCTTCTAACCAGAAGTCTTCCCTTGCTGAGACAAAATAAAAATCTGCAGGAAAAGGTCCATGGCAGGACCAAAGGTCACTGCAGAGGAAAGACAGAAGACAAAGGCAAGACAAGGGGGAACCTGAGGGCTGGAGAGATGGTTCAGCAGTTAAGAGCACTGGCTGCTCTTTCAGAAGACTAGGGTTCAATTTCCAGCAACCACATGACAGCTCACAACTGTCTGTAACTCTAGCTCCAGGGGTTCCAACACCCTTACACAGACATACAAGCAGGCAAAACACCAAAGCACATAAAAATAAATAACAAGGGGGGAGGACACCTGACCCCAGGAGGCCTGGCCACACTCCAACCCCCACAAATGCCCCATGTATCCTTGGAATCACCGCACTCCCAGTCCACCACACTTCTGTCATGGATGAAACTCTCTAACCCTCAGGAAACAAACCAGCTTCATGTTTCCTCCAGTGCCTTCTAGCTGAAAAAGGCTGAGGCAACCTTAAGATGGCCAGACCAGAGGGGAGACCTTGTCCTTGTGCTGCGCCATGCCAGGCAGCTGACAGGAAAGCCCTGTAAGAATGTGGGGCAGCAGGAGTCTAGGCTAAGGATGCCATCAGGACTTCCATCTCCACACGACTGACCCAGGCCTCTGTGTGTTCTTGAGGAGGTGACATCCCATGCCCTCTTTTGTCCTGTTTTCCGTTCTGGAAGGTTCCAGGGCCTGCTGGAGACCCTGTCTCAGTAGGGTGGAGGAAGAGACCTCACACGGACCCCTGTCCTCCACAAGCATGTGTAACAGGCTTTTACAGACCACCAGCCCCTAAATCACGACACGGAGAGTTATTAATTATGAATGCTTGGCCTTAGTTTAGGCTTGTTCCTAGCTAGCTTTAAAAATCAGAGAGTAACCCATTTCTATGAATCTATGTGCTGCCCCAGGGCACATTTACCTTATCCTGCTTCTTCCCTCCATGCCTGTCTGACTGGCTCCTTTTGCTTTTTGCCCAACAGCCCCCACCTATCCCCCTCTGCCTAGCTATTAGCTGTTCAGCTTTTTATTAGACCAATCAGGTGCTTTAGGCAGGCAAGGTGTAACAGCAACACATCTTTACATAGTCAAATATTCTATCTACAACAAGCATGTGCATGTGTACTTGAATTCACACCTGCCTATAAAAAGAGCAGTCAAGTGCCTGATCCTCCTCACACCTGGTGGTTTGATCACAAGTAGGGGGCTGGAGAGATGGCTCAGTGGTTAAAAGCAGTGGCTGCTCTTCCAGAGGTCCTGAGTTCAATTCCCAGCAACCACATGGTGGCTCACAACCATCTGTAATGAGATCTGGCACCCTCTTCTGGCGTGCAGGCATACATGGAGGCAGAATGTTGTATACATAAGAAATTAAAAAAAAATGCTTAATTCAATACTAAGGTCCTGATCCCAAGCCACTGCTGACCCAGGCTGTCAACCTATGCTTCCGTCTAGGGTCCTTGAGGAATGGAGACCTGGCCTTGAATTCTGGATTCTGCTGCCCTAGGTGTTGGGATCACAAGTCAACACCACCATACTCAGCTTTTCACAGGAAAGTTTCTAAACATGTAGGCAAACACATTCTGTACTTTTCCTGTCCAAACACAACAATAAAGGTCTTGGGGGACAGCATCAGGTAAAGGCACTTGCTGTAAAGCAGCTGACCGGCGTTCCACCCATAGGAACCCAAAAGCTGTCCTGACTTCATGCAAACAAGTGTGTACACCCACATAAATAGAAGTGACTTAAAAAGGCTGCTACTCAATAGCATTTTTTTTTCTGTATTTATCTCAGAAATTACAATCTGCTGTAATGTGGTGATGTGTTTTCCAAGATGACAATGCTACCCCTGTCACCATCAGGACCAAAACTACCCTGGAGACCAGTAGTACCCTATTGACTTCAAGGTTGGTATTCATGACTTGACTGAGGCAGTGAGCTAGCTACACACACACACACCAAGCACCACACAGACACTGTCTGAACACATGCTCTGCCTAATCTATATGCTAAATGGTGAGGGGTGGGAGGGAGTTTCCTGAGGCCCTGGAAAAAGCTCATGAGGTTGGTTTGAATTCTGGAAGGCGATGAAAGGGGGAAGAAGGAGGCCATCACCCACTCCCTTTGCTCCCTCACTCCCTAGCTAGCAGGTATCCAGTTACTACCATACTTTTTTCCCCATATGTGCACACGTCTACGACTTTTCCATCAAGTCTCAAGGTAAAGGGGAAAAGAAGCCAAGAGAATCAAGAGGTCAATACCAGCTCTGACAACAAGATCTGGTCTCAAGCAGTAACAACAAGCACTGTTTGAAGCAGGCATAGTCTCTCACTGGGTAGAGGACAGGGATGAGCCAGCTTTTTGGTGGCACTGATTAAATCATGTCCCACAACAAAAATAGAAGGCACTGTTTGAAGCAGGCATAGTCTCTCACTGGGTAGAGGACAGGGATGAGCCAGCTTTTTGGTGGCACTGATTAAATCATGTCCCACAACAAAAATAGAAGGCACTGTTTGAAGCAGGCATAGTCTCTCACTGGGTAGAGGACAGGGATGAGCCAGCTTTTTGGTGGCACTGATTAAATCATGTCCCTGTGTGTGTAATGACTGCATCTGCACGTCCTCAGCCTTCTCCCTCCCTCCTCCAGAGGAAACCTTCTGTACATCAGAAACCAGTCCACAGCTAATTAGCAATTACATCCTTCCTTACTCCCTAGGGCCTCCACCAGCAAGAGACAAACAGTTACCAACTCCCAAAAACCTAACCAGCTCAAGTGCTTCCAGGAGCCTAAGGAGCCTGTAGCAGAGAGGGCTAAAGGAAGGGTTTTGAGCCGCCATTGGCTAGCACGAACCTGAACCCCAGGTTTAAGCAGCAATTCTTATAAGTGCACACCACCCACTAGGTCTCAAGTAGGGTTCTAGATGTACCAGTTTGAGACAGATTCTCCCCTACTCTCAGCTTCTGCAGCCAACACAACTGGCCTGATGGTACCTTTACTATTCAAGCAGTCTTTACAGCCTGGCCAGATAGTTCATAACCCAGCATTTGGGAGGTTGGGGCAGGAGTACTGTCTGGGCTACACAGCAAGACAGTTTCATAAAGGAAAGGACTGGAGTTAACAATTATTGCTCTTGCAGGACATTAGCTTGGTTCTCAGCACTCACAACAGGTGGTTTACAACTTCTAACTAGTTCTAGAGTTGCTCTCTGGCCTCTTTGGGCACAGCACACACAGGGCACATAACCTTACAAAAGCTCACACACACACACAGAAACAAAGGAAGGAGTCCCACAGTGCTCTGAGTAGCTCCTGTAGCATTTCCCTTAGGGACAGACTGTCATTAATCCTTCTCTGTGTATATCACAGACTGTCCCTGTAAGTTGCTTCCAACTTGTTTTTCACTCTGGCTGCTGTTGCAGTCCATGGTTGGGACATGTCCATTCACACCGCTTAATAGACACTCAGGAAATTAATTTTTCTCTGTAAACAAACACCATTATCCCCTCCAGCAGGCTTGGGAAGCCAGCTTCCAGGTACACTTGGGGTCAGCTGCTGCTGGCTGGCTGTGTAGCAAGCACATGCTACCTCTCCAGGACTAGTAACTGTAGCTGGCAGCCTACCACTCACTAATCTGAGGAAGCTCCAGACCTTTCACACCCACCACACCAACACAACATTAGTAATAAACACAAGCTGGCCACTTGACACCCACCACAGCAAGCAGGACAGACCTGTGGGGCCAACAAAGACAGTAAGACATAGCTCAGCCTGCAACACCCATTGTTAAATGTGATAAAGGCATTGGTTAGTCAAGTCCATGTCTCTTCCAATCCAAACTACCACAAAACTCAGATGCCATCCACTGAGCAAGCAAAATAAAACCACTCCTGCCAACTTTACCTGTCCTTTAGAGCAGACAGCCAACACAACTGAGCTACAGGATCATACATCAAACAATGTCAAACTCTGCTTACAGCAGTACCAGAAGCCCCAGGAAATGGTATTAGGCTTCCCCAAAACAGTGTTAGGGAAGGTCCAGGGAAGCTAGTACAGGAGCCCCTTGTTAAGGAGAAGCTAAGCTTCAAGGTGGGAAGGGGTGGTGATCTTAGGTCACTACATCAATCTCAGGTCACCACGTCATTCTAGACAAAGGTCTGTTCCTTGGAAATTCTCATCACCACCAGCCTCCTGAAAATCCATGTCAGACCATAAAGATGCTCCATTTCACAACCACTAGGGTGTGGCAGACACTTTACAAACAACCTGGAAGTGGCATGAGGTCAGTTTCTTTCAACAAGGCACCCATGCCTCTGCACAACACATGCTTGCCTTGCACACATATCTCCAGGGCATAAAACCAATGAAGGACTAAAGAGACCTGACACATCCATCCATGGACTATATATAAGTCAGTCTCAAAGAGTAAGAAGCCTGTTGTAGTGTATGCAATTCCAGGTCTTGGGAGGCTGAGACAGGAGGATTGATAAAAGTCTGAGGACAGTCTGGGCTGTACAGCAAGAACCTTGCCTTAAGTGACTGTCTCCCAGCAAGCGAGGTGGGAACCTGCTACTGTCCCACTGAAGTCAAGAGAACTTCAGTAGCTGCCTGCTGAACCTCTCCTACAAGGGATTTTCCCTCTGTCTAGCCTACCCATCACAAAACCCCGCTAGTCTTCCAGTCTATCTCAGTAAATATCCCAGATCATTCCCAGGATCTGCTTAGGTGCCACTATCAAATCTAACTCAGCAGAAACAGAGAGCTGTCCCCAACCGCTATGGATGTAGCCCAGCTGACAAGATCTGGTAGCCTTGTTCTCTCAGTGTCTCCCAGGGAGTGGGGTCTGCCCACCTGCTGAGGGGGCAGCAAGGAATCTAGGGCTCCTGAGAGGTCTTCCCAGTATGGCTCATACCTGTCTTCTCCCCTCGGTTCCTACCTATTTCCTCAGGCCCAGTTACTTTCTTCTGTGATGAGGCACTCCTGCAGGCCGCAGTTAGGGCTCATGCCAGTAACCCTAGCACTGGGGAGGCTGTGGGAGTGCAAAGGGCTATAGTAATCCCTCTGACCTAGCTTGTGGCACAAAGCAACACCATGGTACTACTACCCAGGCAAGACTGCAAAGAGGGGGCTGGAGAGATGGCTCAGTGGTTAAGGACTGGCTGTTCTTCAACAGGTCCTGAGTTCAATTCCCAGCAACTACATGGTGGGTCATAACCATCTGTAATGAGATCTGGCGCCCTCTTCTGGTGTGTCAGCATACATGGAGGCAGGATGTTGTATACATAATAAATAAATCTTAAAAAAAAAAAAAGACTGCAAAGAATGTGATCCAGCATGGTGATGGACTACTGTGCATTATATCTCAATAGAGAGCAACCCCAAAAGTAATCAAGCATCTAACCAGTTCCAGTGCAGCTCCTGACCCCCTGCTAGCATATATAATCCAGGGAAAGCCCCAGGTCACCGCTTAGCTCCGTAGGAGGTGGCATCCAGTGGGGCACAAAAGGCAGCTAAGGGGCAGAAAGGGTCAAGGACCCCTTCCAGTAGCCACCTGTTTCCCCACAGTCCTGTTGGTCCCTCCCTGCAAAGGTTCTCAGAAACTCTGCAATGTGGTGCAGCCATGAAGACTCCAACCCTCCCCCCTCCATGCTAAAGCTCCAAGGGACCAGATACAAACTGTGGGGGTTTCAAGTTTTTCTAAAGTACTCAGTAATAGTCCTAACTTGAACCTCGGGCAAAATCTAACTCCCGTCTTCCCTGGCAACCTAGCATTTGCTCAGTACAACCAGCAATCTCTTTCAGATGTGGCTGGGATGCTCAAGAGGGCTCTCCTGACGCCTGGGTCCTTTCACAATTGACCCTCTCCCACTATTGCTCTTAAGTGGCTGTCACTGTCCCTGTTTTCTTCACCAAGATGCCAGGCACACAGTCATCAGGACTGGCTTCTAGGTTCTAGAACACTACAGAGTCAACTGCCACCAGTCTCCCAGCTCTTTCCCTCTGTAAGGGCATGACACAGGCTGAGAGCAAAGATGTGGCAGGTTGGATAATGGCCACCCAAGATTCATCCACACCAGTTCCCATGGCCTGGGAATATTACCCCACTGGCAAAGCATTACATAAAGGCTCTTCCAAAACTCAGTTACCTTGGATTATCTGAAAAGGCCCAATGCACAAACACAGGGCTTCTACAAGGACAGCAGGAGGCTCAGAGGAAGGAAGAAGTGGCTAGGATGGAGGCAGAGTCAGGTCCGAGGGATACAAGGGGCCACAGCCTCAAAATGAGGTCACCTCTAGATACTGGTATAGCCAGGAACCCAATGCCTTGGGAACCCCCAGAATTCTAAGGTGGCAAATGTATGCTGTCCAAGTCTTTTAAGTTCCCATCCATCACAGCAGCAACGGGGAACAAATGAGTGCAGCTTACCCACACAATGCAGGAGCTGGTGCACATGGGGCCAACCTGACAGAGACGAGAGTTACAACACAGTCCACTGGAGAACTCTGAGCACCTGGCCACGTGGCACTGCCCTTTCCCCAGCTGAGCTGGCCTTGGCTTTCCTGCCCTTGTTTGCCAGGACACCCACCTCCAACCCCGGCCGGCTGGCCTTAGTGACACAGCCTAACTTGCTCCCTAGCACTGTGTGGGGATTATGGTATCAAGTTCCCTGCTCTGACACAAACGACTCGTTCCGAAGTGTACCTGCTACCTATGGGAGTGTGGGGGGCAGCGGCACAGTGCTGGGGGCTATGGGGAGGATTCTGGGAAAGCACCAAGTCTGATTTTGTTCTGTATGTACTGGAGGAGATGGTCATGACACAGATATCCACCCATCTGTTAGGCAGGTCAGAATGTAGAAGTATGGTGAGACAGGAAGGAAGCTATACCAGACTTGGATCTCCTAGGAGCGTTCCCTCAGCTACAGCCTTAGTCTACACACCCGAGCATTACAGTGTGTACTGATGAAGGCTCATCTCCCCGTGCCAGGTAGGTCCTCTTAGGAAAATGAGTCAGATACGATGCCACATGCACGTACACTGGGAAGTCAACTGAGAGGCCAGTGCTCACTCTACTCTGCAGATGGAAACCAACCCTTGGCCACAAACAGGCCCCATAAAGCCCAAGCCTTTTCTATCACAGGGCTGTTCTCTCAATTGGGAAACCAGGGCTTGCTGCAACAGTACAGGCAATGTGGGAAGCAGCTGGGTGGACAAAAGCAAAGCTACATAGGAGTGTTACTTACAGTGAAAGCCCTTTCTTTGCGCACTAACCAGAAATTAAAAAGCAGATCCAGTACAGTGTGTCTCCTCTAAGGCAGGCTGGTACAGATAGCATCTAGCAACTGAAGCAAAGAACAAACCTGGGGAACAGTCTGGGTTTGAGGACTCATGGGACCCAGGCAGGGCGGGGGAACCCTGTCCTACCTATCAAGGACAACTATGGCCATGCACAACTCCCTTTCCCTTTCCAAGTCCCCCAGTCTTGTCTTTCATAACCAAGTTAGGAGCCTCTGGGATGCCAGACCCTTTCTTAGCACAAAGCCCCAGATTCTCTGGGTTCTGCCCAGGCACACCCCTCCAAGTACCCCTCCCCACTGCTGCCAGGGGACCTCCTATCCAGAGATTTGTTACCTAGGAGCTGTTTCCAGGTGCTTTGTGGCCCCCAGAGAATTCCCTCACCCCCTTCCTACCCATCAGAGCCAGGGCTGATGCAACTGCCTGCAACCAGCCGCCTCACTCCTCAGCACAAGCCCCTCCGCACTAGAAAAGAGTTCCAAGCAGCTCCACCTTTGCTCCTGGCTCCCAACAGGACAGCCTTTTTTTTAAGGACAGAGGCGAGGCTGCCATCTAAATCTGGGTAAAAGTCAGGGAGAGAATGACACACACGATGAACACACAGAGAAACCCCGTCTCAAAGAAGCAAAAAGAAATGAAAAACAAAAAACAAGGGAAGGAGCACCACCGGCACTGCAGCACAGCATACAGTCTCAAAAACAAAATGTCATGGGAAAAGGACCAGGGATGCAGTTTAGGTGGTAGAATGCCTGCCTAGCATGTATGATGCCCTTGGGTCCATTCCAGCATTACCTACAAAGGGTATGGTGGTGCACATCTGTCATAGGTAAGAAGACTCAGTAGTGCAAGGCCAGCCTCAGTTACACAGACAAGTTCAAGGCTGGCCTGGAATGCAAGGCATCCAAATTCAATCCCCAATACATAACACAAGAAAAAAAAAGTGGTATTTTGAAAGCATGCCAGAGGAGACAGAACACACCCATTTCTGTGTCAGGGGCAGCCTTCAGGTAGGTACCTACTTTGTGTCAGTGACTGGCTTTAAGCACACTCCACACAGACTTAATACAGCCCCATGGCTGGCAAGAGAGGACAGACTCTGAACACAAATCGTGTGGTTACAGAACCTGTGCTCAAATACTGGCAGAGGACAGCAGAGTGCCCACTCCAAGGGGAGATGGTCAGCTCCCAAGGACTTTCTTCCTGTAACTTTCAACATCAGTTTTTGGCTTCTGCTTTGAATCTTTTTCTCTTTTACAGTCCCAGGGATGAAACCCAGGGCCTTGAAAGCAGCACTCCACCATGGACCTACAACCCTGCCCATTATAGACTCTATTTTGAAAATCAGGGTCTCCCTAGATAGGCCAAGAGCTCACTTTCTAGTCCAGGCAAGTCTTGAACTCCATTTTTTTTTTTTTTTTTTTTTTTT